>NC_135543.1:19107098-19411906 GCF_045843805.1 Urocitellus parryii
AGTTGCATTATAGGTGTTAGAAGATCAGTTGCCAAGTTTCTCGGGAGAAGGGTCCATGGGGCATGGAGGTGAGAGCTAGCAGAGAAGTAAATGCCTTCGGTGTCTTGTTCCTCCCCAAGGGAAAGAGTGGCTTCTGATCCAGGCCACTGGATTCCAGGAGGGAGGGAGCTCAGTATGTTGCCTAGCAATAGAAATCCTGGATAAAGACTTTACATTTATACCTCTCTCCTGGAATCCACTGGTAAGCCCCCAAACAATCTTTTCCTGATTTCCATTAGGAATATATTTTGCCAAAACCACTTGCAGAGGTCCAGAATGTGCTCCAGAAACAGCACAGGGCTCCTCCATCTGCTTTATTCCCTGCCTGGCTCATGGGTCAGGATGAAAATCAAAATCTGTCTTCCTAAGCCCACTGCAGCAAAGCCTTCAGATGCTGAGGGAGCAGGGTCTGGGCCATCTTGCTCCTTCTGAGGGGGTGAATTGTGCACGCGGAGTCTTCCTGGCCAAACAAACATGTAGACCTGTTTGAAGACAAACCTGAAGACAAACCCCCATGCACATCTGAAAGCTGAGATGTGGGAGAGAAGATGGGAGGAGCCCTTTCCCAGACATGGTGTACTGTGGGGATTTCCTGGCACTTGGATTCCATTCAAAAGTCAATACTTTTGTTCTGCCTTTTATCAGTATTTCTTGAGTTTATAAAACATAAGGTCAGTATTCAGTAAATATAAGTATCATTACTAATGTTGTTACCTTGGGTTCGTCCTTAGAGCTCGGGTAATTGTAAGATCATGGATTTTAAACTCTTGGCACTCTGGGGTTTGAATCATGACTCTGCCATTAATTAAGGGTGTGAATTTGGAAAATATGTTTAATCCTTGTAATCCTCAGTGTCCTCATCTATAAGGTGGAAGACATACCAACATCTACTGTGAGAATTCAGTGAGATCATGCACTGATGGATTATGTCTAGCACACAGTAGCTGTTCAACTAATGTGTGCTGTGTTTTTAGCACTAACATGAGAACCCAGCCTGTTCTGTTCTACTTATCAGCAGCAGCCCAAGCACAGAAGAAGATTTAGGAAGAATCCTAGTCTTGCCAAATTTTCCATACTCTTCTGTTGCAGTATCTTTTGGCATCTGTCCCTCCTCTACCAAAATAGTTCAGGTATTTATAATTTCACAGGTATTTTATTATAAGCATCTTGATAATAGCCTTCCCTGCAAATTCTACTATAAATCATCCTACAGGCTGCTGCCAGTGAAGTGCTCTTATATTCTCACTTTGGTTATCAACAGTGCCCCCCTCCCCTGGTCTAAGTGCAGCCTAATGTGCAGGACTGTCCACAACATGACTGCAGCCTCTTCCCAGCCCAATCTCCCATCCTACTCCTGCATTTTACTGACTTTTATTGGATATTTACCTGTGACAACAACTCCCTGGAGCTCAAGTCTGGCGCTAGGTCCTTCTTCTCACATGCAATAGCCTTTCCAAGCACCTGCCCGACTCTCGCTTTTGCCCCTGCCATTCTCTTCCATCTCAACACCAGTGCAGAGGTCCAACCTCCCACATCCCCGCCCTTTTCACCTCATGAAGTCCTCTTCATTCCTCGAGGCCAAGGTCAAGTGTCACCATGTCCATGATGCATTTTCCAATCTTCTGATCTAGAAGTTCACAAATCTTCCCTTACCATATGGCCTGGACCACCCCGTAATACCGCACCCAGCTTTAATGCATCATTATTCCATACATCTTGTCTCCCTACAGAATTTCCTTTCTCCAGGACAGCAACATGATTCTGTGCTTATATCATTCATCTCAGTGCTTCACAAGATGACTTGAATTGAGTGGATGTTCCAAAAGGTGTGGCAAGAGTATGTGTCTTAGTTACATTTCCATCACTGTGACAAAATACCAGAGAAAAAGAATTTAAGAGGGGAGTAGATTTATTTTGGCTCATGGTTTCAGAGGTTTCCGTCTACGGTGACTTGGCCTCATCACTATGGGCCTGTGCTGAGGCAGAATATCACTGAAGGGGAACAGGGCAGAACAGAGCAGCTGTCCTCATAGCAGCCAAGAAGCAGATAGAGGGGAATGGGCCAGGCACAAGATATACCCCTCCACGGTATGTCCCCAGTGACTTACTTCCTCCAGTTACACCCCATCTCCTATAGTTTCCACCAACTCCCGATAGTCCATTCAATTATGAACCCATCAATAGGTTAATCCATTGATGAGATCAGAACCCTCATGATCCAGTCATTTCCTAAAGCTCCACCTCTAAACATTGTGACATTGGGGACCAAGCCTTCAACATATGAACCTTTGGGTGAATTCTAGATCCGAACTATAACAGTACGAATAAGTAGACTTAAGAAAGAGTTCCAACAAAGAGCCTCTGTGTTCAAGTCTATGGAGAAGAAATCCCTGGGACGGAGAGAAACTAAAGGTCTTGGAGACATAAAAGGAAGGGAAGGAAGATAAAAGGGAGGCGGTGGTCCTAGGCAGAGACATCAGTTTATGCTTAGGCCTAGGATGGAGTCACATGGTGAGATGAGAGAGTAAGTAAACAGGGCTGCCAATCAAGGGCAAAAAGAGTATGTAAGGAGTAGGTAGAACCCAAAGATGGGGTACAAAGTCTAACTGACCACAAGTGAGACTTGGTGGAAAGAATGGCCTCTAACAGCTATAATCAGATTACTAAATCCCAATAAGGAATGATGTCCAAAATATTAGCTGACCAGGTGAGATTGCTGAGGCTGTTGATATAGCCTGTTCCAAAATGGATATGGTAATATGTTCCCTAGATTAACACACACACTGGTGGGAAGATATTTAAGAATCAATTGAGTAACAGTACTTGGCAAATGGTATACTATAAAATTTGAAAATTATATATATATGGGTAGAAGTGCACTAAACAGACACATAAGCCTTAGTAATCATCTCAGCGACTTGTATACTTACATAACACCTAGCAAAGAGTGCTAATACTATCTCATGTTGTAGTTAATTTGCTTTACGAAGGGTTTTCTTTGCAGCCAACTCATCCAAAAACAAGTCATCTATTTCATATATCCAAGAAAATTAATTTATTCAGATTTTATAGTGCATTGGGGTGTCCCCAAAGCAGAGTCAAGAATTTCTGACACATACAGTAAGTGCACAATAATTTCTGAGTCTATATCTTATAGATTCTTATCATTCCTATTTTTATCCAGTATTAAAATCTTGCATTATCTGTTAAGTTTGTATCACATGGGGCTTAAGTCACCTTTATAGTTTACATATTTACTGGTGTATTAGTCATTTGTGGTTGCATTAAAAATCACTCTGAAACTTAGGAGCTTGAAGCAATAAATAAGTTGATCTCATCATTTCTGTGGGTCAGGAATTTGGGAGTGGCCTAGCTATGTGGTTCTGACTCATAGTCTCATATGAGGATACAGTCGGGATGTCAACTGGTGCCATAGTCATCCTAAGGCTGAATGACTCCATTATCAAGGTCCTGAGTTCCTCTCTGGTTGTTGGCAATTGGTCTCATTTCCTTGCTGAATGGGCCTTTCCACAGGACTGCTTGAGGGTCCTCACAACATGGCAGCTTGTTTCCTTATATTGTTTGATCCAAAAGAAGGAACAAAGTGGAAGCCACAATGTTTTTTATGACCAAACCTTAGAAGTCACAGACCATGATTCTAAGCATTCTGAGCTACACAGGTCAACCCTAATTAAGTTGGGAATGGTTCCTGCCATTCCTGAGAAGTGGGGATTATTGGAATCTTCTTGGAGTTTGTCTACTACAAACTGGATTGTGCTTATAATTCAAATTATTGTGAAACTCATATCTTCACTTGCTTAAACTCATTGGTAGCTTATGTTACATTCATGTTCAATGGCTCCCATTGAGATATGAGTTATCAACACGAATGTAACGTGTTACTGCTTTTGCAAGAACTGAAATGTCATGACCTGAATATATGAAATGATATCATGAGCTTTCTGAAGGTCATTTACTTTTTCACATAGTCATTCCCATCGCAACTTAAGCTTCTCCCTTTACATAAGCTTGTCCTCAGGACATCCTCTAGAATCCTATCCCCTCCTGACATTAGTGATTAGGAGGCCATGAGAGGAGGGTCAGCAAGGAGCTAATACAGTGGCTACTTTACTCTGAGAAAATTCTATGATAAGAGGAATGAAGACCCCATTTCCTTAATGGAGTGTCAATTTTTAAAAAATATGTTAAAATATTTCTAAGTAATATGCTGGCTGCTTTTGGTGTTAGGATTGTTTTTGTTCTTTACTATTTTTCAAATCAAAATACTTACATTTTCTGGGAACGGTGGCACATGCCTGTAATCCCAGTGGCGTGGGAGGCTGAGGCAGGAGGATCATGAGTTCAAGGCCAGACTCAGCAAAACCAAGGCACTAAGCACTCAGTGAGACTCTGTCTCTAAATAAAATACAAAATAGGGCTGGGGATGGGGCTCAGTGTAAGTGCCCCTGAGTTTAATCCCCAGTACCAAAAAGAAAAAAAAAACTTACATTTGAATCACTCTTTAATTTTCCAAGTAAGTTTCAATGTATTCACTATGCTTATTATTTACTTTTTATAGTATATCTCATTTTATTTTACCCTCTATTCAACTTTATAAAATATTGTGTTCAAAGGAATTTTATGCTTCTATGATTTGCTACTGTTGTCTGCATTTCTTTAATAACATAAAATTGAATAGCTGGCAAAGCAAACACTATATAATTTAGAAAACTTCTTTGGAAACATAAACTTCTAGAAACATCTAGAATGAATTTTTATTAAAATGTTATCAGAACACATAAGCTTTCTTAATATACAGAACAATAACCATGTTGTCATAGAGAGAAGGCATTTCCTCAATAAAAAAAATCCAGTCTTAATTCCCAACCCCAGAGCACATAAACTTGCATATGACCTTGGCAAGTGTCCTTCAAACTTAACTTCTACTGATTAAATTGCTAAAATTCCATAAAGGAGCAACCAATCACAAAAATGCACTAGAAGTATTTTATTAACACTAGTCCTATTGTCTCTACATTTAAAAGCTGAAATAAATTCTTTCCATATGGCAAAATTTTAACCTTACAGTTTACTTAATAAACCTAATGCTGAAAAACAATGAAACTAGTACCAAACTATCACAAAAAATCTTTCAAATGTCATTGAATAGTGTCTAAGTTTCAGATGCAGCCTTAATTTTACAAATTTCTCAACAAGTAGATGTAGCCATCACACATGCCCTTGGCAGACATTCAGTTAAAACTAAAGTGTTGAAATCGTAGATAACCAAAACACTAAATCAAGACAATTCACTTCTTTTGCTTAAACAGAAATCTTCAGGGACATAACTTAGTACTATATTATTCTCAATATAGTAGTTACTAAGATGAAAACCAAATGTCTTCCCCCAGACTTAGCCAGCTTCTACCAGGTGAAGTCACTTATGCCCTGTGTTCAACAGTTCAGTCCTATCCTTGTAGGCGCATCTTAACCAGAGCACTAGATTGTGAGCCCGATCCCTGGCTGCTGGGATTTGTCTGCTGAAAACTTCCAAACCCCTTCGAATGACATACAGTTGTGGTTCTGATGTCCTCTAGCACCAACCCCCCTTCATTCCGCCTTTCTGTCATACTGCACGATTTCTATTTGATTCCTAGAATACAGAGTTCTTTCACCTTCATTTCTTGGAACATGCTGCTTCCTATGTCTCAAATGCCTCTCCTCTTTTCCTTGAAAACAACTTTTCCTTTGAAAACAACTCTCTGGTGTTTCAGGACTCAGATTAGCTTCAAGGACCTCCTTCTCAGCCTGAGTTGGATGTCCTTGTTGTGTTCTTCTAATAAAAACGCTGAACTGTAATTCTCTAGTTGGCAGTTAGTCTATTGTCCCCCCTTGAAATAGACTTTGAGGCTGGGTCTTACTTATTTTTGTATACTCAGTGAAGGGCAGAGTGTTTAGCATATATTGAGAATTCAAAGAAAATGTCTGATAGATTGATCTGAAAGTATTCCATCTACCAAAGACCAAGGATCCAATGGTCTCAGATAAGCCCTGGGCCTTAAGGCAAGCCTTCCTCCTTCTCCTGCCATTCTGTGCCAGTCTCCATGGCTCTTCCATTTTGGTTTTCCTTACCCAATATACCAACTCTTATCTGGGTCATAATCCTATTCTGGGGTCATAGTCCTGATTTGACAGATCTTATTTCCCATTTTGCTCCCTTTCCCATGTGGATTTTCTCTGTGGCCTGAACCACCAGACACACTGAAGCTTTTCCTTGGACACCAATTCTTGTTGTACCCAAACTTTTCAATTACTGTCCCCTTTGAAAAAGCATCATTAGGCTATGTTCTAGATTTTGCAGGGCCAAGCCTGCTCCAGGTGAGGTTTTCCAAATCCTCAATCCCGCACAATGCCATGTTCTTCTTGCCTTTCCTATGAATGAACATGCAATCAACTTAAGCTCATTTCATCTTCTATTCAGATCACTAGATTCTTCTTGGAGATAATACAGGCAAGAATGTAATATATTCAACTTGAAGAAGAAAATTGAAAGCCCAAAAGTGAAAAGATGTAATAGATGGTCATTGATCTCCTTTGATTCATTACCAAGTCTGACCATAAAGTGAAAATAGTTTCAGTTTATAAAATATCTCAGGATATCTCCCTAAGAGTAGTCCTACTCATTCCACAGATGTACCATTGCAATATGCTAAACATATGAGGAAATTCAGCTGGAAAATGTTTATTTTGGGTTACCCAAGAACTTGACTTAAAACAGTTAATAGCTATTTTTCAGGAATAAAATTCACCCTTAAGAATAAACATGCACCATCATTAAGGATATTCATATCAACAATCCACAAGCTCTGGAAGCATATCTAAAAAGAAAGTATATTCAATATTGTGAATAAAGTTGTATATCTAAAAAAGTGTATTACCTCCCTGAGAGATTACTTTGGGAAAAAACTCCAGATTGAACATTTTATTCCAGATTGTGCATTGTGGTGTACAAATTCTGGTACATCTGCCTTTTTAAAAATCTCAGACTTTTATTTTCCTTTTCTTGCTTAAGAAATTTAGAGTATCATGTAACATGGTTTATTTTATTCAAGAATCATACTTTGAAAGAAATGTATCACAAAAAAACTACTTACATAAATACCTTCCAAATATAAAATTCCCATTACCTAATGTTGCTATTCAGTGCCTTTTTTATGTGTTATTAGTTGGCATTAATTCATTTTGGAGAAATAAAGGAGGTACTAATTTCTTTTTCCACAACAATGGCATCTGCTTTCAAAACACTGACAAATTGTCCTTAGAAAAAGCCAAGTTCATTCTGTTTCCTGAACTTCATCTTCAAGCTTCACTTTCCTTAATCTCCCCTTTTCTTTGCCTCAAGCTGTTTTAGCCTTGGGTTGGGTATAAAAGAGAAGGCTCCTGGGGCCACCAGACTGTTGTGAGCTTCATGTTAATCCTCAGTTATGGATTTAACCAGGGCTTTTTCTTCTAACATAAGAGAACCAAAAAGGGCCAGACCACAGAGCAGCTATGTGCTTCTCCCCTATTCTGACACTCCTAATGTAATTTGCCCAGTGTGGTGAATATGAACACCCAGACCACTTCTGAGAGGACATATAATCATTAATGAGCAAAAGCCCAGCAAGGTAGCACATGGTTTTTGCAGTGGATAAATTATCAGATGATAAGGAATGCAAGGTTTGGGAGTAAGAGGACTCTCCTGGGTTGCAATTTGTCTAGGAACTTTTCTTCTTGAGCCTAAGGCTATAGTGACAGGGAAGTTAGGACTATTGTCATCCTCCTATCAGTCTGTTTTCTTTGCTCCTTCAAGTCTGCATTTTTGTTCATTTTTAATTGAGTTCATCCACTTAAAACTACAGTGAAAAAAATAATATCGCCCATGGAGGTCTCCAAGATGTATGACATTTGGGGAAGTCCCTACCTTTCTCTTCTTCAGAATGCCACACCGGTTGGCCTGCCTTTGTCCCTGTCCCCTGTAACCACCGAATATTTCCCACAAGAATTTCCCTCTTCTAGTGAGCTGAGAAAAAGAACCATTTCCTATCTCCATCCTCATTCTCCTGCCCCTAAAGAAACTATTGAACTTTCAGATTATAATTCAAGTATTCTCTGGTATTAGTCAACTATTGTCAAAGAGCAATCAACCACAAAGTCTCAATGACATTATAACAATAAGTATTTCTTTCTCATCAGTGAGCCCGGGAGGCTCTGCTCCACATCTCTCACTATCAGACCAAAAGGCCGGCCCAGGTTCATTCTTCTCATGGAGATGACAGAAATGCAAAAGGCAAGTCCTAGTGCCCAAGTACATTCCAACTCCTTGCGCATGTATTCATATCTCATTGGCCAGAGTAAACCACAGGACTAAGGATAAGTTCAAATGGTGTAGAAATAGACTATGCATTTTGCAAGAAAGACCATTAGGTTTCCATCATAAAATATAGAAGTAAGGGTGAAGTATTGGGACTAATAATTCAATCTACCACACCCTCAAATTTCTCCAACCTGTAGGTACAAATTATATGATTTAGTCAAAATATCCATGTATCTACATTTCAACAGTTCAATGCCCCACTTGCCTAACAGGTGGCCCCCTGTCCACTTTCAAGGCTCCTTTCCCTTTGTAACATGTCAGAGACAATTCCCTGGAATGAGAGGTGGTGACTGTTAATGTTCTTTCATCCTGTCCAGGCCGCAGCTTGTCCCTCCAACATCACAAACACAGCCAACCTAAATTCCTCCCCCAGGCCACTCTCCACCCATTATCAGCTGTCTCAGTACTTTCAGAACCTTGGTTTGTTGAAAGTTCCCCTTAATTTTCCCCCACAGCACAAGTGAGATGAGGCTCACAAGGTTGAGCTAAAACTTTCAGGAAAGAACTGCACACAGGAAGTTATAATCAACTCCCAGACGTGATTTTGTAGCTGATCGGTCAATCTTATAGGATTCCCAGCCTACTAGGAGCCTGTCTTACAGGAGGAGGACGACCATTGCCCCATTACCTGGGAATATCTCTGAGGAAGCTAAAAAGGAGGGCTCCCTTTCATCAGCTTCCAAATGCTCACTCCGCTTCTACATTCTGACTCTTCAAAGGATGACTGACAGCTAGAACAGGCCACTCTCTTCATGGAAGAACCTGCCCCTTGTCCCTAAGTGCTTCCATTTAAATAAGAGTTTCTGCTATAAAAATCTTTGAAAATCATGACTTCAAAAGTGATTGCATAAAAGTTGTGATTATTTATCTGTTTCTTGCCATGCGGTATGTTTTCAAATAATAATTTTCTAAATTTCTACTATCTTCCTTAATGTTTAAAAAAAAAAGTCTCATTTCAACCAGGACCCAATTTCAAGGCATCAAAGCAACCTTAGTAATAAGCAATTCCAATCTATTGCAACCACAAAGGTTTCTTCTGGTTCACGTAATGTGTCAATCATAGGCTGGCTGCAGATCTGCTGTTTCTTCCTTCCATGTCCAGAAATCAGGGCTGGGCTGAAGCAGAATCACTATTAGACATGGCACTGGCATGACAGAGGATGAGAACAGTCAGCTAGAGCCAGCACTAGCTCTTAAAACAACTGTGTGGGCATGCCACCCGGCCACTTACCCCCAGTTTTCATCAGGCTAAAAATATCACGGGGCTAAGCCTGATGCTGGTTGGGTGGGGAAGGATATTCATCCCACAGAAAGGTTCTCAAAGTCACACAGCCATGGAAGAATCCAGTGAGTTCAAAAGTTGAGCACAAAGACAATCAACCCTACCAATACTGCTTTGGAGGCACGGTCTCCACTTCCTGAGTGTGAGGGGCATTGGAGATGGAGGGGGGCGAGTAGGTGTTGCTACCAGCCTAGGTTTAGTGGTGCCTGAGAAGTAGTTACCCTCACCCAAGATGATCAGTGCCTGCTCCCCACGCCAAGCCCTGCCTGATCCAGAGGGTGAAAGCAGCTCTTGTCATTCTCCTCCTTGCCACCTTTCATTTTACTTAGATCCCTGAGGGACAGAACTTCTGCCCATATACATGGTGGTGCTGAACACAGAGGACTGGCGTAAGAGTCTCCCACTGCTCTTAAAAACAACCAAACTCAGTGACTGTTCTCAGCAAGCACTCTGAGGTTGGGGCGCAAATCTGCCTGGGCATCTGTGGGACCAGCTGTGGACTAGTAGAGTAGCAGCAGGGGTGGGGCCTGTGTTGGGGAGAAAGCACCTACCAGGACCAACGCTTCTCTCTGACCACAATCTGTGTTGCTACTAGAGATCCAAACTTCTACCCGTCGTCAGCATGGGGAAGCACGGACAGGAAGCCAGGAGCTGGTAAGGTTGGAGCAAGTGTACAGTGAGAGGGAGTCCCAGAATTCAAACCAGGCCACTTATTAGTCAGTCTTTTGACACTGTGACAAAATACCTGAAGTAGTCAGCTTGAAGGAGGAGGAGTTTATTTTGGCTCACAGTTTTAGAGATTTCAGTCCATCAGTCCATGGTCACTTGGCCCCAGTGCCCCTGGGCCTGTTTTGAGGCAGCACTTCATGATGGGAACGCACTGAGGAAGAAGCAGCTCACCTTATGGCAGCAGAAGAGCAAAGAGAGAGGCATGAAGGGGTGTGTCCCATTATCCTCTTTAAGGGCCTAACCCCAGTGACCTTACTTCCTCCCACTAGGTCCCCCCTATTAAAGAGTCTATCATCTCCCAATAGCACCATAGGCTGGCACCAGGCCTTTAACACATGGGCTTCTGGGAGACATTCAAGATCCAAACTGTAAGCAGGGCATGGTGGCACATGCCTCCCAGCTACTGAGAAGGCTGAGATAGGAAGATCAAAAGTTCAAGTCCAGTCTGGGCAATTTAGCAAGACCCTTTCTCAAAGTTAAAAACAAAAAAAATAAAAAACTGAGGGTATAGCTCAGTGGTAGAGCACTTCTGGGTTCAATACCTAGTACTCCCCATCTCTCTCTCTCTCTCTCTCTCTCTCACACACACACACACACTCCAAACTATAGCAAGAAATACAAAGAAAAACAGCATGGATAGATAAAAAGAAAGAGAAGGAATGCTTGTGTCTACCTACCTAAAGGGGCAGTTGGCAGGTACAGGTGAGCAAAGAACACATGCAAGCTGGTAAAGGACAGTCTTGTGCTCTGTTTATAGGCGTTACTATGAATCCATACGGTTTGAAACTCATATTGGACTACAGTTCGGTTTTATTTCTGTAACTTCTTGATGACATTTAGTGTTCTTGTTCATCCTCTTTTTTCAGTACATCATGGGTCTTTGAGTTTTCTGAATGGTAGAATTTGATGAGCCAACTTTCTCCTGCTAAGGATGTGCCCTGCTATCTTCATTCTCCCCCGAAATACGCCTGTGTATGTGTATAATAAATATGAAATAGCAAAAGATGTGAAGATGTACCTGTGAGTGCACACACACACACACACACACACACACACACACTCACCTGTGCACAGTAATAGGACAGAAAAGGGATGACTATAAAAAAGACACTGAACGTGATGCTGCTCATTCTCCTGCATCAGTATATATAAATATGTGTGTGTGTGTGTGTGTGTGTGTGTGTGTACAGATATATACTTTTTCAATTTTGTTTTTTGTAGTTGTAGATGGAAATAATGCCTTATTTTATTTGTTTATTTTTATGTGGTGCTAAGGATCAAACCCAGTGAAAGGTAAGTACTCTGCCACTGAGCTATAGCCCCAGCCCTTTTATTATTTATTTATTTATTTGATACTGAGGATTGAACCCAGGGGCATTTAACCACTGAGTTACATCTCCAGCCCATATTTTTCCATTTTACTTTGAGACAAGGTCTCACTAAGTTGCTTTGGGCTTCACTAAGTTGCTGAGGCTGGCTTTAGTCTCACAATCCTCCTTCAGGCCTGTGCTACCATGCTGTACATCAGTGTATTTTAAATTACATTTGTTGTTTCTGTTTCACTGAAAGCCATTGGAGAAAGGTGAAATATGTCAATATTTTTCAGAGACCAATTGAAATTATTGTTCTATTTTTAGGTAAATTGCTGTTTACATAACCATTTAAAAATATGTCATTATTCTGTTGGCCTGTCCTTAACTTTCGAGGCATCAATTTTCTATAAGCAACAAATGGTCAGAGAGAGAGTGCTGCTGGGATTTCTCTGGTCCATTCTTGTCTGCATTGGAATCATCAGAGCCTGCATATTCATGTACACCTAGTGTATGAAAACACTCCATGGCTCTTTGTATCTTCCCTTACCAGCCTCCTGATGGAGTGTTTTGCTTGACATCAATCTGCTTAAAGGATATTTGCCTTTATCCTTTTCTTATTCTTATTGCATCTTCCAGCTTAACTGTAAAATCTTCTGGTTTTGCCATTTTTATCCCATAGGACATGACTATTTCTCTTTAATCTTTTGTATTCATCTGATCTAGCTTTCCACTGTGCATGGATTTCCCATTTGGATTTAAGCTGCTTATAGAATTCTTATTTTGGCTAATTAGTTTTAATTCCAAAAGCTGAGAAAGAACTAAATACATCACTTTTTGTCCCCTCCTCCTCCCCATAAAAGTTCTGTCCCAGATGGAAGCATCTAGAGTCTGAAGAAGGCAGGTCCAGGTATCCATGCCCTGATTCAGTGGTTATCATCTTATAGGACACAGTTTGTTTTCCTGTGCCCCCACCCACCCCACCCCCACGCCTGCCAAATGTCTACCACCTGTTGCCCCTGCTGCTTGCAATAACTTTACCTGGGAGGTAAGTTTTTAATTGCATCCTTAATAGGTATCTTAAAATGCACAGACACATGGAGGAAGGGAAATTGATTTAAACTTATATTAAAAATTTCTTAGAATTAAAAGAATTTTTTTTCCTTCTTCAGAATATATTTCAATAAAGACAGGTCCTGGGTGTCAAAAAGTTAAGATGTCCACACATGCTAGTCTAGCAAGATCCAGATCGTGTTTAGTGATACGGCCTGCATGAGGAGTGGCTATGGGTAGGGGATCTAGATGGCTTTTTAGAATGCGCTTTAGGGAAAGTGAATTGTGAGCAATACTGATTTGACTTAGCAGATTATTTCCTACTTCTAGTGTGGCCATAATTTTAGTTAAAATCTTTTAACTCTCTGGGCGCAGTGGCACATCCATGTAATCCCAGCAGCTCAGGAAGCTGAGGTAGTAGAATCGATAGTTCAAAGCCAGCCTCAGCAACGGTGAGGCGCTAAGCAACTCAGTGAGACCCTGTCTCTAAATAAAATACAAAATAGGGCTGGGGATGTGGCTCAGTGATCAAGTGCCCCTGAGTTCAACCCCCAGTACCCCACCTCCAAAATCTTTTAACTCATATTGATCCTGAACAATATGTGGCATTAAGTATTCACATTATTTTGAGGTTGCAATTAACTTGTCCTATCTACATGTGCCTATGAGAATAATAGCTCCTTATTAAACATAAATGTTTTTGGTAAAGATGGAATTACAGAACCTATCAAAACAAAACTAAGCCAGGAGTGACAAAAAGCAAATCAAAACTAAAACAAAAACAAAAAAAAAAAACCTTACCATCTTTTGGGTTGGTTATTACAGAAAAACAAAACAGCCAGAAAAAAAAATTTAAAATTTAAGTATTTTTTAGTCTAATGAAAGTATTAAATTTGAATATCAAAATTACCTCACCTTATTTCTACATTATTGCAAAGCATGCACACACAATTCCAACACAAGTTAATAAGTATTTCAAAGTATTACAGTAAAATCACCCTACTAAAAATTACCCAAAAGACCAATAGATTATTATTCTTTTAAACAGAGCATAGAACCCAAACAGCTTTGACTTCAGCTTACAGCTTTCCCAGAGATATTGCCTACGCACTGTTTGTTCCTGCTTCCAGCCAATTCTGTCTTTTGGGTCTTGACTGTGTCTCTATTCCTTTCACATTCTCAACTTGCCCATCATCAATTATTGTCGCCACGTATATATTCGATTCTCTCTTCCTTGCAGGCTCCTTTACCTTTATCTACAAGCACGCTCTACTCTATCAACGTCCAGGTTTCAAGGGAGAAATTTCTGCTCTTACAAAGTGTTTTACAGTAATGCTACACTGCTCTCTCAGATGCTCCAACATCTATCCACTTTTCACTCTTTTTTGAGTAGATAATGCCTACACACAGTACAAAATTCAAGACAATAATGCAATCCTCAGAAGCTTATTTTTCATTTTAATTGTTTGAAATCCTTTGCAAACATTTGGGGGCTGAGCTTGTAACCAGTTCTTTTATATCAACTAAATTATAATATTACACTCTAAACATAACACAGTATATTGTTGCACTCTCTTAATGGACATTTTGGATGTTTTCAGATTTTTGTTGCTTAAAGAATGCAAACTACTGCTAAGTCTTGGTACATTTGCAGAAGTTTTTCTGGGATAAATATCTGAGGGCAGAAAGGTTGAATCCTAAAGATATTCATGTTCAGACTGAAATAATACCAAGCAGTTCTCTAAAGTTGTTGAAATAATCATTCGCTCATCTGTGGTACATAAGAGATCCCATGGATCTGCATATTCTCCAATATTTGGTTAATGTCAGAATTTTATAGTCCCCAATAAAATTTATTAAACTAATAATATAATTAAGGTTATATTTGCATTTCCCTTATCACTTGAATAATGCTGAAAATTTTTTCATATGTTTGGTGGACATGAGTGTTATCTCATCTCTAAAATCCCCTTTTATACCCTTACCTGTTTTATTATCAATTTTTTGAAATTCACTATTGATTTGTAGAATTTAGATATTCTTTTACTAAGTCTTCATTTGTTGTATGGACCTCAAATGTATATACCTACTCTAAACTTCCCTATTTGTTTTGTCTAAGGTTTTTTTTAATGAACAAAGATTATTAAATTTATGCAAAGTTATTAACCTTTTCTTTTATAACCAGTGTTTTCTTTATTGTTGAAGAAATCTTTCCTCTTTAAGCTTTCCAATTTTAGTAACCGATGTGATTCTGCAATCTGTATTTGGGGTAAAAATGGGAGTTCATAACCCACTTGAATCTAATGTATGAAATATGATATGTCAAGAGCTTTGTAATGTTTTGAACAACCAATAAAAAAAGAAAAAGAAAAAAAAAAGCTTTCCAATTTTAAAATGTCACCATTTTTGTATAAGGATCTTTTTGCAGATGAAGAACTAGTTTCCAGATCCACTTATGAGACATCCTGCCTTTCTTCATTTATCTCACTTGCCACTTCTCTTGTGTTAGTCAGTGTTTCATCGCTGCTACTAAAATGTCTGACAAGAGCAACTTAAAGGAGAAAAAGTTTGTTTTGTCTCACGGTTTCAGATTTCTTCCATGATCATCAGACTCCATGGCCCTGGGACTAGGATGAGGCAGAACATCACTGCAGAAGGCTGTGATGGAGGACAGCTGTTCAGGACATAGACACAGGGAAGCAGAGAGGTGAAGGGACCGCCGGGAAGACGCACCCTTTCAGGACACATCCTCAGTAACCCATCCCATTCAGCCACACCCCACCTGCCTTCAGGTACCACCCAATGAGTGTGTTCAAATCAGGATGGACTGATTAGGTCATGGCTCTCATAATTAATTATACATTTCACCTGTATCAACACAGTAGCTTTCAGGGAACTCGTCATGGCTACACCACAGCATCTATCAAGTTCCAACATACCCCCATGGGGTTATTAATGATGGTGGGATGTGAAGATCATTATTATCCAAAGTACAGGTAGGAAGACACAAATTGGTGTGAATATACTTTGTGTACAACCAGAGATATGAAAAATTGTGCTCTATATGTGTAATAAGAATTGTAATGCATTCCGCTGTCATACATAAATTATGGTTCTTCTTTATACCTTCTATTTCTTTTTAGTTGGGAGGATTAAATAAGACTATTTATGTGCTGAGACTTTCTAATTTTTAATGTTTCAAGTGTGCTCATGAATTGCTCACTGAAAGGATGGCAACTTTAGAGTTTGTGTTGGGTATTTCTTTTCTTTTTTTTAAGAGAGAGAGAGAGAGAGAGAGAGAGAACTTTTATTTATTTATTTTTTTAGTTTTAATCGGACACAACATCTTTGTATGTGGTGCTGAGGATCGAACCCGGGTCACACACATGCCAGGCGAGTGTGCTACCACTTGAGCCACATCCCCAGAAATACCTGTGTTGGGTATTTCTAACATCATCATCATCTCAGTGATGACATCAATGGATTCTCTTTTTATTCAGTAGAAGATCCTCCTGGTTCTTGATCTCCTAAGTTTTTTAATATGAAAATAGGTGATATTAGGGACTATGTTATGCATCTCATTTAAACCTCTTTTTCTCTTGACCTCTGCTGATGCCATTCCATGAAGGGAAGATGTGTGTGTGTGTGTGTGTGTGTGTGTGTGTGTGTGTGTGTGTATGTATGTGTGTGTGTGTGTAGGGAGTGGTGGGTAACACCACATGGTGCAGGCAAAGCCTAGGACTCTCTTGAATGTGCATTGACACCTGAGGGCTAAGGGTGCTTCATTACAGCTGGACAGAAACGGGAGATCCAGCTCCCCTCCAGGCCTCCACTGATCCTTCCCTGGCAAGAAGGGATAGAACCACCTTGCTCTCACTTCCCTGGAGTGTCTACCTCCTCAGACACAAAGGTGTGTGTTTGGGGGCTCATTTCTAATAGTGGTGGTGAAGATCTAACCCTCTGCTAAAACCCACCTGATATCAGTCTAGTAAAGAGGGATGGGTACCTCAGGCTCACAGCCAGCAGGGGTGGAAAGCCAGGCTGCCTTCCTGATGCCCATGATGAGGGAAGTGTGGCTTGCTATGGAGCTCAACAGACCTAAGACCCCGCTCCCTGCTCCACCTCCTCTGGCTTCATCTGTGCAAGAGAACTGGGGTGATTCTTTTGGTTTTGCTTTTTATATTTTAAGGTCATTTTGCCACTTATTATCCGCATTGATGCTCTTTTTTTGTTCTTAAAGTCTAATATATGATATAAATATTTTCTTTCATCACTTTCTTTCCACCTTTTTACTTTCAATTCTTTCACATCATGGTGCCTAAGGTCTGTCTATTTGAAATGGCATAATTCTATGTGGTGTTTTTCTTCCCTAATATATCAACAATTTTATTTTTGTCCCTTTACATTTATTACAATTATAGATTTTTTTGGACATTTTTACCCACCTAATTTGTTTTCCACTTTTTCTATGTCTCTACTTAATCCATTCACTGATCTGTATTTTTAAAATTGGGTCATTATTCACACCTCCTAATAAAACAAAATTGAGCACATTGTCATGTATATCAATAAACTTTCAGTCCTCGTTATTTTTATATGATCCAGAATGCTACAACTTTCAGGTTATTATGAAATATTGTTTCATTTTTTTCTATCTTAAGAAGACAACATCAATAGAAAGCTATCTGTATTAAGTAATGTACATGTATTAATTTTTACTTCATATATTTATTGCAGCCTCTCCTGAATTTCTGTTTTCAGTTCCTTAAGTTCTTTATCAAAGCTCTTTTCAATGAGGACCTTTGAGTGAGAAAACTGCAGAGGTCTTACATTTGAGAGAATATGATTATTTCACTCTCAAATTGAAAACAGTTTGGTCAGATATAAAATTCTGGGCTTTAAATGTTTTTTTTTCTTATATATGTATTTTAAAATAGAAAAATTTCCTGCAATCAGTTGTTTAAAAAAATAATCAATACAATTTTGTTTCTCTGTGTGTGATCTGCTCTTTTACAACTCTTTCTCTTTGGTGATTTAATTGTAATATGTTTAGGTGTGGGCTTTCTTTAGCACTCTCAGCACTCTTTCAATCTGAGGTCTAATTTGTTTTTGTTTTTTGTTTTTAGAGACTGAAAAATTATTCCTTCAAATATTTTCTATCCATTATTACTCATTTCTCTCATGGACTCCTACAATTCAGAACTTACCACTATTATTTCTTTCCTTCACAACTTTTCTATTTGTAATTTCTTGGTCCTTTCTTCTTCCTTCTGGAAGTCTCCGCGATCCTATCTTCCATTTTAGCAGTTGATTATTTATCTGTATTCATTCTGTTATTTATCCCATCAAAGTCAGTTTTTCAACTATGATATGTTTTTACCTAATATTTCTGCTTATTGGGGGGTCGTTTCTGTCCTTATTTCATACAGCTAGCATTTTCCATTCCTTATATCTTTTATAATTTTTATTAGGTTAACTTAAAACTTTTACATGTCCTTCCAGCAGTTCTACTTCTGATGGAACGCCATCCATGGTTTTTGTTTTTATTTTATTTTTCTTCCTTTTGGAACAGTCATGCTTCTCATCGGCCTGTTACTTTGAGATGTGCGCTGGAGACCCTGGGAGGGCACTGGGCAGTGTCATGGGGTGGGCCAGACTGGTGTGGGGTGGGCACAGGGTGAATGGAACTCTGGGTGGAGAGTTTTCTGATGAAGGCACCAGAAAACTCAAGTTAATCATTCGTTGCTCCACAAGACAGCCCTGGTCAGTGTCTCACGACCTTTCCTGTTTTCCGAAGTTTATAAACCCCAGCTCTGGGGACGCAGAGGACAAAGAAGGGCGGCAGAGAGCTGCTCTGGAGATGCTGCCTCCGCATCTGTGACTCTCAGCACCTCGCGGGTCAAAACTCCCTCCGCTGCCGCTTTGGTTTGTTTGTTTCATTTTGGTTTTGTTGGGTTTTTTAATTTATTTTTCAGGACATCTGGAACAGAGCTTAGAGACACTCCAGGGGCTAGGTCTGGCGTTATTTGTCCCAAGGCAAAGTTGGGAGAAGTAAGAGCAAAACTCCAAGCTGCCAACGTCTTTTAACCATCCACAAGATGCTGAGCTGCCTCACCTTTCCCCAAACACCACCCCCAACACACACACACACACACACACACACACACACACACTCTTTCAAAATTGTCTCACAGTTTTCTCCATATTTTGATATTTTCCCTCTGAGGCAGTGACTCTCAAAGTTAGCTGCATATTAGACTCACTAGGGGACATTTTTTAAAAGCCCAGCTCAGGCCATGCCCCAGTCCATTTCATTTAGAAGCTCACAGGATGAGATCAAGGCATCATTATTGTTTTTACAGTCCAGCAGACTTTTTGGAAGGAAGGAAGGAAGGAAGGAAGGAAGGAAGGAAGGAAGGAAGGAAGGAAGGAAAGAAGGAAGGAAGGAAGGAAGGAAGGGAAGGAGGGAAGGAAGGAAGGAAGGAAGGAAGGAAGGAAGGAAGGGAAGGAGGGAGGGAGGGAGGGAGGAGACCCACCTATTATACTGTGAATTCATAGGGAATAGATTCTGGCAGCTCAGGCTTCTCCCCACTGGTTCTGACAAAGGGCACTTTTTTTAACTTTTTTAAATTTTTTTATTTGTTCTAATCAGTTATACATGGCATCAGAAAGCTCTTCAATTCATTGTACACAAATGCAGCAGAATTTTTCACTTCTCTGATTGTACATAAAGTAGGGTCACACCATTCATGCCATCATACATGTAATGATGTCCATCTCATACCACCCTCTTTCCTACCCCCATGCTCCCTCCCCCACTTTGCCCCACCCAAAGTTCCTCCACTTATCCCATGCTCCCCCCACCATCATGGATTAGCATCCACTTATCAGAGAAAACATTTGGCCTTTGTTTTTGGGGGGGGGATTGGCTTATTTCACTTAGCATGGTATTCTCACCATTTACCTGCAAATGCCATAATTTTATTCTTTTTTAATGCTGAGTAATATTCCATTGTGTATATATACACGGCAGTTTCTTTATCCATTCATCTATTGAAGGGCATCTAAGTTGGTTCCACAATTTAGCTATTGTGAACTGTGCTGCTACAGACATTGAAGTGGCTGCATTACTGTAGTATGCTGTTTTTAATTTCTTTGGGCATAGACCTAGGAATTAGACCAGAGACCCTATGTCTAATAGAAGAAAAAGTAGGCCCAAAACTTCATAATGTCAGATTAGGCCCTGAATTCCTTTACAAGATTCCTAAAGCGCAAGAAATAAAAGCAAGAATTAATAAATGGGATAGGTTCATACTAAGAAGCTTCTTCTCAGCAAAAGAAACTATCAATGAGATGAAGAGAGAGCCTGCATATTGGGAGGAAATTTTGCCACACACACCTCAGATAGAGAACTAATCTCCAGGATATATAAAGAACTCAAAAAGCTTAACATGACTAAATAAATAAATAAACACAACCCAATCAATAAATTGGGTAAGCAGTTAAACAGACACTTCTCAGAAGAATCTAAACAATCGATCAACAAACATATGAAAAAATGTTCAACATCTCTAGTAATTATAGAAACAAATCAAAACCACTCTAAGATTTCACCTCACTCCATTCAGAATGGCAGTTATCAAGAATACAAGCAACAATAAGTGTTGGCAAGGATGTGGGGGGAAAAGGCACACTCATACATTGCTGGTGGGACTGCAAATTGGTGCAACCAATCTGGAAAGCAGTATGAAGATTCCTTGGAAAACCTGGAATGAAACCACCATTGACCCAGCTATCCCACTCCTCAGTCCGAACCCAAAGGGCACATCTCTTGGTGAAGCAAGTTGAGATGTCAGCTGAACTTACATGTCTTTCTCAGGTGCTTTCTTCCTTTTCAGATCATTTTCCTTCACACATTTCAGGACACTGTCTTAGCTCTTAGAGTGCTTACTATGCTCATCACCAGCATCAATTCCTTTAGCAAAACCATCCCCTTCATCTGTTCACTAGGACAGCTGCAGGCTGGGTAACATCGTAGACCCTTGCAGCTTGGTGATGGTGACCTCTTTGAACAGTGCCCATTCCCATGATGATGACAATATCACCCCTCTTGCAGACTAGCAGGCATGTAGCCACAGGAAGGACCCTGTTTTTTTGAAAGGCCTGGAGAACCACTTTCCCTTGGAATCTTCCATTTGGGTGAATTACTGGAAGAAAGAGGCATAGGTGAAATCAAGGCACCTTTTTAAAACTTCTCAGGCTATTGCAATGTGCAGCCAGGGACGAGAACTACATTAGCTCCTTCAGGTTGATCTTGGAGCTAGGAGCAGTGATTGGGCTAGTTTAATAACAAGTGAAACTATAGTGACCTCTCCATAGCCAAATATGACAGTGTTTCTAGCTTTTTGACTCCCCTGGCATGTCCCTCGCACTCAACCTATGCATTTGAAATTCTTTCTTGCTCTGATTGATAACACTATACACTGCCTTGACTCTTGTCACAGAACCTTGGGCACAGCTTCCTCCTCCTTCCCCTCTCCCATCAAACCCCTGGAGCCGATTCCTTCTCCATACTCGTGGTCCATGGACCCTCTTCCTCTCCAAGAGCTCTGGCAGCAAGTATATCTATACATCTATAGCCCCAGTCCTGACCCTCTCACTTGTTCTTTCTCTAAGCCATCTCCATTTGGATGCAGGTTGGCACCTCAAATTCAGTTGTCTCAAATGAGACTCATAATTTCTGCATAAAACCTCTCTGCCTTATGACTTCCTTCTATTAGTGCAGACAATTTCAGGATCATCCTTGGACCTTTTATATGTTTTGTTTATTTTTACAATCTATGAAGTTCAGTTGGACTTTTCTGTACAATTTCACTTTTACATTCTTATTACTCTGTTTCAAGTTCTAACAATTTTCTGTCTGGACTATTGAACTGACATCTTGTCAAATTTCCTTCTTTTGTTACTCCCTACCACAAGTATTCCATACACCACTGTCGGATATTTAATATAGGATGTAATTCCAATCATGGAACTCCCAACCCATTGCTCAAAACCCTGTCATGAAAGCACAAAGCCCTGACAGCCAAAGTCTTTATGTCTGACCCAAACTCTCTTCCTGGCCATCTTTACAAATACGTCTCCACACTAGATGGAACTTTTCTTTTTTAAGTGGAAAGAACATAACTTTGAATTGGATAGATTTGGTTTCAAAGTGTAACTTATTACCACTAATTTACATAAGTTTCTAATCCAATTTGAGCCTCAGTTTCTACAACTAAACAAAAACAAAGAGTCAATAGTAGTTAACCAGTAGGATTGTTTTATATAAATTACAGTATCGTGGGCTGGGGATGTGGCTTAAGTGGTAACGCGCTCACCTGGCGTGCTCGGGGCACAGGGTTCTATCCTCAGCACCACATAAAATAAAGATGTTGTGTCCGCCGAAAACTGAAAAGCAAATATTAAAAAATTCTCTCTCTTCTCTCTCTCTAAAAATAAAATAAAATAAATTACAGTATCCTAATGTTTTTTTGTTAGATCACAAACTGCTCAGCTGCACCTGATTTGTCAGTTAAGAGGGAGGATTTTTATGTCTTTGTTTTTATGGTTTTATTATTTTGCTTGCTTTCTGGTCATTGTATGTAGCCGTTTCTCCTGGCTACAATCTGTGGCTGCTTTCATACTACAACAGCAGAGTTTAATAATTGTGACAGAGATCATACAGCCTGCAAGACCTAAAATATTTACTACCTGGTCCTTTACAAAAAAAGTTTTCTAGCCCCTGTTCTAGGTTAACTCTTCCTTTACTTACTCTGCATACTCTCTGCAGATGTGATAGTTGTAAAATATGTTCACAAATTCTTCTACCAAACTCACTTCAAAGGTGGAATCCAATCCCTAGCTTTTTTATACAGTCTAAACTTAACGACTTGCTTGCAACAAATAAAACTTTCAAAAGAGACAGTGTGTGACTTCCTAGAGTGGCTCATAGAAGGCACTGAGGCACCCACCTTGCTCTTTTGGATCACCAGCTCTGGGGGAAGCCAACTATCCTTCCATAGAGACACTCAAGTAGACTAAAAGGAGTCCCAGGTGGAGAGGAGCTGAGGCCTCCTGCCAGTACCAAGCACCAACTTGCCAGCCACCTGGGAGCCACCTTAGAAGCTGATTCTCCAGGCTCAGTCAAACCTGCAGAGGATTCTTGACTGCTGACCCAGCCAACATCACAATCACAGACCTCATAAGGGACACTGAGACAGAACCACCAGGCTAAGCAGTCCAAATTCTTGACCACAGAAACTATGAGAATAATAAATGCTCAGTGCTGTTTTAAGGTTGCTAGGTTTGAGTTTGTTTTTTTGCACAGAAATGGGTACCTAAAACACCAAAACTTCTCATTTATAGACCAAAGATTTAAATGTATGGTCATAGCCTTCCCTTGAACCTCAAGAGTTTGTAACTGCTTATTTTCCATCTCTTAAATATCTCAAAGGGATCAAAAACCCAATATGTGCAAGTGTTTTGTCTCTTTCTACTCAAGCGGCATCTTCTTCCAGTAACACTTATCTCAATAAAAGCCACAATGAGCTTAATCCATAAACTACAGGGATCTGGACATCTATGATATTTCTTTCTCTTTCATGATCTGCATCTAATCCTTCACCAACCCCAGTTGAACTAATGGCCATATAGCTTTGAAATTGGGGTACTGCTCTCCAGCAATTCTTTGAGGATACTACTCAATATCTCCAGCACCTGTTACTGGTGAAAAGTCTGCTGTACAATCATCATTATGAGGAGGTGATTCATATTTCCTTCTGTAGGCTTTTGAGATATTCCATACATCCCTGAGCCTAAAAGGAGATTTGTTTTTATTGAGCCTACCTAAGCCTTGGTGTGCTTTTTACAACAGAAGACTTATTTAGCTCTTCCAGTCTCGGAACTCATTGTCTCCTTGAATATTATCTTTCAATTCGTTTCTGTCCTCTCTGCATCAGTATAGGTCCAGTCAGGAGACCATCCCCCTTCAGTGATTTTAACAGACAAGTTAACCTAAAATTTGTATTTTACCAAAGGATGAAAAGTGGGCACTGAGGTGTGGAATAACTACAGGGGGCTATAGCCATCACTGTGGCTAGAGGAATGAAAGAATGAGTTTAGATATATTAAATGTAGAAACTTGGAAGAGGGACCTGGAAGAAATGAAATTTATACCTCTGATTAGGGTCATTCAGCACTAGTGTTTCTGAGGGCATAAAGAGACTGATTATGCAAGTTTTGGAACATCCAAAAACTGAATTAGCTTTTAACACTGAACTTTGCTACCAGATAGGTAGTAAATTCCATTCCTTAGCACTCTTCTACTCTCAGAATCCAGTGGACTGTCTTCAACTCCTAACAATGGCTTTGGGATATTGGAATATCAACCAAATTTCCTTTTAATTTTCAATTCAGCAATATATTTTAAGGATGTCTGTGTATTTGGAGCAGGTAGGAATGACTACCTCATCTGTTTAGTCACTTGTCAGGAGTTTCTGTCCCCTTCATTCACCCTAATGCAAAGTGTTATCACTCCTTACTCAGATTACTAGTACCATCTTCTGGCTTGTCCATCTGCATTCATTCTAGCCCGTCTGCCATCTTTTCTCCATCCTGTGGCTAATGTTTTCTAAAAGCCAATCCAAGAACACCTTCTCTCATTTGCATCTCTCCTTCCATTTCCTCTTTTTTCCCCCATTATATGACTTTTATTTCTTGAGACCTTTTATTCTTTAGATATTTCAGTCAACTATTGTTTTTATTTTATTTTTTATTTATATATGACAGTGGAATGCATTACAATTCTTATTACACATACAGAGCACAATTTTTCATATCTCTGGTTGTATACACAGTATATTCACACCAGTTCGTGTCTTCATACCTGTACTATGGATAATAATGATCATCACATTCCACCATCATTAATAACCTCTTGCCCCCTCCCTTCCCCTCCAACCCCTCTGCCCTATCTAGCATCACCAACAGACTAGATCACTTAGAATAAAGAACGTCAGATAATGAAGACAAAGTATACAATCCTCCATTTACTCTTAAAGACAGAATCTTTCCTAGCTCCCACAGGGCTTTGGGTGTCCTGACCCAGTATCCCTCCTGCATTGTGCTCTTTTTTGTGTCCCCTCTGTTTTTGTTTCCTGTTCTCAAACAGGGCAATGTCTTTGAATGTCCTGGTGCTCTGCCTGATCACGCCTCTTTTCAGCTCTGTGCCATTTAGTCCTCACTCAGCCTCACAAGTCTGTGTCATTTCCCCCAAGAAGCCTCCATTTTCTTTCTCAAACTAGTTCAGCTCTCTCTACATAGTCTCCCAGCCTTGGATACCCTTCCTTTTATAAATTTATCACAGATTATTTGATAATGTCTGCTCTGTGGGGCTATAAACTCTAGAAGAGTCATAAGCATCCTAATCTCCTTGTAGGAGCTTCCTGCACACCATAAGCATTTAATGCTATCTACAGAATGAATAAATGAACTATATGGAAAATTGATTGAATTTCAACATGCTTTGCACCTCTTAGCCTATAATACCTACCCCTTTCTCTAAACTTCTGATATATATAATTTCACTCAGAACATTTCCTCTCTTTTTGTCCATGGGCTTGATATTCTCAGCATATTATTGATCACGATCAGTTATATTATTTTTGAATTCTCAGTGTCTAGCACATTACCATGGAAACAACATGTGATCAACAAACTTTCTTATTATTATTCTGATCATAATTAAGAACGTCATGTCATTAGAGTTAATGCAGTAAAATTTTGCTAATTCAATTATTTTCTCAAGTGGTATACAACTATTAAAGCATGCTCTTCTCCATTAATTAAATGTTTTCATATATATCACACTATTAGGCAATGCAAAGTTTCATGAGTATTAGTTCATTATTTTCAGCCCTTTACATTTTAATTTAATGACATTAAATATTAAAATGCTTTACTTTGACTGAAAATACACATGTCTTCAACTGGTGTTTGAAATGGTTTAAATTACAGAGATGTGGTCACTATGCAGTGAAATCTTAGAAAGACCCTAAAGAATTCTCCAAGAATGATACATGTGCCAAGGACATGACATTCATCTTGGAGGATTTTTCTCCCACTGAACAAGTTTGATAAAATACCTTTTCTTCCACTTTGACCTTAAGTACTTGAAAATCATTTGTTTTACAAAAGCCCTTGTAGCCCAAGATTATGGCAACCAGAACAGTGACTTCTGTTTCATATTTAAATTGTGCATGGTTTATCACTTTGTTTAAGGAGTACTTTTGCATAGAAGTTTTTAGATAGATTTCACTCCCACGACTTTGTTGGCCTCCTCTGAACCTCCATAAGGAACAGCTTTGTGTTTTCAAACCAGCTTTAAGCACAATACTGCATCTCTACAGCCTTGTCTGTTAGAATCTCCCAGCTGTACAGCAGCGACACGCAAATATGCACTTATCCAAGTTCTGTGCTTTAGCAATCTTCTTATCTTTGCCATTTTTATGATGTTGCTTTTATTTTAGCAACAAGCTTGGTAGTATCTTACATCTTAGTTTCAGGAAAATGCTCTCGAATATCTTCTCGTGTTATATTTATAGCTCTTTGCCACCAGATTGTCAGGCTTGTCACAGTGTGATTGACACTGCAGACCTCCCTAAATTTAGGTTAACTTTAATCCATCATCACCGTCCAGATATTTTAATTTGGCATATCCAGGAGGCATAATAACCAATGCTTTGCCAGGGAGCTATAAATATTGGCATGAATTTCATGTTTCCAGTTGACATCCAGAGTGTTTCAATGAACAGTGATATCAGGCCTTTGAGTCAGCCGACTAAATACATCAAGGGGTCTGCCATGAATTTTCCAGATATTTATAGACTCATGAAAGTCTTTTTTTTCCCAAATTGAAATGAGAAAATATCTCACCAGAGATATCCTTTTTTTATAATATCATTATGAAATTATATTAAAGTCACAGATTTTATGCTTCATACAATGTTTATTACATGGAAAATTCATAAAATTTATAAAATCATAATTTTATAATTGTCATTAATAAGTTATAAAATTTTTTACTAATATATGGATTTACAAATAGCATGCTATTTTCCTCCTTTGAAATCTGTGGAATTTTGTCTGTTTTTCTAAAGGATTATCCCTGTTTTCTTTTAATCTGGTATTTTTACCACATATACACTATCTTTTCATGGAACTCGTGATGCCATTTATTTTTCAGCCTCAAATACCTATGTACTTACAGCTGTCATGGATCAAGTCAACTTTTTAAATAAATAAAAGAATGGTTCATTTGTAGGAATTGATCTAAATACTTTACAGCCTGTATCAGAGGTATAGAGCTGTACTTAATTGTGGTCCAAGTAAATATTTCCCACATCAACCTTCTTATTTTGTATAAAGCCAAGTCTCCAAAACATATTTTCCAATGACTGTCAGTACTTGATATTTAAATAATAGATATAGCTAGAATTTTAACTCTCCTAGGACTTTTCAATGTATAGTGAAAGAGAGGAGTTCCATTAGACACATTTAAAAATAAGAACTGTACCAGTGAAGTAAAAAGTTCTTAAAAACAATAAGTGTTACTTCAATTAATATCTTTTAAAAAATTACTTTTAAAATAATTATCTTCAATCAAATTCAGCCTGAAATGTAGATGCAGGAATATAAAAAGCAAGATTTTTCTCTGGAAGGGACATTGTTATGAAGTTGGTGGCCCAATCAGGTGCCAGACAGAGATACTTTTCCAAAATTCATTCACAAGGGATGCGAGGTTTTGGCCTCCTTCCTTTGTTTTTTAAATTTATTTATTTATATTTTAAGATTTTTTAATTATAGATGGACAAAATACCTTTATTTTATTTATTGATTTTTATGTGGTTCTGAGGATCAAATCCAGTGCCTTACACATGCTAAGCAAATGCTCTACCACTGAGCCACAACCCCAGCTCTTGTCCTCCTTTCTTGATGTCATCCAGCTCCCAGAGAGATTGAGTCAGGGCTCCTTTTGAATCCACAGGATGGGAAAGGAAGAGCCAGGGTCCCTTATCACCACAAAGTCCTGAAGCAAAGCAATTGTCATCCCTGAAGTTGGTCCCATCAAAAGCCAGCCTTGGCAAATTAGTGAGGCCTTATGCCACTTAGTAAGACCCTATCTCAAAATTTAATAAGTGAATAAAATTGGCTAGGGATGTGGCTCAGTAGTTAAGTGCCTTTGGGTTTAATCCCTTGTATCAAATAAATAAAAAGTAAACCAGGGTTATGAACGCCCTCTTTGAAGCCTGTCCTGATTCTCCAGATGAATTTGGCCACTTCCTTCCATTATACCCTGTGGAAACCATCACTGGGACAACATCTATGACACTGTACTTCATGTATTTGTGTACCTGTTTATTCCTTTCACTGTTTCCTAATGCCCATGATTCCAGTGGCTTTTCTCTTTAGAACTTCTCTCTCTATAGATAGATAGATAGATAGAGATTACAGATATAGATATATTTTATTGTTGGTGGTGGTAGTGGTGCTGGGGATATAACTCAGGGCCTTGTACATGTGAGGCAAGCACTCTACCAACTGAGGTATATCCCCAGCACCTAGAACCTCACATGAAATCTAGTTTATAGTTCACGGCTCAGTGCAAATCTCTTGACTCAATTCTTCTGGATATGTTCAGTGAAAGAAAGCACAGCCTTTTGCCTCAGTGAACTCTGCAAGTGACTAAGAAACTGGGACCATAGCACAAATGAACCAGAAAGTCACTCCTTTGAGCAAAAAATATTTCTAACCCAATGTGAGCCATGCTGCCCTACAGCCTCTGGACAGCAAACATTTCCATCCACAGGTCATTTTCTTCCCAAGTTTTCACATTACAATCATATTGATTAGCTTATTTTTAGTGCCAAATAAAGGGTCATTAGCTTTTGTTCAACTTTTCATCAATGTGCAGATACTGTTGCCAGATGATCCCAGTTTAGTGATTGTAATTCCCTATGAAATTTGTCTAAACAACGCATGTTTCTCCTAGTTTATGAACTCGATACCATCAAACGTGATACATTCAGGATGCACATTCCTTTATTATTTTTCTCCTACAGAAAGAAAATTGGAAAAGTATATGATTTGGTTTTAAATGGAAAGGTATTCCATTTTCTAGATGTTTGCATTTCAGAAAATGTTAGGGACTTCTTGCTGAAATTTTTTAGAAGTGATCATCTTATTGCACATTTTGTAGTCCTGGGCAAGCTGTTGTGATCACTGGTGTGTTCCAATAACTACCTGCACATGCCCATGTCTTCAAGAAGGAGAAACAGTGCTGCTGACTCTCCTGAAGTTTCTCATACACTTGAAATTTTATATGCCAAGCTGAGATCATCAAAAGCATGATGAGGATGGGTATAAGCTCAGTGGTAGAGTGCTTGCCTAGCATGGGTAAGGCCCTGGGTTCAAGCCCCAGAAAATACACACACACACACACACACACACACACACACACACATTGAAGCATGCAAGTTTTCCCATACTCAAACTCTAAAAATATAACTTTTAATACAATCCATCTTTGGTGCTGAGGATTGAACCCAAGCATCACACATGCTAAGCACACATTCTACCACTGAGTTGCATCCCAAATCCTGAACATTTTTGACAATCAGAGGAACTTCACCAATCCTGAGACACTTTTTTTTCAAAAGCATATGTACTCACAGACAAGAAATGAAGGTGAGATTGTTTCTTGATAAACTCATCTGGGGGATAAGAAAAATACAATCTAATAGAGGACATCTCTAGATAAATTGAAGACCCAGAATGATATGGGAATTGGGAAACCTATTGCCACAGATTTCTCGTTTAAGTCGAGGCCTTGATGGAATACATTCTGACTTATATTTATGATGAAAACATGAAACAGAGATCTACTTTTCCATCCCAACTGGGTTTCCTCCAAACATGCCGCCTTCTCCCCAATGAGTCAGAATGGTGTGTACCATGTAACAGGCACAGTGCATCCGAAATGCTGACATTTCATTTTTAATTGAAATCAAATAGAAATAGTTCCACTGGGGAACAAGAAAGCAAAGCTGGCTTTTGATAGAAATTAATAGGGCAGAGACAGAAATGCTTTTCTCTATCATAAAATAGTCCACTGTGGAAGGCTGCCAGTCCTCATTCCTGAATCTGAGATGATCTCCTGGATTACATTCAGTGGGAAGAACACATCTTAGGAGGGTGGAATGAGAAATCACATTCAGATGGACGTATCAAATGACATGAAAGAAATGAAAAGCACTTCTTTGCTTCTACTTTTTAAATTATATGAATGCAGAGTTCAAGGAAAACTGTTGGATTTTACTGCAAAACAAATGATAACAAAAGCAAAAGAGTTCATAATATCAACAGAATATCTACAAAAATAAATCAGAAAACACATACTTTGGAAGGTAAGATAAACTTCCTTTGCTAGGACTAAAATCCTCCTATCAGTGAAACACATTTCTTTTAAAAAATAGTTTTCTAGAAAAACCTATCGCAGTAGTGCTTTTACCAGTTGTAATGTGAGTACTAATAAAGATTAAATTTTGTCTATCTGTATATGGATTATAGAATATTTTAATAAGAATTTTTAATATTTAGTACACCAAATAGTATTTTGAATATAACTTTAGCCTTCAGAAAATATTTCATTCTCAGAAAAAAAGACTTTGAATCTAAAAAGTCATAATTTTAATGAAAATATTTTTCTTCATGACAGCATTTCTAGAGCTAATCTGTAGTACTTGGCACAAAAAATGTTGTCTTTCCTCTCTGAGTCATTTCAAGACCTTGCTCAGTAAGAACTGGCACTAGGCTGAAGAAGGGCAGGGTTTGGACACTGAGAGGTCCCCAGTTCGATGTTACAGAGAAGCACTTTAGATAAAGGACAATGTGATGTGATTCCTGCTGTAGCTGAGACAGGAACAAAGTGCTTTTTCAATGCCATTTCAAGGAGCAGGTGGTAAACGGAAGGAGGGACATGAGAAGAGAGCAAGCAGGGAGGGATCGCTGATGTGTTGGATTGTTTTCAGAGTGCGGAAACTGCGCAGGTTTCTAAGTTGAGTTTTAAAGAAAGAGAAGGAAAGTTTGAGATTTCAAGAGAAAGAAAAAATAAGCAGTAACGTGCATCTGGCTATTTTTTTTTTTTCCAATTTGGATGTTTCCAAAGTTTCCCCCCAGTGACCTTGACTGATTTCTTGAGCTTGCTCAGAATAAGGCTTTATGTTCACTAGAAATGATCAAAGTAATATGTGGTGCGTTTTAAAGACGGACGGACAGATGTTCTCACTCTTCCAGAGCACTTGAGCCTGTTCTGACCTCTTGAAGGCCACCAGGCATGCCCAGTGGGAAGGACGCAGCCTCATGGGCTACACGGGGACATCTCCCTGATGGAGATCACTGATTCTTCCTGGAGGTTTCTTCACATACAATGACCTCCATAAATTGTGCCTACAGAATTTTAAGGAAAATTGAGAGCACCAATGAACTACAAAATGTTCTATAAAATTAATGAGAGAAAAACCAATGAGTATTCATGTACAAAAACAAAAACAAAAAGCTTCTTTATTCCTGGCTCTATCTGCTACTCCACTAATATTTCACAAAATTAATATCTAAGTTACCTGATAGAAGGCAATTTAATGAATCCTTTAGATAATTCTAATAAAAATAAGAAACCAATTATCATGGTTTCATATTTGCTACAATCAAAGAGAAAATTCAGAGTGTTTCTCCCTAAAGAATCTTCCTCTTATAAGGAAAGATATTCCAATATGCTGTGAATAGATGTTTAAAATCTCTCTCATACGTTCTAGAAATCTCTCACATTGAAACAGTCCCAGCTTGACAGCCCTGCAATAACCATTAAATATTAAAATAACATTAAAGAGCAACTGCTCAGCTCATGGATTTAGCTGCAAAACTCCGATTCACACTAATGGGACTCACATGGCTAAATCCCCATGTGCTGTACTGAAAATTTACCCCCAAGGATCCCAGGATCAGACACAGTCAAGGAAATGATGAATTCACTTTGAAAAACATAATCGATCCAGGACCAAACAAATCATTATTATTCATGAAATTTCAATCACATGATCATTATAAAAATCAGATTGTCTAAGATTTAACAGCATCCAATTTGCATTCATATAATATAAGTTTGTGATAAAATAAAATTCATACTTCTATTGCAAGATAATTTGGATGTTGTAAAGACACATCTAGAGTTATTTTTTTAATGTCTCATTTATGAAAATATCCTACAGCCAAAATTTAATTCTAAATATTTTTATGTGCACTATTTCTCAGACACTGTTATGGTTTGGATATGAGGTGTTCCCAAAAGCAAACAATTAGATTATGAGAGTTGTAACCAAATCAGTAGATTAATGCACTTGATGGATTAATCACTTAAAAAACTACTGTACTGGGGAGTAACTGTAGGCATTAGGCTGTGGCGGGAGGAAGTAGGTCAGTGGAGGCATGTCTTTGGGGTTTAGATTTTTTGCTCCAGGTGCTCTGTGCTGTCCCTTTCTGCTTGGAGGCTGCCACCAGCCAGCAGCCTTTCTCCTCCACACCCTTTTGCCATGATGAGACCATCTCTCAGGCTCAGAGGGATGGAGCTGGTCCTCTATGGACTGAGCCTATGAAACCCTGTGCCCAAAATGAAACTTTTCCACTTGCCAGGTATTTTGGTCACAGTAATAAAAAGCTAACTAGCGCAGATACTAATGTTATAGTTCTTAAGCTAAAGAACTACTTTTTGTTGTTGTCAATATATGTTTAATGTGAAAGGAAAATAAAACAGACCAGTAACTGATAGTGTTAATAGTTCAAGATATATGGAGATCTGAACTTCTCAAAAGAGTTTCTTTGAAGAATAAAGAACTTTTGACATAGTAACCACTCATTATAATAATCATGTTAATTATCTTATAAGCAGTTTCAAATTACTGAAAAGACAGTTTTTTAAACTTGTTTGTTTTTTAAAATGACACATAAAATTGTCGTATTTATCATGTAGACAGGATATATAAAGAAAAGTGTTATAGAATACAATTGAGCTTAACCAGATACCAAATTAAGACAAATCACTTAAATTTCAGAGGTAACCTTATTAGGTATAAAATGAGAAAGATGGACTTGAGAAGCTTCTGTATCTAGCAGTCCGTGATTTTCTTGTGTGAGAGCTACTTTGGTTCACACTATATTAGGCTACATTTTTCAGTTTTGCCCCACTCTCACTATTACCCCAACACATGTGTGTGTGTGCGCACATACACACACACAAACACACACACACATAAGCTAAAGAAAGAAAAATTTTTAAATCATGTAGAACTCTGGTAAAAATACATTTGTAATATTCTGTGGAATTCTGTTGGTTAATATCAAAGTATTTACCAGAATTGAAAGAAGTCTGGAGAATGAGAACTAGGGAGAACACTGTTTTGTGGATAAAGCACTCAGGTGGGAAATCTGGACCTCTAATTCCATTACTAAGCAACATCTTTTTTAAAAATATATGTTTTTAGACATTGATGGACCGTTGTTTAATTCATTTCTTTATATGTGGTGCTGAGAATTGAACCCAGTGCCTCACATGTGCTAGGCAAGTGATCTCCCACTGATCCACAACCCCAGCCCCCCTAAGCAACATCTTGACATTGAAGAGATCACTTCATGACTCTGCATTGCATTTCTTGTTTTTTAAAAAATGCAGTAATTAGACAAGATGGTCACTAAGTCCACAGTCAACTCTAAGATAAGATGCTTCTAATTAATATATCACTGTTACAAATGAAACAAGGTAGTCTTAAGTTTGCAGAAAATCAGAAGGTTCTGTGCGTGTGTGTGTGTGTGTGTGTGAGAGAGAGAGAGAGAGAGAGAGAGAGAGAGAGAGAGGGAGAGAGAGAGAGAGAGGGAGAGAGAGAGAGAGAGAGAGAGAGAGAGAGAGAGAGAGGGTAAAGAATGAAGGATAAAGCTAAAGTGAATATAGATAATTTGTGAAATTCAATAATGTTTCTAAAAAATTGTGCTTGAATCCAAAAATTTAAAGGAGTTTTTTTAATGACTTAAAAATGTTTAAAAGTTAAAGATTTTTGATTTCTAATCATTTTTAGCACTTATTGTGTGTCAGGTATGAGTGTAATAGTACTGGAGATACTATCATATGTAATCCTCACTTTGAACCTAAGAGGAGTTATTATAATTATACCCATTTTCTAGACAAGATAATGAAGGCCTAGAGAGTCCTTTGTCCTGTTACTATGATAACTACATGAAGAACTGTGAGATAGAGTCTGGATCATGTCTTAGCCTTTTAGAGTTAACATAACAGGGAACTAAGCTCTGATTTCAGTTGGGTGTGGTGAAGAATGCTTGTAATCCCACCTACTCCGGATGCTGAGGCAAAAGTATCTGATTACATGTTTGAGGCTAGTCTGGACAACTTAGTAAGATCCTCTCACAAAACTAAAAAATCTCAGTGGTAGAGTTCCTGCTAGGATGTATGAGGCCCTGGGTTCAATTCCCAGAACCTCAAAAAAAAAAAAAAAAGGCTCTTAGTTCTTTAGTTTTCAAAAGCAATGTTAGTACCACTACCAGCTCAATGCCCAAGTATGCATACAATTTGCTCACTCGGGCACTGATGTTATTTCTTTTGACTACTACAAAATCGGAGTTATAATTTTCTAAGTAAAATCACATTGTCTGGTATATAAATGTTTTGGGTTTTTTTTTTTTTTTTGGAAGAATTAAGGAGAATTACTCTTCCCAACCAAGAAGAGAGAACATGGACTGGATTTACTCAGCCTCCTATATAAGACAAAAAGAACCAAAAGTTTAGACAAAATATATAATAATAGTTTTCACATGGGGCAACCAAGAACTGTGATCCCTGAAAGAAAAGAAACAAAAAAAGTGAGCCCTCCAATCATCCAGATTTGAGAGAGTTTCAGATCTGCAATGCAGAGAAAGAACACCAAAGCATGATGCAGCTAGTTCTGTGAGTTAAGCAGGCAAGAGTTGAAAGTCTGGAAAGTCCATATCATCCGGAATCACAGGATAGAGGACCAGATAGAGAATTGCAAAAGGACACCCTTGAATATCCAGCAAAGTCCTACATGCATGTGATGGAACTTTACATGGATCAAAAAGGATCAGAAGCAACATAACATAGCCAGAAATGGTGTCTATCACCACCAGCCAGGATAGGAGTCCTCATAATTCACAGGGCATTGGACAGAGTAATCAAGAGGGCCTTGCATCATTAATGGGAATTATTATTAGCCCTTGGCTAAATACAGCACTGGTTCTACTTAACAAATTCTAACAAGTATGTATCCCAAGATCAAACTGTTTACAAGTGATGTAACCACATTACACGAGGTGAATATTTGAGAACTATAAGAATATATAAAATCCAGCACTCAGCTACAGAAAATTCGAAATGACTGAAATCCAAGCAAACATTACCAGATAGGTTTTTTAAAAGGCAGGAAAATCCAATAAGATATCATCTCATATCTGTTAGGATGACTATTACTTTAAAAAGAAAAATGGCATTGAAGATGTGTAGAAATTGTAATACTTGTATGCTGTTGGTAAGATGTAAAATGGTATGGCAACTATGGGAATACAGCATAGAGTTTCCTCAAAAAATTAAAAATAGAATCACCATATGACCCAGCAATCCCACTTCTGGGTATTTGCCCAAAAAATTAATACAAAGATCTCAAGGTGGTATCTAAATATTTGAATCTTTCTTTTATTTTCTTAGTCTTGCTAAGTGTTTGTCAATTTAAAAAAAAACTCTTATTTCTATTGATATTTTTCTGTTCTCTAGCTCATTTATTTCTACTCCAATCATTAGTCTTTCCTTCTGCAAGCATTAGTCTTAATTGATTCTTCTTTGGTCTTTTCTTGTAATATATTTGGTATCAGGGAAATGCTGGCTTCACAAGATGAATTGGAGAATATCGCTTTAATACTATTTTTTTGAATGACTTTTAAAATAGGATTGGTATTATTTCTTCCTTAAATGTTTGGTGCAATTCCACCAGTAGTTTTATCTGAACCTGCACCTTTTTGTTTTGTTTTTGTTTTGATGATAAAGCAAGGGAAGTATTTACTGCAAATCCTATTTCTTTAATAAATGCAGAGATATTCATGCCATCTAATTTTTCTGGAGAAACTTTGTTTATTTGTAACTTTTGTTTTTTTAAATGGTTGAGCAATATACATGTCATGTAATATTTTTCAACTATTAAAAAAATTCTACCATGTGTGATGACATGGAGGAAGCTTTGGACATTACCCTAACTGAAATAAGATAATCACAGGGACAAATGATAATCACAGGGACAAATGATAATCACAGGGACAAATGATTTATGAGGAATCTAAGACAATCAAACTTTAGAACACAAAGAATCAGTTGCCAGGGTGGTTTCAGGGGTCCTGGGAAAGGGGAAAGGAGAAATTGATACTTAATTATCATTAAGTTTCATTTATACAAGATAAGTTCAAGAGATCTGTTATCTTTCATTAAAAATACTGTAATATGCACTTAAAATTTTTGAGAGGGTAGATCTTACATAGAAAACCAAAGATAGAAAACTGAAAATCCATATCTCTCATGAAAACAGATGCAAAAATTCTAAACAAAATTTTAGTGCATCAAAGTTAACAATTGAATAATGTGATGAAGTAGGATATCACAGGAATTCAAGGCTGGTTTAGCATTTCAAAATCAATCAACGTAAGTCACCATATTCAAGCAAAAATTTTACAGAAGAACTATTTGATGTTGACAAATTCCAATATCCATCCCTGATTAAAACTCTCAGCAATTAAGAAATAGAAGGAAAGTTCCACGATCTGATAAAGGATTCTCATGAAAAAGTCTATGGGTAGCATCATACTTAATAGTGAAAGACAGTTTTCCCTCTAAAATCAGGAGCAATGTAAAAATGTCTCACTTGACTGTTTCTATCCCTCATGACATTTAAGGGAAGAGCCAATGTTACAAGGCTAGAAAAAAATAAAAGTGTTGAGATGGGAAATGAAGAAGTACAACCATATTTCTCCAAAGATAAGATCACCTGTGTAGTGTATCTGGTAGCATCTACCGCCACAAAAAGCAACTAGAACTAATAAATGAGTTTACTTAGGTTGCAAAATACAGGCTTATTTATTCAGAAATCAGCTACACTTTGATAGACTAGCAGGAATAGTATTAAATTTAGTAAACTGATATATGTGGATAAATTTAACAAAAATGTGCAAGAGCTGTACACTGAAAACTGAAAAGCATTAATAAGAAAAATTAAAGATCTAAGTAAATGGAGAGATACAACCTGACTGTGCCTGGGTCAAAGACCCATATTCTTAAGATACCATTTCTCTGCATATTGATCCACAGGTTCAACACAATTCCATTAAAAACCTTAGCAGGCTATTTTCATAGAAATTGACAAGATTGTTCTAAAATAGGGAAGAGAGGTGGGAGGGAAAAAGAGGGAAAAGGGGAGTTGCGCAGAAGATGGAAGGAGAACCTCATTGTTATACAGAATAATGTATGATGTTGTGAGGAGAAAAAGAAAAAAAAATGTGTCACATTAGATTGGATAGAGAGAAAGGATGGGAGAGGAGGGGAGGAGTAGGGAGGATAGGAAGGGAAGAAGAATAGAATAGACAATATGATTGATGTATGTACATTCCATGTGTATTATATGTCAAAATACATTCTGCTGTCATGTATCACTAAAATAAATAAATAAATAAATATTCAAAAAAATAAAAATAAAAAAAAATAAAGTTTACTATCAAGTCACTGAGTTATTGACCATAAGATAGACAAGTGTGGTAGATTCTAGAAATATGCATACCCAAAAGGAAAACTCACTATCAGCAAAAGTAGAAAGGCTATCTATCCAATGGAGAAAGAATAACCTTTTTTGGTAAATGTTACTGAAACAACTGGATATCAGTATGCAAAATAATAATAGTAGCCTTGAACTGCTCGAGGTGGCACATGCCTGTAATCCCAGCAGCTCAGGAGGCTGAGGCAGGAGGATCATGAGTTCAAAGCCAGCCTGAGCATAAGGGAGGTACTAAACAACTCAATGAGGGGCACTCGACCACTGAGCTACATCCCCAGCCCTATTTTGTATTTAATTTAGTGGTCGAGTGCCCCTGAGTTCAATCCCTGGTACCAATAATAATAACAATAATAATAGCTTTGATTCATACTTTTAACATATAAAAATTAACTCAAAATGGACCATATAATTAAATGGAAAATGCAAATGAGGCTGAAAGATATTACCTTGACCAGTGTCAGATAATCTTTGTCGACAAACATGATGTGGAGTTCTACAGGAGCAATGAAATCCATGTTGAAGCTGATCTCGTTATGGTGGTCTTCAAACATTTCCACTCCTGGCTCCTCACCATCCCTTCATGATCCTGGGAAATTCTCAGTAAATTCAAGAGTCCACATCACTTTCAATTCCCAATCTCCCCAGAAATTTGAGGTAACATCACTCTGCCCTGTTCAATGCAGTATCCACTAATCAAGCGTTCAAAGGAGCCCTTGAAATGTGCTCATCAGGATTGTGATGCATTATTAAGTGTACAATACAGCCCAGATTGTGCAGATCTCATTAATAAATTTTATATTGACTCCATGTTGAAATTATAATATTTGCAAATATTGGGTTAATTAAAATATGTTATCAAATTAATTTCATTAGCTTTTAATTTTAATTCCTAGAAAATTTAAAATGACATGTGTGTCTTGTATTGTATTTCTATTGGACAGCGCTGATATAAATTTTACTGAGCAAGGCAATGTTAGACCTTTCACTACGACAATTTCAGAAAACAGTGAACTTGTATTTTAGTCTTGTGCTTCGTAGCTTCAGTTTTGTAAGAGGGGGAAGGCTCTCTGCAGGGTGCCAATGGGGAAGTCTGGGAGAATGGATGCAGGCAAGGGTAGCAGAGGAAGATTAGGAAGAAGGACGCAGCTAGTAGGGAGCTCATAGTAAGGAAGTGGAGATTATTTGGTCCTAACTCTGTTAAGTCAACTATAGAAATCAAAGCAGTTCTCATGCTGGAATGCTTTGGGGTAGAATGCCTGCACTTTGATGTGACCAGCAGCTGTGGCTGTGGCAGTCGTGTAAGAAAGAGCCAACCCAGGCTGTCTGGACCCCATTGAGGACTTATCTATATAACTACCACTAAGGCAAGATTTGGAGCAGCAAGGCTTGGGACTGTGGCTCAGCGGTAAAATGCTCGCCTAGCATGTGTGAGGCCCTGGGTTCGATCCTCAGCACCACATATAAATAAATAAAATAAAGGTATTGTGTCCAACTACAACTAAAAAATAAGTATTAAAAAAAAAATTGGAGCAGCAGCAGCTGTTTTGGACTCTGAGGACTAAACTCTCAATCTCCCCAAAACCTTTCCCTGGTGCCAGACTCCTGCGCACCATATTGCTCCCTGCTGTTATTATTTCTCAGTCAGCTAGAGTTCTGACACACTGTTTGAGATTTGCATGAGTCTCACTGAATCTTGGAAGCTTTTCTTGCGGCCACTGTGCTAACTCTCCATCCTAAGACAGGTGGATGCTTGAGTACCCATTGTATGGGCAGAGTTTCTACATTCGACAACTTGGTAGGCGGTGCTTCATTCTCATCATTGATGTAATTCAAGCTCATATGAAATACTGTTAAACTGCCAAACATGACAAAAAGAGCAGAAACTTGCAGGCCCGAGGTGCTCTCCCAGACTCCTGCTTGGTCACGTCTAGTGCTGCCTTGTTTACCACTTCCCCAAGTACAGTCTTTTTGTTTTGATGGATATCATCATCCTGTTGGATCTGTTTAGGAGGCAATATAGAGCACCCCTTCTATAACCTTCTGAATTTGAAATCAATGGAAAAACAGATCTAGGAGTTAGAAGGTAAGAGAATATGGATTTAAATTACATGCCCAGAAAACTCTCTTAACACTTTCCCAATGAATGGGTAAGACACCCATCACATCAGATAGAGCTGGACAGCTAAGCTTCACTCTAGACTGAGTACTGAAACTTCCGCTCAAGAAGAGAAACCAGAGGGGCTTTGAGCATGCTCAGTAACGTCAGCCATGCTTTACTCAGATAAGCCTGTGGGGATGAGACTTAAGAGGACAGGCAAGTTACCCCAGCAGAAGCCCCCTGCATAGAAACATCAGGCCAGGAAAATGGATAACACCCCATCCAATGCCTGATCCTACATGACTGTATTTGTCTCAAGTTGTCAAAGACATGATTTTTTTAAATAACTGTATTTGTCAATATTCTGACACATACAAACACATAGAATGCACTCCTCTTTTGTTTGTTTTATTTTTTGATGCTGGGGATTGAACCCAGGGCCTTGTGCATGAAAGGTAAGCACTCTACCAACTGAGTCCCTTAGAGTGTACTCCTCTTGATACAAGTTCCATTCATTCATTCATTCAAAAAATATTTGGCCAGTGCCTGTTATAGGCTAGGCTCTGTTCTAGATGCTACCAGATGAAGAAACAGAAAAAAAAATGTCTACCTTAAATTTAGTGAGTGGGACTGAAAAAATTAATGAATAAAATATATGGTACAACAGATGGTGATAAGTGTTATAGACAAAAGAAATGTAAAAAAGAGTTGAGTATATAAGCTACAATGTCAAACCGGGTGATTAGGGAAGCCACTCTGAGAAGGTGACACTAGATAAAGATGAAAAGAAGTGAGCCCTGCCGATGTTTGGGGAAAGTGCTCTCTGTGGAGTAGTCCAGGCTGGAAGAAAAGCATAACCTCAGTCTGTAGGGTTATTTTGTGTTCCTGGCATATTACTGCAGCCTTTTTCTATTTGGGTTTGAAAAATAATAATAAATAAATAGTTCTACACTGTTCTGGGGCTTCCAGCTCTAACAGTCCCCATAACATGCCCACTCGACAAACAAGCCATCCATGTGGTGACTTCAGCAGTTCTGAATGTGCGTCCCCTTCCCTCATGTTCCTGGAGGGCAGGGGACCTGTCTTCATCACACCTCTCTTAATTCATCTGGCACAACAAGTTCTCAATATGGAAGCACTGAGGGGCACTCCTAGATGATGGCCTCCAGGACTTCCATGAAAAACCTGCCTCTCCATGTCTCTGGGCTTCTCTTTCATAGTAAGAGTGGGCTTTCCCAATGGCAGTGGCTTCATTTAGAACACAACATTAACCACTAACATATTTTGTCCATAATTATCACAGCACATATCACTGTCTTAGTTCAGGCTGCTATAACAAACTGTCACAGACTTGGTGGCTTAAACAATAAACATTCACTTCTCACAGATGGGGAGGCTGGGAAGGCCAAGATCAGGGTGCTGGCAGTGTCAGATGAGGGCCTCTTCTTGGTTTACAAATGTCCTCTCATTTGTATTCCTATACTGTGGAGAGCTAGAGTTCTCTGGGGTCCCTTCTTTAAGGACACTGTATCCATTCATGGTTCCACGTTTGATACATAGTCACCTCCAAGTGCATCACGTTGGGGATTAGTCTTCCACATAAGATTTTGGAAGAATACACATATTTGGCACTCACCTTCCAATTCAGTCACTATCATTTGTATATATGCATGTCTACCCCACTCCCAGTCTACCCCATTTATTGATTGGGTTCACAACTGCAAGTGTACATTGAAAGTGTGTGGCAGGCTCTCAATGAGTCCAACAGACTCCTGCCCTTCAGAGCTGGCATTCTAAAGGACAACACCTTCTTTGAAGGTGGGACACTTCATCACCATTATTTCCACAGCCTATAGCATATCGATTTCATTGCCAAAAATGCTCTATAAAAATACACAAATCTTGAGACAAGTCACAAAGCTGACTTTTGTAGAACTAAAAATAAAAGCACTGATCTCTTTTCCTCTTAAAATGGCTCAAACAGACTACTCAGAATAGAGATTACTGAACTCAATGCCTTCTTCTAAAACATACTCAGAGAGTGTTTATTTCCAAGGCAGCATTGTGCTCCATGATAACTAAAACCCTTTGTTGTGACAACGCTGTGGCAAGATGTTAGATGGATCTAATTTTCTCCTTGCATTGTAAATCTTTGAAACTCTTGGGACTGAGAGTTTAAGATGGTTGACGATCAAAAATGACTGTTTAATAAATTGAATTGCTAGTAAGCCACAGGCCTTCGCCCCTCAAAATATCAGGATATGAAAATCTTCTATAATATTATCAAGGAGAAGAAAAGAGATTTTGAGAATTTTCCTAAAATCCTTGAATTAATATTATCTTTTCGTGGTCTAGGAAGTTTTGCTAACAGCCCTGCTGATTTTCCATTAAAGTTACAGTGAGACAGAGTGTGGCACACGGTTTCCGCTCATAGATTAACACTGAAGGAGACAGATTTGTAGTTTTTATCAGCATTTGCAGGGCCAAGCACATTTGTTCACAGGTGTTAGGAGTCATCCCCTGAATGAAAAGCTGGGCAGGAAAATAACATCGGTGTAGCAAAAATATAACTGAAGTACATACATACACCTTCAAATATGAGTATACATTCTGTGCTGCTGCTAACCCACCTAGAAAAAAATTTTGGCACTTCCTTTCTTTGAGTTCATTCCTTAAATCAAATGAGCACATTTTAAATGCTTATCATCATCATTATCAATAGAAAGATAGTGTTTTGTAGCAGCAACACCTTTGCATTATTAATCGGGCATTCAGATCGGGAGATGACATAGTTCTGTCATTCCAAAGGAGAAAAATGGAACTTGGGAACAGTGGCATATCAAAATCCCTGATGGACCTAAGATTAGGACTCTTTAAAGTGTGTCATGCCAAAATCTGAGTTTAGTCCCCTGGGGAAAGGAAGCTCATGCATGTCATCCTGCTGATCCCGAAGCCGGTCTCTGAGGGCATTAAAGTTGCTGAATGAAGGCAAAATTAACTGTAGAAATAGTCACTTTTTGAGTCCATTTGGAACATGGGAGAAATCTCCCCCGCACCTCACCCACAATATTTTTATTATACTTTGTTGAGGAATTATTTTAAAATTCTGCAACTCATCTGGCTCAGTGGAGCACACCTGTAATCCTAGAGATTTGGGAGGCTGAGACAGGAAGACGGCAAGTTCGAGGTCAACCTTTGGGAGACCCTCAACAACTTAGTTGTCTCAAAATTAAAAAATAAAAAGAAATGGGGATGCAGCTCAGTGGTGAGGTACCCTGGGTTCAACTTCCACTACCAAAACCAAACCAAAACAAAATTAAATAAAATTCTGCGCCAAAGTCCACTCATCTTTTAACCTACTCACCTTCAAGAACAATACATTTTTTTATCAAAGCTTTTATCAGACACTGGGATAATAGAAAGTACTTCCATTGGTTTACAGGTTTTCTTGGAAGATGGGAATAAATTCTGGTGTACCCATGGCGGGAGATATATATATGTATACATATGCATATATATATGCATATATATATATAAATAACTTTTATATATATATATATATATATATATGCATAAGAGAAAATGCAATTCTTAGAAAAAAGAATACAATATGAACTTGAAATTCCTCCTGTCCCCCAACAGTGAAGCAATTTGGCATATACATAGTCAACCTTGCCCACTGCGTCTCTGAGCTGTAGGTATTGTTGAACATATGGCACATGGTGAAACCCACTGTTCTCATTACCCCTCCCTCCGAGATATGTAGACCAGACCCCAACAGCATTTCTAGGGAGGATAATATAATTATATCAAGTTACTGGATTTTGATGTGCGAAAAATGAATTAGGTAGCACTTTCCTAGCAATAGGAGTATATGCAAACAATGTTATTGAGTGAACATTATGAATTAATTTAACATAATTGTTACAGTAGATAAATATTCTCTAGCATTTCAATTGTCACCCATCTACCAGAAGAGCAGGCATGATTGAACAAATATGATTTTAATCAAGAGCAAGTCTGATTATTGGCTTATTTCTAGACTCCTTTTTTTTTTGGCCTAGAAAAAAATGTTTACACTGTTTAAGTTATAGATATAACATACGATTGCGAATGAAAATTTTACCATTATTCCCCAAACTTCAGACTGACAAAATAATTCTATAGATGAAAACATTTCTGACTCTACAACTATATCACTTTCACAAAAATCTAGTTTACACCCAGTATTAAGTGACAATGGCACATTGAATAAAGATAGTTTCTAATTACATCTTTGAGTCCCGCTTCTGGGCTGGGAACTACATCCTTAGTAGAGGAAAGAGGAAACATTTCTACCCACATTGGCTCAGAGGGAAAACCGACTTGAGTTAAAGAGTGACCAGACCATTTTTCACACTCAGAAATAATAAGACAAAGATATTCCCAAATAACTTTAGACAAACAGCAACATCTGTACTTCCTTGCTCCTATATTCCCTCATCTCCTTGGATTGCCACGTGCTACTAAAGCATCTACTAATTCATCTAAGAAGTGTTCAACAGGAGTCGTAGTGAATTTGTATGGAATCTCATACTGCATTAGGAATTATGTATGATATGAACTTCTTTACTTTAATATAATCTTGTCATTTTTGTATTTATATATTGCTCCTGCCTTCTTCATTAGACTCTGAACCTCTAGAGGCCAGAAACTATCCCAGAATTCTTCATTGTTCCAACGCCTAATGTTGTGTTCTGTGCAGGGATAGTGATTAGTCGCTTTTCAAAAAACCTCTAGCTATGACTTTTGAAAATTAAATTTTCTAAGTAAGGGCTGGGGATGTGGCTCAGCGGTAGCGCGCTCGCCTGGCATGCGTGCGGCCTGGGTTCGATCCTCAGCACCACATACCAACAAAGATGTTGTGTCTGCCGAGAACTAAAAAATAAATATTGAAAATTCTCTCTCTCTCTCTCTCTCTCTCTCTCTCTCTCTCTCCCTCTCTCTCTCTCCTCTCTCTCTTAAAAAAAAAATTTTCTAAGTAATAACCAATAGTTTAATAATTAGTAATAATGTCACTTTTTGATCTAGAGTAGTCTCATTTCTGAATATACATGCAGAAGGATTTAAAACAGGGTCTTGAGACATTCACATATCCGCTATTCACTGTGGCATTTCGTGTACTAAGAAAGCGGTAGAAGCCATTTAAATGTCCATTGGTGAATGGAGAAAGAGATTCATATACATAAAATGGGTTATTATTCACCTTACAAAGAAAATAAACCTGCCCTATATATGACATGAATGAACTTGAAGACATTCTGCTAAGTGAAATAAGCCAGTAACCTAAAAACCAATACTACATGATCCCACTTATACACAGCATCTAAAATCATCAGACTCATAAACAGAAGGTAGAGTGGTGGCTGCCAGGGGCAGGGGAGAGGGGGGAAAGAGGAGTTGTCGTTCATTGGGCTTAGAGTTTCAGTTCTGCAAGATGAAAAAGTTTAAAGGTCTGTTGCATAACAAAGTTCAAATGGTTAACGTTGCAATACACTTAAAAATGGCTAGGGTGATGAATTTCATGCTATATTCTTTTTTACCACAGTGAAAATGATAATGTTTTCTCTTTAAATTTCAGAATTTTATTAGTAATCAGTACACTATAACAATCACATATGTTCACAATAAGTAAAACAACATAGCTATTATTTCTCTTATGTTAATTTTTCCTGGCAAATATTAGAGAATTAAGTTTTACTACTTTGATTCTTCTATCTGTTTTTAGTCAGTGACAAATTTTTTATCGTATGCTGTTTTAGCCATTTGCAGATTGCATTTTGATTGTGTGATTCTACTGGTAGAAGTCTAGGTAGGCAAATTTTTATATGTATTTCTTGTCTAATTCACACAAAATTTTTGAACAGTTTTCCTCCAGTGACTGCCCTACTGTCACTATCGAGAGCTGGTCTTGTACAGTTTGATGGTGTTCTTGCTGGTAGGGCCCCTGCAAAGGCACCAATCCTGTCTATACACTTGCATTACTGGCAAATTCCACTCTCATCTATTGCATATTTTAGTTGCTTCTGTGGCTGCTTTCTGTTCCTATGTATTACCTGCATATACTGGTGACAAGTTTTTAGATTGGAGCATAGTACCCCATACTTCCTTTGCATGGATTGGACTTCAACAAAGTTGCTCATTTAGGTATTTTCATTGACTGCTTTTCGGCTCTACAAGAAATTTAGGAACCTGCAGACTCCCACTATGATTTATTTAGCAGTGCTTCACAAACTTTCACAAGCATCACAATAATCTGGAGCCTTGTTAAAACTCATACTCCTGGTCTCCAATCCCAGAGGGTCTATTCAGAAAATCTGGAGGAGGGGCGGAGACCCATACAATGGCGTATTGAAGTCAGCTTGCTCCAGCTCATGAAGGTTGATTGTGTACATTCTTCCCAACTTCATGCTCAGAGAAGCCAAATAGATGACTTGGAATTAGCCAGGTGGGAGCATTTACACCTTTGAAATCAGCAAACACTAAAAACCAGGACTTCTCCCAGGAAAGCTGGAGAGTAATCATTTACCAGCATACCACTGGATGCGTGGCTGCAAGGATCCAGTTGGTCTCACGTGAGGCTGATGTTAGTTCTGGGACCTTATTTTAAGTTTCATGTGCATGCACAAGTAACACACCACACACACACACACACACACACATTCATTAAAAAAAGTTCAAATTCTTCCTCTCCATACAACCTATAACTCTTTGATTTCCTTTCTTTTTCTTTTTTCTTTTTTTTCTACTTAATGAGATGTCATATGGCCTATGCTTAGGTTTTCTAGGATTTTATTAATGCCTGAAAACTATTGAAAATATATAACACTATCATTTTTACTTTGTAGAAGACACACTTTATACATGTATGTAGTCTCAAAACCATCCTGGACGGAGGTACTACAAAGGATCTATTTCATAGCCAATAAAAAGAAGTAGAGCTAAGTTAAGTCACTTGGACAAGATCATAAGGTTAGTAAGTTCCCAGTCCCAGGGTCAGAACTCAGGAGCCTGACTCTGTGGTACAGCCCTTACCTTGACTGCTCTTGGCTTTGCTATGCCTACGACACAACTTTTTTTTTTTTTTTTTTAGCCATTCCTTTACTAATCCTGTTCCAATTTTTCATCTTTGTTGGCATCCCCCTCTGACTAGTACATTCTTGGATGCCTCTCCTGCCTCACAGCAATGTGTATTTAGGGAATTAAAAATAACTGCTTTAGTAGCTTACCTCAAAATTAAGGTAATTATTAGATCAATGACTTTCCTTTTAAAAAACGTTTTGTATTCCAAATCTCAATAAAAATGACTTTTGGATTATCAGCCGGTTTGGCAAATCCACATTATATCCACGGGCCATTACCATCGATAATTGAGAATGCACACATGTGCTAATCAATCATTTATTCCTGCCTCCCATCTTCCCTGTGTGGTTCTAGATGTTGTCTATCTCAGTCTTAGCATTAGGAAACACAGTACAATTTTGTCACCCTTTGTGGTCCAAAAAATTATAATTGCAAATATAACAGAGTTGGATGAAATGGGAAAGGGGGGAGGATTATGCTGAAAGCTCTTCCAGAGTCACTGGCACTAATTTTATACTATAGCAACATTTCATTGTCTACTAAAGGCATGATTTTCCACCCCTTCCCTGGGGCTCAGGAAAATGAGAAGAAAAAAGGAACATAATATAAAATGTAATAGACAATGCTTCCCTATTCAGATCATGATGAAAGTTTTCCATTTGGAGTATAATAGAAAAAATCCTGGATTTAGAGTTGTAACCCTGGGTTCAGATCTTACCAATGTCCTGGTCTTGGCTTTCATATTGTTGGCATTATTAACATTTTAGAGTAGATACTCTTTGATGTAAAAGGCTGTCCTGTCCAATGTTGAATGTTTCCTTGCATTCCTGGCTTCTACCCACCAAATACCAGTAGCCGTCCCCAACCCTCCAAAACCATGAAAACCAAAAATGTCTCCAGGTATTGTCAAATGATCCCCCAAGGAACAAAGTCCCCTCGTTGAGAATTATTGCTCAAGACAAACCTCTGAATTTCTCAGAGCTAGTCTCTTTACCTATAAAAATAAGGATAATTTCATTTGCTTTATGGAGTTGTTATAAAGAGCTGATATATTCACATCATCTTTGTAAATTATGAAATATTACTTAGGCACTGAGTGAGACATTATGCTTATTACTTAGTCCATGCTGATTTTGAGATGTCGTGAGCTAAGTTCTCTGTGGTAATATCGTGTGATGGGGCAGAAATAAAAGCAACCAGAGTAGTTAGACTCTCTGGTTTCCATTTCTAGATTTGGGAGGTGGACTGGCTACTTAGATTCCATAAACTTCTTGGATACATATTTTGGAGGAGGATGTCCCAAGAGGCAGACATTGGACATCTAATTACATTGGGCACATGGATGTGTGAATGATTAATTAATGACATAAAAGAGATGGACTCGCTTTAATACTCCAAGTTGGTGAAGCAAACCACACAAGTGGCATGTGTATTTTTCATACATCTACCTACAGATACACACACAGACTCATGCACACACACCAAAACCTGATGAGACACATATTATCACTTCTTGTTTTCCACACAAGGAAATAAAAGCATAGAGAATTAACCTCCTGAGGCCACAGAGCTCAGAAATAGTGGAGCCCAGTTGAAACTAAGCTTTTGCATTTTGTACTGCCCGCCAACACCTAAACTTGGGTGTTTAAACTTCGCCCATGCTCCCTTCAAGGACAGTGATTCTCAAAAATGTGTTTTCCAGACCAATTGCATCACCTGGACCCTTATTAGAAATGCAGGTTTGGGAGCCCACCTATAAATCCTGATTAAAAACAAAAACAAAAACTCTAGAGTAGGCTGAAATTTTGTTGAAAGTCCCTATTGTGATTCTAATGAACACTCAAGTTTGGGAATCGGCAGCTCTGGGGAATGAGATTATGCTGGCCTGGTGGTGTCATGGTTCGAGGAAACCAACAACTTTCTGCTCCTGGAGGCAAAGGAGAGAGCTTAGCATGTCAGTTTTTATTGGTGGCCATCTTGGGAGCCTGAAGGAGTCAGCCTGACACGCAATGGGGGTGGAGAAAAGGAGACACATGAAGCTGGGATCTTAGCCAATGATTCTACTCAACATTTTGATTTGCAAACCTTTTAATTTAAGCCAATTTAAATGAACTTTTATATGGCTTTGTAACCTAACCTTTCCACTGAACTACACACATTAATTCTTAAATGATTCTTCTGGCTTTCATGGCTGTGGTCCTTGGCCCACTTCACAATTTCATAATCACTGGTTGACCAAATTCTAATAGATTTCTACCTGGCTTCTGCCTTTGGTTTCTTACCTTCATGTATCCACCATATTGCTCCTGGAATGTTCTCAGGCACATCTGATCACTGCTGCTATGATCCTATGGTTCCATGCATCATGAATAAAGGCCAATGGATCAAAAGTTGCCCAAGCAATTTACAGACTTTAGTCCTTCCGATCTGCTCATGAACCCTAAGAAGACCTCACCCTACTGTTCCAGCCTTTGTAGGATGAGTACTTGAGGCCAGGACATCCTTTTCTATCTGCTTCATGGGAGGACCACTTTTCTTTTCAGCTCCAGCTCTGAACTCCTGTCTTCTATTAAGCCTTTGGCTCTCCGGTCAGTAACAATCACTCACTGTGTTATAGTCTCCAGGCATCCTTTCTCTCTCAGCTCAGCTTGTCAGGAGTCCTGGTGAGATTTCCATGTCTGGCACCCCCACTGGAGTGTGATCGCTGGCAGGTCAGGGTCCCTGTGTTTTGGGCTTGATTTCTCACCACCCCGGCTTAGACTTTTTCACACACAAACCACTCAGGGTCCTATGTCAGATGGTTAGTTGACTACAGACCAGATTTCCTTTTAGGGAAGGGGACAGAGATGAAGTTGGAGAGTTTAGGTGGGGGTGGGGAGTTTGGGGAAAAATTTAAAAGCCAAGGAAGATGTCTTAAACTCAATGACTTTACTCACTTTGGAGTAGGCAAGAGTTTCTCTCTTGGTTTTCCAAAATTCTTTTGATTCCTTGTACATTGTTTATTCTTCTTAAAATGTTTACCTACTCAGCCATATCCTTTTCTTTAGGGAAGGGGAAGGTGGCTGTTGGTTTTGGGATGTTATAGTTTCAGAAGAGAGATTATTGTATTTAATCTGACACAATAATTCTATGACAGATCATTATACCCATTTTATGGATGAGGAAGCTGAAGCTCAGAGTCCTGCAAATTTCTCTAAGTCACACAGCTATGACACAGCAGAGGTAAGATTAAAATACAGGTAAACCATAATTTTTGTTTTTATAGCTAAGTGACAATGAACCATGGGTCTGGGTCACAGCCAACTGCAGGAAAGGCCTGCATGTGTTGAACTTGCAGCACACACACGGGAGGACGAGATCACGGCGTACAGACAAAATGCTCTCTACCCGACAGCCTCATCTCCTCTCGGGAACTCCATCCCTGCCCTAGACTCCCACTCAGCAAGTCCTTCAAAAAATGACACAACCTTAAAATAGAACACTCCAACTATAACAAAAACACTTTTATGATTAGTAGGAAATTTCTATGAGGTTGGCATTAAATCTTTGGAGTCTTCCTTAAATTACCAAAACTCCATGGACATTAAGTATGAAAGATTGTAGAAGTTTCATTATTTTTCCTCCTTCCTTTTTTTCAAACCTTAGAAACATATACAATAGGCAAAATCTAAATTCTGCTCTCTATATGGCTTGGTCCAACAAGGAAGGCTTATAATCTTAAACATCAATCTGTTGTATGAATTAATTTCTAAAACTGCTTACTTTTCTAAGTCCCTGTTGGAGAAATAATGAATTCCATAAACAATCACTATGCAACAGGCAGTGTGCTAGGTCTTTAGGATACAAAGACCTGTCCCTCCCTTTCTAAAGGAACAGGGACTGAAAACAGAGAACATAAGAAACCAATAATTGCACACATTGCTATCCATGAAGAAATAATGGCACAAGGTGTTGAGCAAAGACTGTGGATTGAATCATAATCATGGCAAAGCAGAATTTTGATTTTTCCTGTTAGAGTTTGATACTTTTAGATGTTTGGAGAGGGAGGAGTTTTGGAGAAAGGAAGGGAAAAAATGAAACCTTGGCAATTTTCATTCTTAGTATTTATGAAGTTATGTTAATTTAAACAAGATTCAAAAGAGTTAATGCCAGCCTCATAGAAAGTTCCTCCTAATCATGAAAGTGTTTTTTTCTGTTACAATCCAAGTGTTTTATTTTAAGGGGTTGTGTCTTTTGTTTGTTTGTTTTTGAAGGACTTATTGAGTGCAAGGGATTTATAAAAGGATGGAGTTTTGAAAAAAGACGAAGCTGGCAGGTAGAGAGCATTTTGTATGTACCCCAGTGTTCTGGACCTCACTTGTGTGTGTTGCAAGTATGAAGTGCAACACATGCAGGTCTCCCCTGCAGCTGGCTATGACTTAGAGTCATGGCTCCTGTTACTGAGCTATTAGTAGAGCATGGTCCACCTGTGTTTCAATCTCAGGTCTGCCACGTGCAGCTATATGACAGTGGCAATTCCCTGGACCTCCAAGCCTCAGTTTCCTCCATAAAATGCTAAAATGTTACAGTAGTGAACAATATTATGACAGAATTTTCTATTGCCTTCATATAGATGAAGAAAGTGTCCCCATGATTTGGTAAAATAAGGCATTTATCCTGGTTTTCTCTTTAGGGCCTACAATGAAGTTATAGGCTCATTAGTGGCCTATTGCAAATCATACTGAACATTCACCACTGACATTCACTAGGAATGAAATAAAGCTAAAGGGACACCTTAAGAGAAACTGATTTGAAAAGGAACAATAGCTGCACTCTTCATTGCACAGTGTGCCTCTTGAGGATAAAAATAGGTTGGTGATTCTCTATTTAACAAATAATTATTGAACAACTAATATGTGCAAGGAACGTAGTAGGTGTGAAAACATAAGGGTGACCAAGATTCATGGGTTCCCTGAATCATGGAATCCACAGTCTGAACAGGCATTAACAAAAGAAATCCAACTGGGAAAGTTGCCACCAAGGATATGAAACTGATGTCGCAGGGAGTAATAAGGCAGGATGCTTATTTCAGGATGGTTAGGAAGACTTCTAGGAGGAGGTGAAATTTAAATTGAAACAAGAATAACAGGGAGTCAGACTTGTAAACAGGGAAATAATCAATGACCAACTAATGCAAAGGGCCTGGGCTATACAGGACTATTTGGGTATGATAAAGCTCTAAATTTCTTTCTCACAAACAGGTTGGGGCCCTCCCTTTTTACCCCACAAGCTGCATTTCTCACCCACCTTTCATTATAGGTAGGGCTCTAAATTGGGTTTCTGGACACCTCTGCCCATTGGACATATCAAGTAAAAGATATGTGGGGGAAGCCTTCTCTTTTGCACAGGTCTGCCACAGGCTGTGTCTTGCTCACAGTGACTTAGCCATTCAATCAAGACTGCCCTTGACATTTATATCATTGTGATTTCTTTGCCTACATTTTTTGCCTGAGGTCCTGAGAGAATAGATGCTGACATAAGGTAGATGCTAAAAAATTATTTGCTGAATTTTTCGGTGAATTTCTTTAGAGCATCAGAGAGCTGACTTTTTGGTTTGTTTGTTGTTTGTGGCTATGTTTGCTTATTTATTTTAACATGGGCAAGGAGAGCAAACTGGATGGAATTTGAAGGAGAATGTGATGGCATCCTGGCTTGGCATTTAGTTACTGAGGGTGACTTTTGGGTCTACCACTCATTATTAGCAAGGTGACCTTGAACAAGCCATCCCACTTGAGCCTTGACAGACTCAACTGTAGATGATGGTTTAGGTCCAAGTGCCCTTCAATGTCTATTTTTTCTTTGAATCAGTAATTGCTGTTCCTTCCACTCTCCTATGAAAGTACTGTTGTGTTTTAGGCCTTAATTCTATGCCAGAGTAATGCATTATATTTAATAGAAATTTGTTGTTTTCAAAGCACCTTCATCTTCACCATCTCATTTAATTTTAACCAATAATTTAAGGTTTTAAAAGACAGGGCACAATTTGAAAAATATGACAAGATGGGAAACTTGCCCAAGGTCAGAAAGCGATACGGGAATGACACTTGTATATACCCTCCTGACTCAAGGTGGCACCATGAATTAGATAGGGTCTCTGTCATGTGTGAATGAAGCAATTTGTTTACACTCAAGGATTTAAAAAAAAGTTAATGATGGCTTTGACAACATTGAAATTTTTTATATATATATAAATATACATATATATGTATGTACGTATATATATACGTACATATACATACATACGTACATACATATACACATACATACGGGTTAAACTCTTTAGTTGTAAGGATTAGAAAAGGACTTAGGTTAACTCAGTTGGGGAAGGAGGTCACTACAGGAATTAGCTATCTCCAGGACAGGAGGCAATGCAGTCTTCATAATAATTGGAAAAGTGTCTCCAGGCATTTCTTCCTTAGAATTCCTCATTTGTCTATTTTTCTCTTGGAACTCCCAAGACCTTTCTCTCTTATCTGGAGGGCTGTTTCTTCTGCTTACTCATAGTCTTATTTCCTTATTACCACAGCTCTCACTTGGCTTGGCTTCCTTGCACCAGCTTTGGCCAGCTGACTCTCATGTCCACTCCTTCATTCACTAGACTACTGTCAATCTCTTCCCTTTTTACTTCCTGTAGTCTAATCGGCTGGGACTGGGGTGAGATGGAGTCATGTGGCACCAACCCAAGTTCCACCTTATTGTGAATTGAATACTTGTGTTTCATTGTTCCCACCCCAAATTCCTGTATTAAAGCCCAAATGCCCGATGTGATGGTATTAGGAGACACTTTTGGAAGGAAATTAATCTTAATCCTCATGATGGGATTAGTGTTCTCAAAAGAAGAGTGAGCAGAACTCTGTTAATCATAAGTAGACTACAAGAAGGGAGTCATGTGTAAGGCAAGAAGAGTCCAAACAAGAACCTTACAGTGCTGGCACCCTAATCTCAGAGTTCACTGATTCTAGAACTGTGAAAAATTTACATCTGTTATCTAAATCACCTAGTCTATGATATGTTGTTACAGCGGCTCAAGTTGAGTAAGATACACCTCTCTATCAGGATTTACAGACAGGTTCCCTAGACAAGGGAGTCTATAGATAGAGCAAACACCCTAAAATATATCTACTATACTTACTTTTATAAGCCCTAAAGAAGCTTCTCAAATCTCCTTTTCTAGGTGCCTCCAATCTTCATAAGTAAAATTAGAAAGTACCTATCATCTGACAGTTCAGGAAAAAACAAAGACAAAAACACCCACAGTTGTCCCTTAATTTAAGACAGGAAGGGAAGTTGCTTGGTTTTCTGATTGTAGGGTTAAAAAAAAAAAGTACTAGACTAGCAACAGGGTGCCTTTAGATTTCAAACCTGATCCCATTATCTATTACTGATTTCTGGACATATCATTTATTGCCCTTGAAATTCAGAGGGAGGGGAAGACTTAAAAAGAAGCTAAAAGGGATTTTATGGCATTATTTAATCTGACATTTGCATTTCATGGCAAAAGTCATTGACATTGAGCCTTAGGTTACCCAGCTCATTAGAGTCAAAGGAATATTTCAGCCAAGCCAAGTTTGTGATCTTTGCATGACATTGTTTTGGTGCAGCCTGTAGGAGATTTACCCTAAGAACTCGAGATAAGGCTTGGGATAATGCAGCATAAAGTAGTATCTAAATGTAAAGTCCTATTTTAAGATGAGAACATGTAATGGGATAAAAGACAGGAATAGTCACAATAGGTGAATGGACAAGGAAATAGCACATAAAATGCTGTAATTCTTGTTCTCAAAAAATTAGAAGTAAACAAAAGATCTTAAAAACTGATCTCAACTCTGCTACTGCAAACCGATTTGTCAGAAAATAGAGATTAAGACGTTCCCAGTGCCAGATGGCATAGGAACATGGTTAATGTGGACTCTGATCACAGATTGCCTTTCAAAGGTGGGTTCTTTCCCTCAGTGTAGACAGTTGCGTCACTTAGGCAAGTTTAAACTTCTGCCCTGGGTCAAGCTATGCCACTTTACTTACTTCTGTTTCCCTATATGTAAAGCAAGGCAGTAAGAAATACTCTATAGGTTCTTTCTCAGAATTCAGACAGCCAATATTTGTGAAATTCTTAGGACAATGTCTGGCACATAGTAAACACTCTGTAACCTGTCATCATTATTAATGGCTTTCTCTGCTGGGAGGACTAAAAGCTATTCTTTTGAGATAGGTAAATCTTCATTTAAAATCCTGTCGGCTACATTTAGAGGCATCGGTGAGTTAACTGAGGAATTAGGGGTAGAAGCAGAGTTTTTCTTGAGTGGTGGCTTCCTCTGTATCCATATTCTGTACAAAATTCTCAAAGTAGACACCAATATTTGCACATTACACATCAGACAAGATAGAGACGGTAACTGCTTGGCCAGAACAGAAAAACTGAAGTCAGTCGTGGCTCCTGGTACCATCTCCCCTTGAGGCCACTCAGGGTACACGGAGCAAGGGAAGACTTTCAGGACCGAGAAAGTTCTCACACTGGCAGGGGACCTGCAGGAAGGCCAGCGGGGTGGTGGAGGGGAGAGGACCCGCATCCCTCTTTCATCCCGGGAACGACTACGCCTCGGCAGCCTTTTCCCACGCCGCCTACGCCTCGCGAAGAACACCGATCCCCACTGCCGGGGAGTCCCGACTCGGGCTTGCTTCGGTGAGGCCCGCACGGCCTCTTCCAAGCCTCCCTCCAGGTCAACCCAGGAGCGGACTCCCCTGCGGAAGTCTATGGAGTCTAATTACTGAATGCATTCAGAAACTCTACTATTGTGTCAAAGATCGGAGTCAGTCAAGGAACTGGAACAAGTTGAAGCGCGCAGAGACGCGGCCTGCAACCAACCCCAACCCAAGGAACCCTTGCAGTGCCGCCCCACGCGCGACGCGGGCTCGAGCCCGGCCACCCGCCTCCGTTCCCGGAGGAGGCGTGGCCGACGCGCGCCGCCATCTTGGCCAGCCTCTCTAGGCGCTCTGTTTACCACTCTATGGTCGCCCCGCTCCCGCCCCGCCCCTCCCCAGTCATTGTCTGGAGGAGCAGCCGCGGCCGCAGCGCCTTCTCTTTATAAGCCCGCAGTGCCCGGATGTGAATGGATTACAATGTATCTTTCAGGGAAACCTATTATTATCAATGTGACTCCACGGGGGAGTCAATGGTGATGATGATGAGGAGGAGGATGATGATGATGAGACACCTCTAAACTTGGAACAAGTTTAAGACTTTATAAGAGGAGAAGAAAAAAACCCAACAAGATTTGTTTGAGGAAATATTATAACTATCCTGTGTTGATAATTTTTTTATAAACAATAAGAAAAAGTTGTTGGATTTTTTTAATGATTTATTTTTCGGGGGAGGTAATTTTGTTGCAGTTTTATGGTGGAAAATGCAAATACCAGAGCCAGGTGCATAATCTTGTAATCTGTGGATATCCCTGGAGCAGGACTGAGTACTACTTAAAATACTTTTTTGGGGGATACACATGTGAGATACTAAGTACTTGCAGAAGATTTTCGTTTCTCTCTTTAAAGTCTCTTTCCTTGGAATATTGTGAGCATATTTGTGGCCATTTAAGGTAACGTTACAATTTGCTGTCAGAATAAACTGTTTGTAATTGAATTTAATTTTTAAAATGTCGATCCCAATGCTTTATTAAAACAAAAGGAACGACCTATTAAATAATTGCCAATACGAAAAAGTATGTGCATGCATTTTGTGTATGTACTGGAGCATCTAGTAATATCAGGGTGTGTAGAATGTGTTTTTTAACACACGTTAACATAGCGAATGTTGCATATACTGGATAAAGCACGTTTGTGATTATGAAACGATAGAATTATGAAGCTTAATTTTTATCCTAAAAAGTGATGTGAAAAAGTGTGTTTTAAGAGCATGCAGGGCCTATGATGGTAAATGTTGGATGAAAAACTTATGGTGCTGGCGAACGCGGACTTTGCGTGCCTAGGAACTCAAGTATAAAAACAAAACAACATCCACACCCACCCCCCCCAAATTGCCCTTTTTTTTTTTTTTTGGCCAAAGTTTGCAGCTCTACTATTCTGTGACTTAAGAGGGTGGGTGAAGAAAGTATCCAATTCAGGTTTTGCCCCCAACGCAAAACTACTAAAACGAAAATCTCCCCAGCAAAAATGTGGCTTGGTTTATGTATGGAAAAGGAAAAAAAAAATATTGTTCCTCTTGGCAAAGTCTTTTTGCATCACGTGTATTTGCAGCCTAGTATAAACTTGCTTTGCCGTGTGTGGATGTGTGAGTGAGAGGGAACGAGAGTTAAGAGAAAGAAAGAAGTGAGAGGGGATGTAAACTCCAATACATTTCAAAGTGCCTCGGATGGATGAAAATGGGCAAAAACACAACTGTTCAGGCTTCAGATTGTAACTGATGATCTGAGGAAAAATGAGGTGCTCGATGAATTTTCGTTTGTATTTTTTTTTTTTTTTTGCGAGCGGGGGAGGTGTTGAGATTTTCTTTCTTTTTTTTTTTTTCCCCCCCGGGGGGTTGGGGGGGGGATGCATCCCAGGCAGCTCGACCCGGAGCGAGCCGCGTCTCCCCGCCGGAGCCCCCCCACCCATTTCTTTGCTGAACTTGCAATTCCGTGCGCCTCGGCGTGTTCCCCCTCCCCCCTTCCCTCCGTCCCCTCCCCTCCCCGGAGAAGAGAGTTGGTGTTAAGAGTCAGGGATCTTGGCTGTGTGTCTGCGGATCTGTAGTGGCGGCGGCGGCGGCGGCGGCGGCGGCGGGGAAGGAGCAGGAGCGGGCGCGGGCGCCGGAGAGGAGGTGGTGGTGGTGGAGGCAGTGGTTAGACATGAACGCCGCCTCGGCGCCGGCGGTGCACCGACAGCCCCTTCTCGCGCGCGGGCGGTAGGTACCGGCGCCGGCGGGCGGGCTCGCGGGGCTGCTGCGCCGGGCGGCGCGGGGCTCGGGCTCGGGCTCGGCGGCCCCGCACGCGGCTCCGCGCCTCCCGCGCCGCGGGCAGCGGCTCCCGGCGCTCCTGGAAGAGACACCCCTTCCCCTCCCGCGCCTCTTCCCTCCCCCTCGCCGCTGCCCCCCACCCCTCCCCAGCATTGCCCACTTGGAGGGACCGGTGACTTTGCCAAGGGCCTGACTTTAATTTTTACAACCCTTTCTTTCACAAATTAGGGTGCTGGACCATTACAGGACCCGACCCTCCACTCTGTCCCCCCCCCCCACGCCGACCTTGTCACCCCTCCCCCTTTGGACGTGTTTTCACTCCAGAGACGCTCATCTTTAATTTCTTTATAGCTACTTTGAAATGCAGAAGGGAGTGGTGTGTGTGTGTGCGTGTGTGTGCGTGTGAGTGTGTGTGTGTGCGCGTGTGAGTGTGTGTGAGGGGGTGGGGTGGAGGGTGGGGGGAAAGTTGAGACCGGATCGTTCTGAGTAGTTTCTCTTTTCTCTGTGATCCATTCATTTCTCGCTCTACCTCCTGTTGCATAAAATGATGCGCTGAAGAGCGGCTTTTTCCCCCCCTTCCCGGATTTGGTTTTAGAGTGGATGTTCCCAGTTTGATCGTCTCTTTGGAAATACAATCTCGCTTTTTTTTTTTTTTTTTTTTTTGCTATTGCTGCCTATTCCATCTTAAAAACAAAACAAAACCCAACAACTCTCCCATCCCTCCCTCCTTTCTACCTTAATCCCACCCGCCCCCACATCCCCACCCCCAACCCCCCAGTCTCCAAAAATCCGATTGTGTTTTCTTCAAGGATTGGGACTGGATTTTCTGATTGCGGTTATTTCCATGTTTCTAGGTTTGTGTGATTTTGCTAAAATGCATCACCAACAGCGAATGGCTGCCTTAGGGACGGACAAAGAGCTGAGTGATTTACTGGATTTCAGTGCGGTAAGAAAGAACGGTGGAAACTAACAACAGCTGTGGAAAAAAAAAAAAAAACAACAAAACCCCAAAACAAAAACCCCAAACACTTCAGCTAGAAACCAGTAGTACTTTAAAGGACAGGAATGATTTTTAATTGGCAGAATCCTTGGTCAATATGAAGGTCTATTTGACAAGTTTTAAACTCGTTTTGGGGTGTGATGGACGATTCAGGCTTTTTTTAGAATCGAATTACTTGCCTTGAATTCCTTACCCACCAGTTCCCCCAAATAATGGAATATCACCCCAGTGGACAGGAAAAATAGGCACCCCTAAAACTGCAAACCACCACTAAAACTTGGCCACAAATGAACACTGAGAGTACCAATACTCCATGCACTACTCCTTGTCTTATTTATTTTTTTCTAGAAATGCAAAACAGAAAATAGATCCAGTAGTGTCTTTAAAGTTTTAAACTGATGATGCTGTGGATTGGTAGGACCTGTAGTTCTCCTAGTTACCTCTTTTCCTGGGATTCTGAAAACTCCTATGTATGTGCTGAGCATACATTCTTTAGAACCCTTTGGACTATTTTTGTAAATTTCATAGTCCTGAGATCAGCACAAAGAGGAACTTACACACTTGTGGAGTTTTACTGTACTTGGTCCTTCTCCATCCCCTCTGCTTCCCTTTCCTAACCCAAGTTCCCAACATGTCAGGGGAATGAATTTGATTTTAATGCCAGATGAGTTTGGTATAAGATGCATTTGTAAAGCAAAATAAAAAGAATCCACAAAACACACAAATAAAATCCAAACCGCCTTCTAAGTGGGGCTCTTTCATGTTGCTGCTGCTGCTGCTGCTGCTGCTGCTGCCGCCGCCACTGCTACCACTGCTGCTCCTCTTGTAGACCTTCTTTTGGAGAAATGGCTTTCGGAAGTTTTGCCAGGAAACGTAGCCGTAGGCAGCTTTGCAGCCCCCTTTCTGCTTGCTGCACTTTCTCCATTCGTTTCTTTGCTTTTCGCAGGCTCTTGACTCAGGGAAGGTGTGCATTATCCACTAGATACGTGGAAAAGAGGGAAACCAATTAGGGTCGAAATAAATGCTGGAGAGAGGGAGTGAAAGAGAGTGAGAGTGAGAGAGACAGAGAGAGAGAAAGAGAGAGAGAGAGAGAGAGAGAGAGAGAGAGAGATGCTTCAAATTGCTCTCATGTTAGAGACGAAATGAGAATTTAGTGCAGGTGGCACTTTTATTTTTATTTGGGTTCACATATGACAGGCAAATCCTGTACGGGATGGAAGTGGACATTGCCACGTTTATGGCCAAGGTTTTCAGTATAAAACAAACAACTTTTTTTTTTCTCTCCTTTGTCAAACTAGTGTTTTCTAGAAAGGTTGCTACCCTGCAACCTGAATCTTGATAACATGGGGACTGTGTGTGTTCAGAGGGTAGCAGTACTGCTTAGAAATAGTGTGCCCGAGGAAAAAGAAAGAACAGTGGTAATGAGGAGGGGATTTTGAAAGGTTGTGCCTGTTTTAGCTTTAAGTTGGCTGGTGATGTATTTTACTAAATAAACCCTTAGCATAATCTCTGAGTTATTTGGTAAGAGTATGAAAGATTTTTGATGAACTCTCAAGGCACAGTGTCTTCTTATTAACTGTAATATTTCTTTGTTTCTTTTTAGATGTTTTCACCTCCTGTGAGCAGTGGGAAAAATGGACCAACTTCTTTGGCGAGTGGACATTTTACTGGCTCAAGTATGTAAATTCTTTTCTTGGTGTGAAATTAAATGTTCCTAGCTGTTTATTTACTCATTGCATATTTTTGGCTCTGTTGAAGTGTTCTGAAAAAAGTCATTGAATTGTTGTCTATAATGATATGGTTATCTCATTATCCATCAGTAATATAACTTACACAAAATGTTATTTTTTTGCAATTAAAATTGGACCTTTTTTTTTAAAGTCAAGAAAGTGGTCTTAAAATTCCGTCACTCAATTACAAGTGATTTTCTAATATAGTTCTAATCAAACACGTGAAGATAATGCCAGTGTTGACATGGGGAATACATTAATGTTCCTTATTTGAAAATAGAGGGGGAAAAAATCTAACTTTCATAAAAAGGGGAAATCCCTTGTAAATAATATCAGTTATTAGGTACTGTGTACAATTAACCCTTTTAAAGCAACGAGCACTTAATTTTGCAGATGAATGCTGCCTAGTAAACCGTAGCTGTAAATAGCCTCTTGCTAAGCTGAGAAGCTAAATATGAATTCATTTCTACTTAAAATATCTTTTTTGATGCTTTGGCTGTTTCTTTTCCCTCATCATTTACTTTTGCAAAGAATTTTTGCTATATTTAAAGTTGCAAATTTGGGAGGACTTTTAACATTTTGTAAATGAAAGATCTTTGGGTGATGCTTAAAAAAAACGATAGCGGTATTCACAAAGGAATCTGTGCACAATGATTATCTGGCATCTAAGTTGTTTTTAGTAGGGACTGTTTGAATGTCTCTTACTAAAAGTGAAGACTGAAAACATGCTATTCATATAAGATGTATTTTTTTGTTGTTCAATGAATTTTAAATAAGGAGTCATACATTGTTGCCTGCTATCCTTTAATTCCAAGGCTTAAATCCATTTATGCCTGTTAAACAGCTGCAGTATTTTAGGAGTTCTGGCAATGGTATATAACAGTACATTAGGCAGAGTACTATTCTTAAGTCAGACTGGTAAATGTTGACATCTTTGAGTCTGTAAGATGCCAGTGGAGTTGTCTATCAACTATAAATATAATTTCACATCTCTTAATTTTCATCTGGTGCAATAGCAATGAAAGAAATCTGTTCACCTAGATAAATTGTGTAATTGGTATATTTTTGTGCAATAAATTGAAAGCTTTTAAAAGTTGCTCATTTTGAAATATGTTACTTCTACTGACCCCCATAAGTCTAGGGAAATTTTGTCTCTAACTTGATTTTTATATGAGATACTTCCTATAGTTATATTTTTGGGTCCTCTTTGATTAAAAGTACTGTTGAAAATGTGTTGGTGCTTTACTCTCTTAGACCCTAATATTTTCTATCTGAGGACATATTTTTTTTTATTTGTTTGTTGCATTGCTATTTTGCATTTCTGTTTCTATATGGTGTTCTCTTTATAACTTTTAAGACAGAAAATATTAATATGAATGTTTGAAGCAAAGATGAGTACAATGAGTACAAGTGTTTAGATTGGTTTTTCATGTTAGGCACTGTCAAAACAGTAACTAACTTTATCTCTGACAGTAATTTTCTTAATGTTTTACTTAAGAAATGTGTTTTTAGCTTAAATCTGAAAGTAGATGTCAGAGAGACATAGAGATGGACTACTTTCAAATCATTGTGAAATAACTTGCTTCCACTGTTGTAAAGATGGACACATTTGGAATGACTTAAATGTATTACTTTAGATATGGTTTAATAAATGGAGGTGAATTAGAGGTATGACATGTACTAGACAACTGTGTATATGGACCATTTTATATACACATATTTAAATAAGGTCCTTGCAGTAATGTTTAAGTGTTCATAGAGAGTATGGGATAAATAAATTGAATATATATTAATGTATTTTGGTAAGTAATCACATATCAAAACTTATACAGTACTTAAGACGATGATGTGTTTGTACATAGATATGTTTGCTTGTGTGTGTGTTTATGCATACATAAACATAAGAGAGAGATTTTGTCCTTACTGAGCCATGTTACAGTATTTCTAATGACTGTGAAGTAGATATCCAATGATTATTTTCAAGGTGTTGAACTTAACTTACTTTGTTTCAGCAGTGTAGTTTTTAGGACCAGATGTTTACTTGTAAGGGTAGAAAGTTATTGACTCTTTTATTCTGCCTGTCTGATTGAAAATGCAGGGTGTTCATTCAGTGCTGCATGATGGTGAGTGTAGCATATAGGATGCAGATTGGAATGTTTATTTTCCCCATCTATGAAGACATATTGGAACACAGGGTTAGTGAAGAAGATGACTTATATTCTACTCAATAAAAGATAAATCTTTCTGAAGCATAACAAATTTTTTTAAAAGTCACAAAGCTGCACTTTGCCCTTTAACTGAAAGGATGAACTAGGAAACTTTGGACAGAGAAATAATTTTCTAAAGTTACTTCAAGTTAATATCCATTGTCCTGAGTGGACTCAGATGTCACTTTCATGAGTAGCTTTGAAACTTGGATCCAGGAACTATAAGTAAAGAGAGATCTGAACTATAAGTAAACTATACCTAGTTGAAAATCAGCTATATTTTTTTTTCAGAGTGAGGCATGGTAATATTTCAGGCTTAAAAGTTCCCAATAGCTTCTGATTCCATTAATACAGGATGCTCCATCATGATTTGCAATGTGAGAACAAAAATAATGTGTGGCCATATTCTCTTTAATCTTTCATTTTACAAACATGGTTTTTCCTACCACCTTAAGAAATGGGGAGGCTGCTAGGGAGACTGGAATGTAACCTGAGCTACAGCCTGACATTCCCAGGGAGCATTTTTCACATGAAAGGCTTTTGTCAACCCAGGAAAGGACCTGCAGTTTTTGTTTGATGTTTGCAGGTGTTCAGCAGAAAGCAGTAAAACAATTCAGCCATGATGGTCCAGAGCCTCCATGACCTTCACAGGGAGAATTGGTGGGCTCTGGAATTATTTTCACAAAATAGTTATTACCTGTATGATCATTTATACAAAGGGATTTGATATCCGTTATATCATTGATCTTAAAGCCAACAAAAAGCATCCATATGCCTGCATGATTGGAGAATTGTTCTCATTAAAAAGTAGGATGACAGAGTTACCAAAAGAAAAGAAAAAAAAAAGTTGCTGAAGTGTTCATAATTTTTGATCAGGAGAGGCTTAATTTTCTGATATAAAAACTATGTCTGCTTTATTTGGTCACATTTGAGTCCTGTGAGTACAAGATAAACATACTATCTCATTGGCATCTTTTTTAAAAGTAGTTTTAAAGTTGGGCCTAAAATTATGTATACTAAAGAACTTATTGGTCTGATGTGGTCACATGTATTTCTGACTGGTCTGTGATAGATCCTTCATCTTCCTCCCTTAGTTTAGAAGTTGATCTTTAAGCAGGCTTGTAGCTGTTTGGTTTTACTTAGGTGGTCAGCAGTTGTTAAAGCCTGCTCAACAAACTGGTGTTTGAATGATTAAGAGCAGTGGTGAAACATCTCACTCAAGAGAAAAAAAAAATTTCTTGGCATTCATATAAGTTAGCTAACTTTTATCTGCATGACAACAAAGAATGTCAATTAAGTAAATTCAGTGAGGGGAAAATAATGAGTAAATAATTTTGTCTGATAGAGAAAATGCAAGTGGTCAATATCCTTAAATCATTTCATCAGTATCAATTTGAGTTTATGGTGATAGTATGAAAAAATTGGTCTACCCTTGAGAGTATTTGTTGAGGACAGCTAGTGGCTATCCCTGTGTGTGTGTGTGTGTGTGTGTGTGTGTGTGTGTACCACTGAACATTTCATAGTGGTCATGTAACTTTTTGTAAAGGGCACAGCAATTTAATAGATTTGTTTTTAAAAAGTACAGTGTTATCAGACACTCATTATCATAGAGCCACAGAATTTGGGGGATGAAAACCCCCAGAAATACACTGCCCACAACCTTCAGTGTTTAGCCAAAGAAAGCTGAAGCCCAAGTTAGGGAACTTCTAGACTGTGCCATTGTTATTCTAGAAAACTATTTTTGGTTTGCTAGTTCTTTTTGGCCCTGCAAACCCTTTATTGGATATAGCATTGGCTTTACCATTGTTTTCCTGTCATTTAACCTGCATAATAGGCTAGTAGGATTTGGGTGGTGATATTTGTCCCTGTAAGTGCTTCTGTATGTGCATGTGCCCTCTGTATGCTTTTCTCAAGTTTGGAGCAGAATTTTGGATTATAGATCATTCCCTTTTGCCTGGTCTCACCTATGCCTGTTTGCAAGAGGTTGGGTAAAATAGCTCAGTGTGAGTGAGTAGTACACTGACAAAATTGAAGTGCTCCTTAATGAACCAGGTGGTGTGCTGTACACTGTGTGTGTATTGTATTTTTAATCTGCTTAAGAACCCAATAAGATGCCAGGGTCCCATGTATAGGGGAGGAAACTGAGATACAACTTGTTTCAAGGCAGCCAGTAATAAAATTAGGTTTTAACCTCAGGTGTGGCCAGCCCAAAGTCCTCAGTACTTTCCATTCATACACATGTGCACAAGTGTGTAGGCAGACACTCAAGAGCGAGCTCAGTTTTTCAAGAGCAGATAGTTATAGAGTAGAATATTGAGGCTTGGCATGAAATGCTATGGTCTTTACAGTAGAAAGCCATTTTTTAAAAAAAACTTATTAAAGGTAATGATATAAAGCAGACCCAATACTTTTCCTGTCTTACTATCCAAATAAGCTACCCTTCTAATTCATTTTTGAAGGATTTCATTGTGACTTAGAATTAATTCCTTCCTTCCTTCCTTTTTTCTTTTTGAGGTATTGGGGATGGAACCCAGGGCCTCACACATGCCTCTGGGCTCTACCACTGAGGGACAGCCCCAGCCCTTATTTTATTTTGAAACAGAGTCTCCCTAAGTTGCCCAGGCTGGCCTCAAACTTGCAGTCTAAAATCATCCTCTGTCAAACTCCTGAGCAGCTGGGATTACAGGTGTATGTCACCATGTCTGGCTGATTTAGTATACTTTTCTCATGTTATTATTTTTTTACAAAGACAGTATAGTGGATGTTTTTAGAGTTGCTGTGTTTTCATTCTGTTATCTACAGGGTGCTAGTGAAAATATCCTATTTACAACTATTTTTATGTATGTAATCAAGTCAGAAGTTGAGGCAGCCAAGCCTGACCTACTAATAGCTAAAAAATCAGGATCTCCTGTCTTTATGTGTAAAACAGGTATATAGTTCATTGTTAGGTCTTTGAACATTCAAGCTCAATAATCCTAAATTCAAACTGCATCACTAAAATAAGCAGTTTGGAAGTTTTGATGTGTCTATTACCAGACATGTGCTTAAAATGTTAGTTTTCTAAATTCAGAAGGAGGAAGCAGTACTCTATTTGACACTGACTTCAGTAAATAAAATGCATTAAACAAGCATAGGGATCCAAGAACTCTCGAGACAGAAATGCTTAACATTTTTGACAGTGTCAGCAAATCATCCCTACCCTACTATTGTAATGAGGAAATCACTTAAATAACAGACGAACAGCGAAGTCACATAAACATATATAATAGAACTATGTAATGAAAGTTTATGCTGTTAATTGCTCGAATCTGTCTTAAATGCTCAGAATCATGGAGCAGTAAAGACTGTCATATAAACAGTTTTGTTTTGAGCTTAAAATTATTCCTTTTTGCTTTCATCTGCTATGATAAACAAAGTAATTTTGTAAGCTTTACAGATCAAACATTTACTCCTAATGGTAAACTACATTTTATATTGGAAGTTTGCAACCTCGTCCAAGGCATGGAGCTGAGTCCTGGTGGCCTCAGGCCTGTGATTTTCAGTGTTTAGTATTATGATGCTATTTAGATCTGTTCCCATAAGCCAAGATAACAGATCTTAAGTTGCCTAATAAGGAACATGGTGTGTTTTGAAATGTTCTTCAGTTTACAAGTCTTGAACCAAAGTGTTCTTGGCCAAAACTGAAGTATCTATATGTGTATCGGTTAAATTAGATCTTATACAGATGTAGCATCAAAATGAAGGCAGGTAGGAACAACAACAACAAAAATCTCCCCTTCCTTAGTTTTTGTATTTTATGAGCTATTTTTTATGACCCATTCGGTATTCTTCCAAGTTAATTAGACAGTGCTAATTATTAGAGAAGTAAAGCACATTATAGTTTTTTTTTTTTTAATAAAGGTGGTTTTTGTTTCTGGTTTCTTATTACTCGGAGTAAAATTCTCCAAATTGACCACCACATTTACAAGCTAATGTGTGAGCTGTCCTTTATCTATATGTGTGAACCTATTTAGACCAACACAAGGTGTGGCACAGGGTTTTAGGATACTTTTGCACCATAATTCTCTTAATGATTATGAGAGACACATAAGAAAGTAGTAGTTTAGTCTTTAGAGAAGATTGGTTAGCACTTTGTTTTAAGGAATACATATATATATATGTGTGTGTGTGTGTGTGTATATACATACACAGAGAGAGAGAAAGATATACACATATATTTATATTAGACTCTCAGGAATAGCAAAAGTGTTGAAAAGGTTGTCATGTTTACTTTCATTTCAAAAACAAATAAAGGCCCAGTTAATCAGCATATCAAATACCCAGGTGTGTTTAAAATCAGTTTATGTGGATGAATTTCAGGGCTGTAAGAAAGTATTTAATTTAAAGGTGCAGCCACGCGATTGTTCAGGAGGACGCTTTTGTACTTTTGTGTGACAATTAACATTTAATGAATGACTTTCTCGACTGCCATTGGTGGTAATTACTATATGTAGTTTATTAGCTGTGATCCATTGTTGGATGTGCCTGTATTGATTTGTTTTGCAAACAACCCTTCACACGTGCGGCAGTATTTGTAATGGTACTTTTTAAAAGAACCTGTTTCATTTGCTGATGCCGATATTGCCTCTAAAAACTTTAGCTTATAAATCTCATGTACTTGAATGCCTCTTTGATCAGAGTCATTGTAGTTGAATCCGTGGACTTCTGTGCCATAAAAATTTTACATGCAGATCCTCAGGGAATCCCAAAGGAATCACACCATATTTTTTTCAAGGAAATAATTTATAGACCCTCGTATGTACAAGCGAATTTAGAGATGCTCTATTAATTTTTAGATAAGGAACCAAGGTTTGGGAAGGTTGAAAGTCTTTCCCCCAAGTCCTGTGGTTGGGAATGGCTAGACCAGGATGCACATGCACACGCTCTGTGCTGCTTTTAATTAAGGTTCAGATTCCATCCGTTGGTATCAACTGCGTGTTTATTAAGAAGAGGAGAACTGGTATAATCTGCCATTTCTGAAAACGTAATAAAAGTTGAGATTGTGAGAGATGGGCGTCGTAATCCGGCTCACTTGTCATCGAAAGTTCTCATTTGGCTGAGGCAGTTGACGAATAACTGTTAAAATGTATTGTGTTATTAAAAATAACAAAGTAAGACCCATGATTAAATATCAGGGCTGTAATTTAATCTCGGGGGTTCTGGTGCTGTTCATAAACCATTTGGCTTTTTTCTGTAACAGATGACGTCAAAATGCAGCTTGATTGAGTTATGGCCCTGGCTTCAGGGGCACCTGCCCGGCCGGGCTGGGCTGCTTACTCCATGGCCTGTCAGCATTTCCATTACCAACTGTTTTTTTCTCTGACATTTTTAATTTCGAATAGTTAAACTAGACTGATGGTTGGCATATAAACTTTCAGCCCTATGGGAACAGACTATTTTCTCAATAAAACAGAGAAGGTGGTGACAAAGCTCCATTATAGGGTACCTTTTAGAATGTTCTTCCTTGCTTTAATCTTCCAGTAATTTAAACATTCCCTTTTGGGGTACTTAGCTGAATTGTAAGGCATCCAAATGCAAGGTTTTTAATCTCAAATTTCCCAAACCAAGACTTAACTGCAAAGTCTTTAGAGGATTGTTACATTAGGAAAAGACGTAGCCTCTATGGAGAATATTGAAATTATAGCTCTGGACAATCCAGTTTTCATATTATGTAAAATACTGAAGAGTAAGACATGAAAAAACGTGCAAATTGACATACCTTGTCAGTAATTGCTTTTATATTCACTTAAGATGAGTAAAAATTGGTAATGAATGGTGAGGAAGGTATATTTACTTTTATCACAAGCTGGAGATGGTAGCATAGCTTCAGTTTTGCCCTTGGGTTTTAATATGTTGTGAGTGGAGAGAGGATGTAGCCTGTGATCTAGCTAGCTAGCTGTTTATCTCCATGTTGTAATTCTGATTGATGGCTCCTCTGATATGCTTTTTAGTACATGCTAAGTTCACAACCCTGAGTTAGCAGTTGTAGGTTGGCATAGGCTTTGTGGGAGGAAAAATCCTGCCCTTGGAGGGCATCTAGTCTAACAAGAAAGAATAGAAAATTTCACACACATAATTAGCATGCAGTGTTCAGAAGACATAATAATGTGGGCATGTAGAGAAACGCAAGCTGACTTCTTGACAGGGAAGATTAATAAGGAAGGGTTAGTGGACTCTCTGACCTAACTGGAAAGAGGGACTGAGTTTGTATCAAGATCCCTACTGGGGGCTGGGGGTATAGCTCAGGGGTAGAGCACTTCCCTAGCACCTGAGGCCCTGGGTTCAATCCCCAGAACTGCCTCCCCTCCAAAAAAAAAAAAAAAAAATCACTGTGAACCAGGGGCAGAGAGAGCTGAATGGAAATGGTAGATTAAAGAGACAGCCTTATTCTTTACCAGTCCTTGCTCTTTAGAGGATTTGGCTCTGGACTAGAAACATAGTGTGCTCATCTCCAGGAAGACATCCCTGGCTTGGATGTGGAATTTTGGTTTCTTTCCTGATGTCAGATTTTCTTGAGGTTGTTATAGATTATAATCCAGTTTCTTCCCAAAGTATGTTTTAAATGTTAATATCCGGGATAGAAATTGAGGTTTTTGTGTTCCCTGTTTTGAATTCTTCCTGGGATATCATTTGGCAGTGGAAATTTTCTCAATCCAAAATGATAGCTACTTTGGAGAAAATTATTTATTTAACCAAACTCTGAAATCTGGGTTATTTTGCCTGCTGTTAAGAAGCTTATTCATATTGATAACAGTGATAGAACCTTAAAAGCCTGCATCTGAAAACTGAAAAAATAATTCAAAACTCACCAGTGCAATTCAGGATGGGTTTCCACTTTTTTCAGAAAAAAGCACTACTATATTTAAAACATTTTAAGATGTGAAAATTAGCTTTACAATTTTTATTATCACTGCCTTCACCATTACTAGTGCTACATCTTTTTGTTGTTGTTCAAAAGCTAGCAGGGATTGTGATAGCTTATATTGCCATATATTAATTTAGAAATGTATTTTGAAAATTGTCTCAAAGATACTGATATCTTAGCCAAGACTTATAAAATGTTTGTAAAAACATTGTGGAATGGCCAGATGCACCTTTGATTAAATCTAACATAATTATTATCACAAATAGGAAAAAAAATATGTGTGTATGTATACTGCCCTTTCCCCAAGTATGGACGGGTTGAGATGATAGTTTTTCTGTGATCTATATAAATTTCACAATACCATGTACTTCAGTGAGGCCACAGATTCACGTGATGTTTGATATTGGCTTAGGAAAAATTTATTAATGAATAATTCTGAGTGCTACAGAGTAAGGAGAAATATTTTGTTACAATGAGAATATTCTAGACAGATTAAAACAGTTTTTTTGAGAGTCTATGTATTCTTCAACCCTTTTCTTCACTTTTCATAATATTAAGGATTTTATACTAGAAATATTTTGAGCCTTATAATTTTAAACACAGTAAAAAAATTTTGGTCACCAAGTAGTAATAATATTTTAAGACTTAATTTACACTTTTGAAAAGAAAGAGGAAACTATCAGTTTTAATCCTTGGTTGGATAATTGTTCTTTGTGTGTCTTCTTGAGCACCATTGTTCACTGACTGATGATGTTGCATACCATTGAGGCCTTTTTCCCCCTGTTCTCTCGTGAGCACTGTGGTGTGATTCTTCATTTACTTACTTTTCTTTTATATCTTCATTTTATTTATTATTTTTTATGTGGTGCTGAGGATTGAACTCAGGGCCTGCACGTGCCAGGTGAGCGCTCTACCGCTGAGCCACAACCCCAGCCCCTACTTACTTTTTTTTTTTTAATATTTTTTTTTTAGTGTTGATGGGCCTTTATTTATAATTCATTTTTTTATATGCGGTGCTGAGAATCCTGGAATCAAACTCAGGCCTCACACAGTGTGGCACTCACTCACTGAACCACACCCTCAGCCCTGTCTACTTACTTTTAACTGCTAGGTTGCTAGATTAATTTTCTTCTGACATCTAATTTTTCCCTGATTTTACTAACTTTTTATTATTCTTTAATTTATTTTTTGATGCACACACAACTATTTCTCTTTTATATGGGGTTTACATTTGCATTGTTGCACTGGCAAAGGAATTCTATACATTAATCTTAAAAATTTTGGTACAGTGGATGAGAGGTAGTTTGTAATGGCTTCAGCCTTGATTGTGTAAAGAATGTTGAAAGGTTCATAAAAATGCAGGAGATGAATACATGTCAAGTTTGTTTTTTTTTTTGTCAGTGGGAATGTATTTCACTGGTATAATGACAGCTTTATTAAGAATGATTAACTCGCAGCTGGGTGTAGTGGCTAACACCTGTAATCCCATCTCCTCAGGAGTCTGAGGCAGGAGGATTGCAAGTTTGAGGCCAGCCTGGGTAACTTACTGAGATTGTTTCAAATAAAATAGAAAGGGCTGGGGATGTAGCTTAGAGGTACAATGCTCCTGGGTTCAACCCCTAGTGCTACCAAAAATCAATCAATCGATCAAAACAAAACATACTGCTTCTCCCATAGAATGGTTAACTCCTACTCATTTACTGCTTTTGCACATTTGCTCATTCATCATCTAAAAGTTTTTGAGAGCCCAATACCAGCTGCCATGCTATGCCATGCTAGATGCTGCAGTGACATAAAGAACAAATGTCAGCCTTTGCTTTGTGATTGGCGCATACGATGCTATGTTGGGTGAAAGTTCTACCATGATTCAGTTAGAAAGTGCTTTTCAAATAGGTGTTACAGAAATACACAAGTAGACTTCTTCAAAGATTTTTAAAAAATGTGCAGACTGCATATTTGCAAGAAAACCCCAAATCCTAGAATCTGCTGAGCCACAACCCCAGCCCCTACTTACTTTTTTTATATATAGATGTCTGTGTGAATCTAAAGAAGGAGGATAGATTAGACTGGTTATGGAAACTGGACCTTGAAGAGTATTGTTGTAAATGCACTCTCAAATTTAGTACTAGACACTATGGGAGGCAATGACAATTACTGTTCATTTGTCCCTTTTTTTTTAATTGTTAAAATTTTGTAATTTTTATGTGGTGCTGAGGATTGAACCCAATGCCTCATGCATGTGAAGCAAGTGATCTACCACTGAGCTATAACCCCAGCCCTCCATTTGTCCTTTTTGCACAGACATTAAAAATGTGGATTTATGTCAGTTTACTGCTGGAGCACTAGATAAATATACTTATGTTTTTTTTTATTCCTACAATTGAATTTTTAATATTTAAAAATTTACACATAGTAAAATTTTCTTTAAAAATTAAATATTTATTGAGAATGTAACATGTGTCGGGGTCAAGTGCCAAGTGCTGGAAATGAAATGTTGAGCAAGACAGATATATATGTTCCTGAGTTGCCTAACTGGGGGAGGCAGACATTAATGGCATAATCAACCTAAAAAAATTATCAAGTTCTACAAATATGAGAGATGTATGGCAGGAAAAGAGTCTGCGATAAGGAAATCTGAACACGCTGAGCAGTCAGGACAGGCACTTGGAGGTGGGCATATCTGAAATGAAGTCTGATGGATGAAGGGGAATTAAGTAGGAACAGTGGACTGGGTAAAGGGTTTTGTGCAGAGAGATCAGGTTGCGCTAGTAGGGGAGAACTAGGTTGGAGCTGAGGCTGGGGAGCTAGGAGTGCCCCATCCCGCAAGTCTGAGCAAAAGGGAGCGCAGCCACAAGACCTTACTGAGCACACCTTTGCAGTGTGCTGCTGATCCAGTTTGTCCCTGGGAACACTCCACAGTAGCCTGGAAGGCAGACCCACAGGGTGGATGACCCACACCAGAAGCCTCTACAGATGTCCCTACATGAGACAGGCTGCTGGTTCTACACTGTAGCTGGTGAATGAAGTTGGAAAATCCTTTATTTGAAATCCGTGCCTTTAGCTTGTTGGAGAGCCTTTGTGGTGGGCATTTGCTTTTATTGTTTTGGTGGTGGTGGTTGATGAAACTTCCTAAAGCTCTTTAATACTTCCAAATGTACTTCCCAGCCACCATGGGCTATCTTTTGCCCTTTTAGCCACCAAATGCTACAGATGCGCATTTTGTTTTCCAAGCAAAGTGTTAGGTTGATTTTGCAATCTGTTCTGCGAGGATGCAGAGGTAGAAGTGGTTAAATAAATGGTCTTGGGTAATTGTTCACCACTTAGGCTTCTTAGAGCTTATGCTCTTATTACCAGTAAACACTGCTTCAGACCTGTTGAGTTGAATTCTCTCTCCACAGTATGGTGTCAGGTAGCACAGCCACAAGACCTTACTGAGCATGTTTGTTGGTGAACTTGAGGAGGGTGGTTTGATTTATGTGACATTCTATCTGGGCTGGCAACACTGTTACTTGAATATTTTTATTTTATATATATATATATATATATATATATATATATATATATATATATACACACACACACACACACACACACACACACACACACACTTTAATATATATTGTTTTCTGAGGTGGCCCACGGGGAAAAGTTATCTGTTAACTCTTGACAGGGAACTAAATGAAGTTTCCTCTTTTTGATAATCCCAGCTAATTCCCGCCTCCCTTTTTTCTAAAGATCATCTCCTTTTCCTGTGGCCCTATCCCCTCTTCCCTCTCCATTTTCTCATTTTTATCTTGTTTATTCTTGACAGTCATTTCTAAACATGTTGGTTAGTCTCTTTTCATTAAGAAGACTTTTCCATTCTTTCAGTATTTTTAGCATTCAAGGTGAAGGGAGAATACTGCTTTTTCCCTTCCTTTTCATCTTTGGTTAGGCCAGGCGGTGAGAGCATGGGGAGGTGCCTTGCTTTTGGGCTGTCTGTGCTCGTTAGTGATACCTGCCTTCCTGACCCTGCAGCTCTTTATGTTCTTCATCCCACGATGCTGAAAGGAGAGAGGCGCAGGACCAGTGGCACCAAGTGAAAAACCCCTTCACCCATGTCTGTTTCCACTGCTTACAAGCTTATGGCGCAGTATCATATACATGGGCAGCACCCCGGCCTCCTAGAGAATTCCTGCCAGCATCCAGTATGCCTCAGTTAAAACCAGAATGAAATGTAACTACTTTTGGGATGAGCATGGAGAACTTCAATAGATTGACAGTGCTTTTTGTGTGTGTGTTGTTTTCAATGGAGAATATGGTAGAATGCTAAGGTTGATGAAGATAGGGATGGGTGGATAGCTGTTTGTTATAATACTTCTTTTCTTTTAATTTTTTTAATGCTTGAAATATTTTGCAATTAAAAATAAAACCAAAACTCTCCTGATTCACATTCCTCTGGCCATACCCCTCTCTCTTACCCTCCTTCATAGCAAGACTTGTTGTGTTCGCTAGAAAGGCTGCTTCTGTATGCCTTCTTACCAGATACTTTTTATTTTCAATTTAACCACAATCCAATACAATTGAGTATTCTAAATCTGAAAATCTAAACTCAGAAATACTCCAGGAGAGGAAGCCATTTGAGCACTGATCCTGACCCTGACATCACAAGAAGTAGAAAATTCCACATCTGATTTCATGTAACAGGACAGAGGCAAAATAAGATGCACACACACAAAAAAATTGTATAAGATCACCTCAGCCTGGATGTATAAGGTATGTATGAAACATAAATGAATTTTTTTTTTCAGATTTGGGTCCCATCCCCCAGGTTTATCATTGTATACATGCAAATATTCCAGAATCCAAAAACATTTGAAAATCTAAATGCTTCTGGACCCTAGCATTTTGGATAAGGGACAGTCAACCTGTATTATAAAACATATTCTGCCATGTAATATTTCATAACTATAGAATAATAAACATAGCATATATAAATTATGAAGCTCCATAGTGGAATGAGCACTCCTGAACTCACCACGCAACCTGGGAACCGGAGCAAATTTAGAGCAGTTGTTGGCACTCTCTGTGCCTTGGTTCCCTCTCCACATTCACCATCTCTGTCAGAGGTAAATGTTCTCATATTTACTTTCTTTCTTTCTTTTTTGTTTTTTTTTGAAGCAATTTTATGACATGACTATACATCCTCAAATACAATATGGTTTGACCTTGCTTGTTTTCAAAGATTATAATAATGTAATTATAGTGTCTTTTGCTACATGTTGTTTCACTTGGGGCATGTTTAAGATTTATCCTATAGATGCATGTGGCTTAGTTCACCCTCCCTGTTGGTGACTGTGTCACAGTTGATTTATACGTGTTCCAGATGATGGACTGAGTTGGTACCCATTTTTTGGAACTACACACTTTCCTTTCTGTTGTTGCACGTGTGTGAGGCTGATTCTGTAGGGCAGGTACCTACGAATAGGTATTTGGGAGAAGTGTTTTAGATTGTAGAGTTAGGTGAAAATCCAACATGAGAAGATTATTTTCCAAAGTTTTTTTTCCCTTGTCTTTTTTTTTTTTAAACTAATCTACCATCTGCAGTGTAAAAGATTTCCTATTGATGTATCTTTGTCTACCTTTGCTATTGATCAAATTTCTTAATTTGTGTCAGACTAGTAAGTATAAGATGTAAAATGTATTTCATTTTGGTCTTAATTTACATTTCCTTAATAATGAGGTTAAACATTTTTGTATGTATTTGTTACCATTCAAGATTTTCCTTCTGTTGATCCACCTCCTCCCCAGGTTCTATTACATTGTTGTCTTTTTCCTTTCTGATATGTAGGTGTTGATATATTTTTGCATAATATTCTCAGTCACACATGCTACAGATACCTTGTCTTCAGCCTCTTTTTTAGTAGTTTTGAAGAGCAGATGCCTATAAGTTAATGTCTTTCTTTTTCCCCCTCTCTATCTTCTTATGCTTTGTGTCATAGTTGGAAACCCATTCTCTACTCCAAGGTCATACATAAAGAGATTGTTTGATACATTTTGTCTGAAAGGAATCTCACAGTTTTTCCTTTCAGATTTAAGTGTTCTGTACTGTTGGACTGACCTTGTGTGCAGTGGGAAGTAGGGCTCTCATTTTACTTTTCTAGAAAAGTCTATGCTTTCGCCAGTCATCCCTAGTTCTACTGTATGTTTGAGAGGGTCTTTCCTTCATTCCTTTAGTCTGTTAGACGGTCGTCCTATCCTTCTCTCAGTATATTATAAGTGAACTATATTTTGATATCTGGTAGGTAAAGTCCTTCGTCCCCCTATTTCCTGTCCCATGTTTGTACATTTTGATTTTAGCCATTTTTGGGCCTGTGTTTGTCTATTTAAATTTAAAATTTGGCTTATCATGGAATTTTATAAGTTTGTTAGTCATGTTTATTGAAGTTGAATGGAAACTTGAGATCAGTTTGCAGAGAATTATGTTTAAATAATGATTATCTTTCTTCATGTATGTCTTCATTTTTTAAGCCTTTGACCTCTCAGAATAATTTATCTTTTATTTTTTTTCTCCAAAGTTCTGGGGATCAAACCCCAGGTCTTGCACATGTCAGAAGATTATTTTAAATTATACTTTTATAATTATAGTTCTATTTTTGCCATGAGGTTGTGTATTTGTTTTGATAATTTAGGTTCTTTATTTTTCTTTCTTTTGTTAATGGCATTTTCCTCTAAAAACCCAAATTTTATATATCAATTTTCATATTCAGCTGTGTTGCTAACTTCTTAAATGATTTAAACATGTTTTTGTTTTCTTTAGTGATTACCCTGTAGGCTGTTATGAAATATAACTAAAAGATAAAGATAATTCTGCTGTTTTCTTTTTTCCAACTATTATACCTGCCCCCTTGCCCTGCACCGGGTCCTCTTACCACACTATCTAGGACCTTAAACCTCAAGCACACTGTTAAATAGAAATGTCGATTTTGGACATTCTTGTTTTATTCCTAATTTTCCCTATAATAGTGATGTTGGTAGTTCATTGATTAAGGAACTTCCTTCTGTACATGTTTCGATAAGAGTTTTTATCATGAACAGGCATCAGATTTTATCAAAAGTTGTTTCCTATATTTTAAAAAATGATTTATTATCTCTAATCTGTTAATATTTGAATGACATTTATTTATATGTTTCTCTATGGTAAACCTCCTTTGCCATTTCCGGATAAAAGTAATGATGTATTTTTTTTTTTTTAATCTTTGTTTGAAAAATAATATCCTAGACTCAGTTTTCTAATAGTTTCTTTAGTATTTTTTTTACATCTATGTTTATAACTAAGATTGGCATGTAATGTTTTTTCTCTTATTGTTCTGGTCTGGATTTGGCTACAAGGGTGTACTGACCTGTAGAACAAGTAGGGGAGTATTTCCACCGTCTTCTCTGGAAGTCTGTGTAAGGCGAGAACAATCTGTTCCTTAAAATTAGGGAAGATTTTTTCTATAAAACTTTCCAGTCCTGGGGTGAGAAGGTTTTAAGCTACTGATACAACTTTTTAATATAACATCGAGAATCAGGATTTCATTTTTTTTGGCAGATGCTCTTAAAATTATACACATATACAAATAAATGTGTATGATATATGTATGCAATGTATGTATGTCAGTTTTCTGTCCATTCTGCCTAAGTTTTATAATAAAATTCTTCATAAAGTTGATCATTGTTTTCATTTTAGCATTTTTATTTCTGCCGCCTCTGTAATTTTTTAATTTTTATTTTTTTTGTACCAGGGATTAAAACCAGAGGCACTTAACCATTGAGCCATATCCCCAGACCTTTTTTTTATATTTTATTTAGAGACAAGGACTTGTTGAGCTGCTAAGGGTCTTGCTAAATTGCTGAGGCTGGCTTTGAACTCATGATCTTCCTGCCTCAGCCTCCAAAGTTGCTGGGATTACAAGCAACTCGGCTTAATTTTTTTAGGTTTTTCATTTCTGATTTTGTGTCTTTCTTCTTTTTCCTTGATCAAACAAACTGGAAGTTTTCTTGTGTGTCTTTTCAAATAATGAGCTTTGGGCATTGTGGGTTATTTTTATTGTGTGTTTCTTTTCTACTTTTTAAATTCCTTATCTTTATTATTTCCTTTTTGTGTCTGCTTTGCTTATTCAGAACTTTTATTTCTAACTTGACCACTTGACACACTAAGTTACTGTCATTTCCTTTTAAAATGTAAGAGCATAAAGCTATCGAAGACTTTCTAAGTTGTAGCCACTAAACTCCATTGACTTTAATTTGTAACGTTTTCATCATCTTAGATTTATCACTTGTGAAATTTCCTATGCGATTTGTTCTTTGACCCTTGCAATATTTCTTGATGCCTTAGAGATTTTTACAAATGAATGCCTTGTTTTTTCTTTGTATTGTTAACTTTTGTTGTGATTTAATTGTCAGGGAACTGTGCTGTGTGGTAGCAGTTCTTTGATACTTATTGAGATTTGCTTTATTGTCAGTTTTGTTAATCAGTTTTCATAAGTGCTTCATTTTGTGCTTGAGAAGAATATATATTCTCATTATTATGACTTGAGAAATCTTTATGGGTCCAACAATTCACATTTGTTCATTGTGCCTTAAAATCATCTATACTTTTGCTAATTAAAAAAAAAATCTGGCCAACACATATGTCATTGAAAGAAGTGAGTTGAAATAATCTATGATGGTGAGTTTATAAATTTCTCTGTTTAAACAATCTTTTGCCTTCAGACACACTGAAGTTATTACATGCATTTTTGTGTAGAATTACTATATCTTTCTGGTTAATTAAACTTTTTATTCAATTTATATGTGCTCACTTTCTTTCTGCCCCTTGGTCTTAAAGTTTATTTTGTCTCATATTGGTATAATTATCACCCCTCCCATTTTATTTGGCCAGTATTTGTCTGAGGTATGTTATTTTAAAACTTTTTATTCTTAAACATTCCTTGTTATATTTTAGATATGACAACTATATCTGGATCTTAAATTTTGATTGAATCAGATAATGTCAAATAATTTATATTTACATAATTTTGTACTTCATTTTGGGCCACAGGCACAGGGTGCTCTTTGGCGCTGAGCAGTGGGTTATCTCTGGTCACTACCATCTAAATTCCCACCTTCCATTTGTATTGTTTCTACACAGTTTTTTCCCTCTTCTCTTTAAAAGAATTTGGTTTAAGTTTTGTTTCTTATTTCATTTGCCCCTCACATTGTTTGGAATTCATTTCTCGTCTTTTATTAGTTTTTGAGCTTTGACTATGCAGAGTTATCTGACAAAGTTGGATTTTATACTCTTAATTTTCCTCTAGTTTTAGGACCCTCGAATACCATTCTGGTTACTCCCCCTGCCACTTAAAAGTATTTTTGTTTTGACTCTTAATACTAGTTCAATGAATTTAATATTAGTGTTTCAGAGACATCATATACATTTACCAGTTTACTGTTTTCTGTCTTCAGCACTTTTTTCTTGCATCTCAGACCTTTTTATGGGACCATCACTGTGTTTGGTGAAATATGTTCTTTAGGATTTCTTTTGGTATAGCAAAGTTGGAGGTCTTGTGCTTTTGTTCACCCAAAATGTTTTTATTCTTGGACTTGAAAAATAATTTTGAAGGATACACCATTCCAGACTGACATTTCTCTGATGATTATATTCTTCTGCTGTGAGAATTCCAGTGTGGCTTGAGAAATCTGATGCCCATGTAATTACTATCCTTTCTGGGAGATCTGCCTTTGCCCCTGACTTATTTTTGGTGCTTAGCAATTTTACTATGCTGTATCTATGTGTGATTTTGCTCTCTGTGCATCTGTGGCTTATGTCTTCCTCCAGTTCAGAAAAAAAATTATTAGCTTTCATCTCCTCAGATATTCCAACTCCTTCATTCATTCTACTGCCTTCCTTGGATACTCTGCTTAAATATGTTAAATTTTCTCTTTTGTCCTTCATTTGTTTTAGCTTCTCTTTCATATTAACTGTCTTCTTGTATCTGCTTCATTCTAAGCAATTTCTTTAGATTTATCTTCCAGTTCTCTAATTCTCTCTTCAGCTTTGCCTAATGTGTTACCAAAGTATTGCTCTTTAATATTCCAATGCTTATTTTTCATTTGTAAAAGTTCTATTCTGTTGTTTTAAAATTATGCCTGCTAATTTTTTGTGGTTTCTTATTTCTCGTTCATTTTTTATGATTATGTCTACAAAATTTTTAATATAATACCCAACTTTATATTTTCTAATAATTTGAACCATTCCATTGATGGAGGGAGTCTGATGCTTTCTCTGACCTTCAGTTATGTTTCTTTATTTCCTTGTGTGTGATGCTTATGAATCCATATTGGATGGGCATTAGGAATATGAAAATATGGGAATCTAAAGTGAGATTGCTTTCCTCCAGAGAAGGTTGGATGTTGCTTCAAGGACTCTTTCCTAATTCTGGAGTCTCTGGTTTGACTTTCCCACATGTTCTAATCTTTCCACAGTGCTGACATTGGCTTTCTGAGCATTCCTGCCTCTGTGCCCATCTTTCATTACTGGAAAAGCAAGGTTTATTTTGCATTATTTTTGATACCTTCAATATGTCCCCATTCTTTGAATTCATACTTTTGCAGGGGTTGTTTTTGTTTGTTTGTTTTTGGTTCTATGCAGAGGCTTTTAGGGTATGTAGTTTGCCATATTTTTGGAAGCCATGGACAGTCCTGGGGATGCTTGGGATGAGGAAGCCAGTTCCCCAGCGGTTTGCAGCCTTTTCCCCAAGTCCCTAGATTTACTCTGTAGTCCCTTAAAATCTGGCTCTGTCTCCACTTACTCCACTGTAACTGCTCTTGTTAAACATTACCAACAACTTATATCCCTGTTAACAACTTTTTAGTTTTTTTTTTTTTTTTGGCAGAAATGCTATGTCTGAGACTTCTACATCACCCACTCCTGGTGTTCTTTCTGCCTCTCTTCTTTGCTGGAATTTCCTTTGCTTGAGCTGTAAATATTTAAGTACCTCAGGGCTCTTACCTGGACCTCCTTCTCCTCTGGTGAGAGGCTTTGTGGTGCAGCTCAGTCTGAGATCAAGTTGAGTTGTTATCTGGTTATTGCTGGTATGACCTGGTTTCCTCATTGTGAAGTGTGGAAGGAGTGCTATTGGAAGCATTCAGTAAGATAGCACCTACTGTGTGCTTAGCCCACATCTGACACATAGTAGACACTCACTCTATGGCTGCTTTTATTCTCCTATACATTTTCTTCCTAAATTATCTCCTCCTTTTCCAAGATGACTGCTCAAATATATATGTACCATCCATGCCTCTCAGTGTCAGTTTGAAGAGCCAGTTGTCCATTTTGTTTAACTTCCTGCTGTACCCTAAATACATAGTTCTGCTGACAAGGAATAGTGCACCTTCTTCATTAAACCAGGATCCAGACACCTTGACCCCTTCCTTTTTGTTACCTTCTTCCATTGAATCGTCATGGGGTTCTTCTCTGTAGCTTGACTTTCCAGTTGATGTCTGAGCACCATCACTTCTTGCCTGGTCAACTCTAGTAGCCTCCTGCCTACTTTCTGTGCTTCTATTTTTTCCCTGTGGAGTCCATATTCTAGAGTAACCAGAATGATTAAAAAAAAAAAAGTTTCACAGAGTATGCTTGAGTGTTTTTCTCATGGTGCTTAGAATAACTGGTCCTTGAGGTACCTCCTCTACCTCATTTAGATCCCTTTTCCCTTCAGCTTAGCTACATTGACTTCTTTTAGGTCTTGGACATGGATTTTTCTTGATTCTGGGCCTTTGCACATGCTGTAGAGTACCTCCCTCTTATTCTTTGCCTACCTAATTCCATACAGATATCAATTGAAATAACATTTTCTTAGATACTCTTTGATCACCTAAAATCTCTTTTGATTTAATAAATGTTGACTTTATTTAATAAATGATTCAATAAGCTTAGATATCATAGATACGTATTTGAAATGAAATTTATTAATTAATGAGAGTGATCGTTCTTTGAGACTATGCTCATTTTAAGTTTAGAATCATAGTGTTGTTGGAAACCATTAAACTTATTTTGTGTTTTTTTAGTGGATATTCGAGGTAAAAAAAAAATTTCTGTTGATCAGCCACATGTGGTGGCACATGCCTGTAATCTCAGCAGCTCGGAGGCCGAGGCAGGAAGATGGCGAGTTCAAAGCCAGCCTCAGCAAAAGTGAGATGCTAAGCAATTCAGTGAGACTCTATCTCTAAATGATTAGAAAATAGAGCTAGGGATGTGGCTCAGTGGTTGAGTGCCCCTGAGTTCAATACCTGGTACCCAAAACAAAAACAAAACTTTCTGTTGATCATATTATAGTTCTTGCCTTGCACATACATTTTGTATATTACCATATAAATTATCAACCCACATCAGGAGTTGGAGAAGTGATGTTCCCAGAGTATTTTTTTTTTCTTATGTTTTTTTTTTTTTTTTTTTCTTATATGACTGTCCCCAAGTCACCAGAGCAGAGCCAAGACTGAGAGCATTTCCTGGCTTGCCCAAGGCTACATAGTTGGAGAGGGCAGAGCCCAAGTCTAATTCTAAGGGAATAATTCCTTCCATATCTTGTGCTGTTTTTTTTTTTTTTTTTTTTTTTTTTTTTTTTTTTGCTCTGGGCATATCATGATAGTGACTGCAGCTCATCAAGTTTTTTTTTTTTTATTGTCCCTCATGTGATACACATATCAGGTTCTGGAGGACAGGTCATTTTTGACATGTTAATATAGATCTGACTTTTCATTCACTGAAAAGGCACTCTGACCATCTTTCTGAGGTCTCTTCCATTTAACATTTGAAAAACACAGTGAGTGATTAAATGAGCTCTCTATGAAGTGACACATAGAGTATTAATTTTTTTTTCTTTGTGGTTCTGAGGACTGAGCCCAGAGGCCCTCACCCACTGAGACACACTCCAACCCTTTTTGTTTTGAGACAGAGTCTTGCTGTTGAGGAGGTCGGTCTTGAACTTGCGATCCTCTTGCATTAATGTCCCCGTGTTGCTGGGATTATAGGAGTGCGCCACCATGCCTGGCTGGAATATTGAATCGTTGATGGGTAATTTTTATTAGTTCGAGAAGAAGAAAAGGTAGAAATTGTTTTCAACTTTGCTAATTTCATCTGTCTTTTATTAGTTAGTCAGTCTTTGAATATGTTTTAGAAAAAAATGTAACCAGCATAACTTGACCTGAATTTTGTAGATATTCTTAGGAGAAGCCTAGGTGGTTGTTTTGAAAGTTGAGGGTGAAACAAATATGGAAAGTGTGATTGGTGAGTTGGTGTCTGTGTATCAGGGAGAGTGTCCTTGGCCAGGCTCTTGGCCAGAACAATGCAGGCTGGAGGGCACACTGCTAGGGACTTGGGAGAAGGGCTGCAAACTGCTGGAGAACTGGCATCCTCATCCCAAGCATCCCTAGAGCTGTCCATGGCTCTTACTGAAGAGAGGACAGTCTGGTTCAAATATGCATTTTGATGTTTTGATTTCATAAAGTCCCCATTTTTTTTTAAAGTGCTCATGGTATGAGCTTTTAAATGTATAACAAATCCCTTAGGTTATGCATTTAACCTATTTTATCTCTTACCTGCATAGGCATCTATTAAAGACATATTTCTTAAAGAAAATCATTCTATCTCACCAAGGAACTAAAAGAGAAGCATATTTCTTAAACTAGAATACTTTGAAACTGGAGCTGAGGTCAACAAGCTTTCTCTGAAAGTCACCAGATAGTAAATATCTTGGGCTCTGTAGACCAGACATTTTTCTGTTACAATGACTTCACTGCTGTTGTAGTGTGAAAACAGATGTAGACAACAAATAAACCAATGAGCATTACTGTGTTCCAATAAAACTTTATTTACAGAAACAGACAGCAGCTGGGTTTTGCCCAAGGGGCTGTAGTTTACAGATCCTCAGATTATGGAAATGTATTTTAGACATGGAAGTAACCAGACATGGTTCTCTCCTCCCTACATTCTCTATTATTGGCCCTGTAATCTAGGAAAACTTTCTTTAAATCTCAGGGAGCAAGTCTCTTCATTTGTAAAGTGGAACAAGCTCTTGTTTGGGCAATTTCTGTTTTATATTTTTGAAGAATTTCATACACTTGTGAGCATGTGTTATTTTGTAAACAGAACATACCAGTTGAAAATAAAAACAGAAGCTAAAAATAAAAGAAATAGAGAAAAATGTCATATATGTGCAAGAATTGCATACGGAGCAGGTCCTATTCTTGCAGAACCAGGATGGATGTGTATAAGTAATTAAATAAGTGTTAGGTATAAAGATCATTATAGGCAATGATTGTTTCTTCTTTAGAAATTTTGTGTCATAGAATATCTAAGAGTGTTATTAACTAATTGCTTTCATAGCATTTGTATGTATATATTTGTTTATCAATTAATTTGACAAATATATTGAGCCTTCAGTTTATGTGAAGGACTTTGTTAAATACTTGAGATTAAAAAAACAACAATAGTGATAAAAGTGATAGTGCTTGATCTCAAGGACCTTTCATTGAGGGAGATGAGCAGCTACATAAATATGACCCTACTGTCTGATAAGTTCTCAGTTAGAAGCATGTATGTATAGGGTACCACTAGGAAATTCGAATCATCAGGGTTAGAATAGGGGCCCAGGGACATGTTTTGAGATTGGGCAGAAGGATCTCTAGCCAGAGGAAGATTGAAGAACAGTCGAGCTGACAGAAGAGTATGTGTAGTTGTGAGCTTTGTGAATGGATGATGCAAAACTCAAGAGCTTGGCCAGGACTAGGCAGTGAAGGTCAGGGAATTTGAGCATTTTTGAATCACAGAATAGTTTGGGACTCTGATCAAAGATGTGACACATTTTCATAGGAAAATTCCTATAGCATGAAGACTATTTTGCATACAATTTTAGAAATAAAAATCTAGCAATCACTAATATTACAAACTTTTTTTTTTTGGTACCAGGGATTGAACTCAGGGGCACTCAACCTCTGAGCCACATCCCCACATCCCCAGCCCTATTTTGTATTTTATTTAGAGACGGAGTCTCACTGAGTTGCTTAATGCCCAGCTTTTGCAGAATCTGGCTTTGAACTCACAACCCTCCTGCCTCAGCTTCCAGAGCCGCTGGGATTATAGGCTTGCGCCACTGCGCTGTTAACATTACAGACTTTCTCTGTGCTTCCTTTCTGGGCTGCAAAAGGAGCAAACAGTGCATGCATGGACAAACGCTTCATTGGCAACAAATGCTCTTGTTAAATTTAAACTTTATTACTTCATTTACTTAAGGGCCTGGGAATATGTAGGATTTTGGGTAAACTGTTCTGTTTATGAATTCCAGAGAAGGTTAGGCAAGGCCCAAGAAGCCTTCTTACTGGTACATTCTGTATACCTCAGTCACCTAAGTACTGGAGATGGTGCAGCTCTCAGTAGCATCCTCACCTGTGTGATAGTGCACCTTGCAGACCTGCTTCCTAGAGGTGTGAGGATTATCTTCTCATCAGACTACTGCACCCAGCCTTGATATAGCACCCAGTAAGAGCTCAATAATGTTAGTAGTTAGTACTGTTACTGGAGTTGTGAAAAAAAAAATCCATAATTTCATTCATGGGTGTTCTCCTGTGCTGTGCATCCAGATGCTTGGAGGGCAGGATTAAACACTGAACAGTCTTACAGGCATATTGGGCGCATACATGTCTAGGTGGGCCCAGCAGTTTGTGGATCTTCAAGAGTCATTTGTTTGGAATAAAACTTCTTTAACTAAATTACCCTTCCCAGTGCTCGCTAAGCTGTTCTCTGTGATGGGCTGTGTTACGTATTTTCTGTATAAAACAGCAATGGTGAAGATAAGTTTACTAATGAATATTATTATGTGCCTTCTTTTTCCTTTATAACAGCTTCTAATATTCAGTGGGGGAAATTTCCCTTGTTAAGAGACACTGACAAGGCCAGTTGGCCTAAAATTAGGCCCAGCAGCTGTGTTTTGAATCAGGGCCCCACATGTGCACTTCATACTCTTCTCCCTGCTGTGCCTCATCGTGCTTCAGGGAGCAGCCTTTTTGGGTGGATGTTAATATCCATGTTTATCCTGGTACCACCAAAAAGGTGCTTCAGTGTAATCGTGTGCCGTGTGTCTTTACATGTGTGGAATGCCAAAACTCAGACATAAATTATTCATTTATTTCTTTTTGATTTATTTCTTTTTAAGAGACCACACTTTAGTATAATTTTAATTTAGGCTATCTACTGAGATTTTAACCTTCATCCATCCTCCTCCTACCCACCCACCCGATCCTTCTCGTACAAATATAAAATAATAATATAAAAGTACAAATGTAAAAAATAAAACTTTGGCACTAAGTTCTTCTTTTTTTAAAAAATTCGTAACAAAAATTAGCTTATTTTTGTAAAATAAAAAATGCAGTGATAGCTTTTGATATTTTTGACGGCAAGAAATAGATTAGGTTGTTGTGATTTATGAGTTTATATTCAGAAGCCAATGTGAACCGGTGTTAATATTATAGGATCCCGTCTTTTGTATTTCTTTGTTCCACTGTAAGATTAATAAACATCTTTTAAAGAATACATTCATGCACACAGCACTATCATGATTCAGTTTAAGTACGTGTGTTTGTAAGTGCACTTCATTTCACCTAATTAAGTTATTTAGTCGTTTGCACATTAGCAACGTACTACATATTCCTCTTTTGCAGGAACTTATTTTAATGATACCCACAGTTCTATTCTGCTCCATTATATGCATAGATCAAGCTGAATAATAGTAGCCTTAAAAGCATATGCTAAGAGTGATTATAGGTCATTAAGGCCAAATTAAGGTAACATTTCTGATGGTCACAAGCGGAAGTCTAACTAACAATTACTTTTTTCTTTTGCTTTGGGGAACTCATTCTACTTGGCTTTGATGTTGACAGTCTCAGTAGAATGCCTGGTGGTTGGCATGGGTTGGTGATTGCTTTGATCATGCTAATTTTTTTTTTTTGGAGGGGGAAGCACATATAATGCATGTTTTATTTATCCAGATATCTCTAGCGAATGAATGTACCACCATCTTCTAAAAACAAAATATATATCACACATATATATGTACTTTTTCTTTAGTGTTCTCTTGCTTCCAGTTTGAATACTAGAATGTGTCAGTATTTTTGACGCATTTATATTAGAATAGAGTCTCGTTGTGCCACTTGTGCCACTTAAGAGTGACCAAATAAGAATTTCACATGGAGTAAACAGAATCTGGCTTTTAATGAGTTAATATTTAATTGTTTTGGGGTTGAACCAGAATATTTTATGAGGAAAAAGACTATCCCTTAAGCATATCCCTATAGTTTTCTATATACCTCTAGGATGTTGTTATTTTCTCTTTGGCACATTCTGAGATATTATAAGGGTATACATAATTCTAGATTATTTCATTGATTACTAGGGAATTCTATTTTTGATTGTCATTGCAGACCATCCAGTTTCATAATCTCATATTAAAATTAAAAATACTTAAACATGAAAAACTAGAATTATAATATTATTTGGGATTTCTTCATATGTTGGCTTACTTTTTTCTGGATTAATGAAGATTTTCCTGTTTTCAAATTTGAAAGATGTTTGGCAGTAATATAAGCTGTGGTTGATATGGAATTTCTGTATTGTGGTCAGAAGTACAAGTCTCCATCAGCTCATACCATTTTTAAAATATTCATACTTAAAGTGCACATGCCAGACTGAGCACTTTATCTTTATGTAAAAGAGGGAACATAGAAATAAACATGTATAGTTTATATCTGCATTTTTTAAAAAGCACAAGAAACGAAAGTGGTTACCAGGGTTAAGGGTGGGGAGGAAATAAAAAATGTGTGTGTGTGGGGATGACACTTCTAAATATGTAACTGTAACTATGAATTATTTTAATTTTTGAACCATGTGAATGTATTTTCTCTTAATATATTTATTTATTTATTTATTAAAAAAATTGGTGGCAGTTACACACATTTTAGATGTATTTTGCATTGTTTTGGTCAGAATTTTAATCATAAAATATAATAAATGCAATTAAGAGTGCAATCTTTATTACATTTCTACTAGAGTGGTCATTTTTTATATTACTTTTTGGGGCAATAGAACATATGGGATGCTCTTAAGCATAGATTTGGATATGGAAGTGATATTAAAATCAGATTGATGATAAACTCTAGGGAAGAAAATTATTGGACAGGAATTAAGCCTCCTGTTCATCCTGTCTGACTTGGTTGATCTTGCCTTCCTTTGGGATGGCAGGTACATTATTGGCTGTTGGGTCATGACAAAGGCAGAGGTGCTTTTGGATGATGAGCAGTGGGTAGGAAGTTGTACCTGAGTTCTGGGACCTAGACACTTAAATAAAATTGGAATGGGAGAAGTAAGTGACAGGGAGAAGCCAAATTTTAATTTAGTGCTCAAGTACTTTACTCACACTGGAATTATATTAACCTGTCAATGTGACTAAGATGTCAACAAAATTCTGTGAAGTTTTCCAGATTTGTAGACACTAATGCACTTGCATTGAATTGAAGAAAAGGAATGAAATGAGGTGATTTGGTAATTTCATTTTAATGAGCAATGTGATTAATTTTAACCTTTATTTAAGAAAGGTAGTAGATGTATATATTTATTGGATGCTAACAGATATATTTATTATATATTAATAGGCATATATATGTATATATATATGTATATATATACACACACACACACAATGGGAAAAGTTTCCTTTGAACTTCTCAGTGCTATAGGCTCTGAATCATGAAATTATATAGTTGGAGAACTTGTATTTTTTTTATTGACAGGTGAAGACTATTGTTCATTGAATATCCTATTTGCATTCATTAATATAATACTATTGGAAAATTATATTCTTAGTTATATTCTTTTAACAGTAGCTTTCTGCATATTGATCTGGTCTTAAAATGTAACTGTGATGTTAAAGCCATTATTGGAGTTCTTAAACATTATTACTTCTGAATAGAGGATGTGAAAACCAGCATTGTGGGGGAGAATTCTGAAAAACCACTCAGTCCTTTTAAAGTCAATGAGATTAAACAATTTGGAATTAAAAAAAAAACGCACTGAAAGATAAAGGTGTATAAGCTCACTTAACTATTAATGATACAAATTAATCTGCAAAGAATTAAAAGCAGCTTTGTTAATGGCAAAAGATACTTGCAGTTAATAAGGACATTACTTCTCATTTGGGGTTAGGTTGGCCTCTCATTTATTAATATCTGTTTAAACTACAAATAGAAAGAACTCCATTTTTACCAGACTTCTTGTCACAAGACCAGTCTCTAAAGAGAAATATCGTTGATGGAAAACCAGAAAGACTAAATAGATGTATTTGGTCTCACAGGCAGTCCATTAATTTGCTCAAATTAAATATTATCTTTAAATATTGAAAGGTTAAATGTACACTGATAATGGATTTAGACAGCTATTAAGCTGTAATTGCTTTCTAATGCAGTTACTAAGAGACATTTGATATAACATATTGAGAAGGAAGGATTAGGGATTTTTCTCTACCTCAGTTTTAACTGAGAGTTTTATAGCTTTAATTCTGGCAGTTGGAGGAATTGGATAACAACAATTTTTATGAGAATGCATGCAATATACATAAAATATTCAGCGGGCAGGGTGTTGAGGGAATGCATTATAATGTACAGTGTATTTATGTTCATAGTTTTTGCAAATGCAGTGGCACCAGTACGATCCAATCCACCCCAAATATTTTTCTATTAAATAAAAGTCAAATTTCTGAAAATGTCACCAGCCTATGATTTGTACCCTCCTAGGCTGAATGCCTGTGTTTTGTGCCCTGGATATATGGATACACTAGTGACCAAATTAATTTGAAAACTTCTCAGTCTGTTGGAGAGTTATATCTAACTCAGGCAGCCAGACTGATGGCTTTCCTGGCTGGGTAGGCAGCTTTCTTCTCAGTATTCACATTGTTTGAATTTCTAGATGAGATTTTCATGTTTTTACAGGTTGTGTTTTGTAAGGTAAGTTTCTAGGTTTCACAAATTATCGTTAACCCAAGAACAGATGTTGATTGATTTAGTCAATCTATTGCCTCTAAAGTTCAGTGAGAGGATAAAAAAAATGGGGAAAGAAAATATAAAGGAAAGGTAGGCTCTTTAAAATATCTTTTCCTTGTGAATTATTTAAGCACAATCAAAGTATGAATATGTATCAGGAAAAAAAATTACTTGCAGTTAAGATATCAAGTCAAAGTTTGTTTTTTTTTTTTTTTAATTGAATGAAGACAGGGAAGGGAACACTCTGCTGTTGATCCCTGTCACTCATCAGATTTTTTTGTATTAATAGATGGCCTCAGCTATTTGTTGGTTGAATGGTTCTGTATTAAAAATTTAGTTTAGTTTCTTTTTTTAACTATAAAAGTAGAGAATTCACCTTAGTATAGTAAATCCTTGGAGAAATGAGTATTTGTGAAGGTCTGTTCTGGGGCCTGGGAAAGAGGTTGAACTCCAAGTAGTCAGAGGCTATATATAGTGTGACTCCCCCTGGAGTTGTGCATGTGCGTTGCATGTGGCTGTGCCGCTTGCCTTCTTCCAGGAATGACAGGATAATATCTATGCTTCTTGTGAACTTTCAGGGTCCCGGATCACATTGCACTTCTGATACTTGAAGTACTTAAAAGTAGTTTCATTATTTGAATTTTACACACAAGAAATCATGTTCATAAGCGACTTGCCTAACTTAAGGCAGAGTACATACATACTTAAGGATATTAGGCAGAAGACTAAAAATACGATAAGAATTTCAAGTGCTATAGGATTACAGAGAAAGAAACTACTTCGATTGACTGTAGCCAGGGAAAATTTGTAGGTAAGTTGAATTCAGTGTGTGTACTCTACAAGTCAAACTGGTGTTAGGCCCCTGGAAATTTTTCCTGCTCCCCCAAATAGATGCCTTGCCTTCCCCCTCAACCGTATTCTATGCTAAAATTAAAATAGGAAATACATTTTTAAACTTCACCGAGACAGTTAAGTATAGAATGAAGTGGCATTACCCATAAGCCATTTGTGTGTGTGTGTGTGTGTGTGTGTGTGTGTGTGTGTATAACATTTATGATCCCTTAAAGTGGAATCAAGGATCTCTCTTTTCAATGTGCTATGCCAGTTTTGGTTTTCCTTTCACTCAAAGCTGATCTATAAATTCTTGCTGTTGTTTGTGCTGGACTGAGGTGGAATCCAGAACACTACCACTGAGCTACATCCCCAGACCTTTTTTTTTTTTTTTTCCTTTTTGAGACAGAGCTTTGCGAAGTTGCTGAGGCTGGCCTCAAACTTGTGTTCCTCTTGCCTCAGGTGCTAGTTGCTGGCATTTCAGCTGTGTGCCACTGTATCTGGCTGTGTTCTGTAAATCTTGAGAAAAATTTTTCCTAGCCACTTTATATGTATTTTTTGTATTTCGATGATTTTATAACTATTTTCCAACTAATAATTTTTTAACGTACTTTCAAAATTTTTTTTTTAAATAATGAGTATTACTTTAACCTGTTTGGGGATCAGAATGGATAATTTTATGTATCTCCAGCCTGTCTTCATTCTCTCTTTCTCCTTCTCTTATTGTAATGGAAATATTGGATTCCACTGGACCAGACTTGATATTGTCCAGGGCTCTAACATCCTAAAGTTCTGTGAGGTTTACTTTGAGTCTTGCATACTTAATATAGTAATGAAGTCTTTGATAGCCCAATGTGCTTAGAACAGCCACCGGCTTCACGGCACCATGAATATCACGATATACCATCCTACTCATTTTTGATATTTGCAAATCCACCGTGCACTAAACACACTGCAGAGCTTTGTAAACCTTTCCACCCAAACCAGACAGAAAGTAAATACATAAACACAGGAGCTTGGGGATTTGGCTGAAAATTACCACCCAAAGCTTAAAATGTATTTGCATGTGGGTACAAAAATACCCATCAGGTTGAAGCTAAGGAAGACATACGATGTTTGATGTGTTTCCTGTGTCATGGTGCATGCCACGGTACTCCTTCCAAGTACCTGGAGGGAGAGCACAGTTAGTAAGTGATGCTTTTAGAAGGTTTTGATGGGTGTGTGTGTGCAGAAGTTACAGTTGTCACTCATTTCATGTAGCCTTGTCATTCTTTCTGTTAAATGCCCTCAGAGCCTTGATCTCAGGGCTTATTGGAAGCAAATGTTGTTACCTGAATGAAGTCCAGCAAACAAAGCCACTAGCAAAGGACATTAAGAGACAACATATGTGAGGTTTTTTCCTTTGGAATTCTCTCAACGCTTTGGTTGATGGCAAGTGCAGAAGTTTGCTCTTGTCTGCGAGTCACTCTTGTGGGACTGAGCCAAGCCTTTTCCTAGGACAAGCTTCTGTTGAGCTACTCCACGGTGGAAATGTGTTCCTGGAACAGGATTTGACACCCATGATTTCCTGTCTCCCTCTGTGGTTTGTGTTCTTCGTAGGGTGATGCACACGAATACAGACAGATAGGAGCAGCCAGTGCGCAGGGACTGCCCTGGAAGTTGGAGCTCTGCTGAAGGTGGACTGTGATTGCTTCTCTTGCTGTGCCATTCATTTCTGATTTAAATATCTAATGACTCTCATCAAACAACATTTAAACTTTCTATGAGATCCGGTAAATGATCCTTTAGATCACATTATGAACAACAATGGATGAAACGAGCCTTAATGGGGAGGCTGCGTTTGTGTCTTAGGGGTTCTGCAGCTGTTTGTGACAGAGGTGGAACACGCCAGTTGAACTGCAGCCACCCATTCAGGGGCATTTCGCCCATTATGGGATGTATAAAAACAGGATCCCTGGTACAGTAATGTTTCATTTCTGCATCATTTTCAGGTTTGTCCCTCACAAGTTTTGTGGCCTGGCCTTTTGTCTTCTCGGAGATTAAAAAAAGAAAAGAAAAAAGAAACAAACAAAAATTCAGTGGTGTATGTGGTGTTGTTAACATGAATGAAATTGCTCAAGAAATGCTTCTTTTGAATTCGAAAAACTGGTCGCAATCCAGTAACTTTATTTTTAAGGAAGTTACTCTTGGGGCTGACAAAAGTCTAGTAGCTAATTTTCCCACATAGGTGTAAAGTCTTTTCCTTTTCATAAATGTTAGGATTAAACTTAAATTATTTGCAATATATTTGTGATCTTAATTTTATTCATAAGCTATGTGACATAGAACCGATTAAATTTAGTTCAGTTTTAAGCATCGATTCTGAGCATGAACCTCAGAGTACAGCACTCTACTAGCTTCTGTAAGGATAAAGACAGGCACAGAAAAGTTCTGTGACCTCTTGAAGCTTACTGGGTGGCTTGACACAGGTGTAAACAAGGAGACTCCAGACCAAATGGGGTCAGGTATTTGAAAAAGCTAAGTAGAGGATTGCGTTGCATTAAGAGAATCCCCAGTAAATGTTTGTCATAGTGAAATAATTACCTTTGCTTTGCAGTTGCTTGTATGGCACCAGGGACATCCTGAGAGCTGTCCGAAAGCTGCATTTGCCACATACTGTTAGTCTCATGTTCTAGGCCTAAGGCAGCATAGCAAATGCAGTTTTATTCTTTTTTCCAGAAAAATGAAGAAACCAGGAGTTTTTGTGTTGTTCTGTTTGTTTTCCATTGTGCTCCTTGTTTCAAATCTGATCTTCCTTATGTTATTCCTTAGGCTTTTGAGAATGATGACATATTCAGAGGTACCTTTTAAATAAATTCAAAGTATCTTGGTAAGTGTGAGGTACAGTTAGGTCTTGTGCAAGAGAGACAATGAAAGTCACCTCAGCTGTGCAGGACAGCGAGGAGCCGAGAGGAACACCAGAAGTTTCTTGTGGAGGGGGAAACAGGAGCACTGTGACTAGGTTCAGCATGGGTTGGTGGATACATGGGTTAAGACATGGGTTGTAGAGTTGGACTGTAGAGTTTGAGGCTTTGCTCTGCTGTGCACCAGGTACCTGGCCTTGGAAGAGTTACCCTACTCCTCTGCCTCAGTTTACTCTACATGGTAAGGGTAAGTGTCCTCTTAGACTTGCAAGGAGTGGATGAGTGGGTGTGTATGAAGCACTGGCCGCCCTTTTGCACACAGGTAGTGCTAATTGCTTTGCGTTAAGAGAACTGTTAGCTGTGGCCAATTGCATAAGCCATGGCAGAGTGGGACAGTGACTTGTAAGGTGTTTGAAAGTGTAGCATATCCTTCCAGGGCTTGTGGCAGTGAAGTTGGGAGAGAATGGACATTGCATAGAGAACTACGCAGCACTAAACATTAAACAAAGAGGTTTTTTGGGGGGCTAAGTATTATAATTTAGATGCAAATATTGTAGGACATTGGCCATAACAGATACCCAATCCAATCCATTTTTATCAGAATCAATGAAAAGGGATACATAAAGATTTAAGAGGAGGGGGACATTCTTTTCTCCACAGCTGGTCATGCGCCCAGTGTAGTTGGCAGTAAAATGGATTGTTTGGAATGTGTCCCTAAAATCCTGTAATTTAATTTTCATTATTTATATAACAGCCAGTATACATGGTGCTTTACCACACACACACACACACACACACACACACACACACACGCACACACACACACACTCATAGACACACACAAAAGTCCAAATTTCTGGCCCGTGTAATTCTACCAACGAAGAGGCTGTAACTGAAATATTTGTACTACTAAATTAAATGCAGGTTGGTCACATGCCACCAGTGGGTCGCCTGGTCCTAAATGACAAGGAAAGAACGGAGGAAAATGTTGCTAGACGTGAGATGAGAGAGGTCAAGAGGTAGGAAAGTGGTCCTGGGCTGGCGTGGGAGCCCATGCTACACCAAAGATAGTGTCTTTGAGGAGCCTGGAAGAGTAAGGCTGTAAATAGTGACTTTAGATAAAATAGCAACGAATTTGGGTGCTACTGTGTTGAAGCATCTTTGGAATGATTATTAGAGTACTTTTTCTCCTGGAGCCCCTATTATATTTTTGTGCACTTTTAGATACAATAAATTGGCAAATAGTGAATCTCCTGATGTTATGTCTGAAAGAAGAGGAAGATTTCTAGAAAACTCTAGATTCCTAATTGGAAGACTGTGTGGATTCCCATAGTGCTGTGAGTTAAAATTCTGACATTGATGGCCCTTCGATGAATAGTGATTACTTATGGCAGCCTGGAGATGTAGCCACACTTACGGTATTGGCCATAGAAGAAAGGTGCATGACTTCTCGGACTTGATCATTGTCTTGATTATAGCTCTTGGGTTTTGAGAGTCATCTGGGCCAGGAATAAGGTAATAATTTATTGCAAGAGGCAGAAGTTACTTTCATAATTGTCTTTTAGTAGTTTTTGATTGAGTCAAAAAGCTATCCTTGATGGGAGAGAGGAATCAGAGGACAAAGTAAGCATTTGGGGTCAAAATTTATTTGGCATATGCTACCATGTCACCAGGAACCAGAAAGGACAAATTATTCTGACTCTACTCGTGGCAAGATTTATACGGCCACAGCATCAAATTATTTTGCAAATCATTTACTTTGCTGGCCACAGCTACGAGATTACCACCTCAGTGAAGATTCCCACCTAGATGGAGTGTAACTCCACCATGGGACTCCCTTTCAGAATTGTACGAAAACAGAATAGTCAGTCCACAGGCTAATCATTAAAAGTAGCCAAGTGCAATGTGGCCCAGCAAATCATCTCACACATTTTCTATTTCAAGAAACGGGGGACTCAGATCTTAACCTAAATTTTACAGTCCCATTTTCAGGTGTCATTCTGACTTGTCCGATGACTGAGTAGAGTAGGATGTTCCCAGAACATAGAGAAGCTTGCTGGGTTCTTCCATGGGGAGAGTGGAGCTGATGAGGTCACAAACCCTAGTTGCATGGCAGAGAATATGCGCACCATAACATTGGATGGGAATGTAAAATCTGGCCTGTGAAAACAGAGTTGTGATTTTATGTCTTCACCTTTGTTTTTATGTATCATTGAATCACGGAACAAATGGCAGTTTGGTTTCTAAAGAGCTCTGGGACCCCATGGCAGGTCCCAGGGTAAGGATTTTATAGCATTGTCAGTCAGAGTTTTCTCATAGCTCTTTCACATATTGCATCACAAAGATGACTTAGGAAATTCAAGGGTAGACAAGGCTTTGTTTGTTTATTTATTCACACCTTCACCTATTTGTTTATTTATACCTACTAAGGGAGTTTGTCCGCCCTTCCAGATCTTCCCACAGTGGGCTGAGAGTGAGTGGGAGTGGTCATTGCAGATGGCCAGGGGTGTTGCTGTCTATTGGCTTGATCTATAGGATGTCAGTTTTAATACATTTTGTCAAGCAAGTGACCACCAGCTCAGTCTAGCCCATCACAATGTTTTATTGTAAATATAAGCAGGGATGTCGGTTTGACAGCAGTTGTATTCACAGTATAATTTATAATGTGATATCAAAATGCATCCAGCCACAGTCTTTTAGGAATCCTGTCATAGAATATTATTTTATGCTGTCATATTTTAAAGAGACAGTGATAATATTGAATAGGGGCAGTGCCGTTAAATTGAAGAGCGTTTTTAGAGGAGAGGGAGTGGCTGCTTTGCTTTAGTAAATCAGGGGTTTGCAGTTTAAAAAAAAAAAAAAGTCGATTTGTGGTCGAGCCCTGTCTGTTTCCAACACGGGCGTCTCAGCAGCTGTTGGAATCTGCCCGGAATCTGCAGGAAACTTTGGAAGCTGTTTCTCCTCCAGGGCTGGGATACAGCCCTGCCTCAGCCGTGCAAGGCAGGATCCCGTTTTTCTTCCCTTGTTTCATTTGCTCCATTTTTCCTCCCTTCACTTACTCTGATTGATGGAAGCACGTGCTGGGAGCTCTCCCTGACATTCTTTCCAAACACTGAAAGTATGAAATGTTATGGTGGCGCTATGTCTATTTTTGAAAGTGAGGCTGTTAATGTAAAGCCTGTGTTGATATATTGGGATGAATTATAATGGTGATATTATTACAGTCTTCAAAACTGAAAATTTATTATTTTTCTCACCTACTTTTGGTTGCTGATACTTGATCATAGGAACATACTGTGCATCTGGCTAATTTTGGGAGAATTATTTGTAGATTCTCAAAAGTTAAACTTTATCCTTCTTTATGCCTTTTCCAGTCCCCTTGAAAACAAGAAACACAAACCACCACCACTAACCTGGCTGCTGCTTGTTGTCTGGTTGCCCCCTGTTGTGATTAGTGCTTATGGTGAAGATATTTTTGGAAGCAGTGATTTATCATTGATTTTGTACATACAGTAAAAATAATATTGACTGGAACTGCTCATTATAATTCTTTTTTTTTGCATGTGTACTTTTAAGCATTTAATTTGTAGTTATTTTTGTTTCTACATCTGTATTTTCAAATGTTCAATGTTTTGTATATGAGAGGTCAGATTACATTTTAAAAGCCAACAGAAATCTATAGTAAGCAATGTTCCTTGAATGGAACTCTTGAAGTTCTGAAAAGACAAACAGACAAAATAAAAAACCTAAAGAGTGAATTTTAAAAAAAATATGTCTTGCTGTTGCATAGGTTTCTCAGGACATGGGCTATGTGTCTCCTGTTCACTGCTATATCCCTGGTTCCTGGTGTCTGTCTGGCACAGAGAAGTTATGATTATTCATTGAATAGGTGAATAAAAAAATGAATGGGACAATGTGGAGCTGAATATAAGATCAGTGGTTCATTTCCTTGGCACTATTGCCTTACCTGAAGACAAAACTTCTTTTTCATGTTTTTCATGAATGATCACAAATGTGTGTGTGCTCGGGTGTGGAGAATTGTATGTACACACACACACACACACACACAGTATTGGTAATAGTTCATACTAGTTTGTACGTCAGTGTCAAGTTCAATTGCAAGCATCTTCCAGATGGTGATAGTCTTTACAGCTGTTTTGTGAGGTAGCAGATGCCTGTTTTACAGATGAGGAAACTGAGGCACACATTAGGCTAAGTAAGTCACTTTTCCAAAGTCTTCTGTTTGGTGGAGCCAAGATTTAACATGGGCAGTTTGCCTCTGCTTGCAGTTACAACAGGGCTACCTCCAAGGGAGCATTGTGCCCTCACCTTTATGTAGCCCCTGGCTATGCCCCATGTGCACCTGCAGGAAGTGCTTTTTTTTTTTTTTTTCTGTGAAAGTACTCTAGAAATACTCAAGTTCAAATCTTATCAAAGAAACTATATTATTTCTCTGAGTGCAGATCTGGTCATTTTCTTGCTTGGTTTGTGCCCGGTTTTTGAGTTGACTGATAGAGTTGTTGTATTGGTTTCTCTAGAGTGCTAAGTCATGAACACTAGGGCAAAGGTGCCGACTCCTTTCTCATAAGAACTCAGCTGCTACCTTTAGGAATTTACTTACAAACCATCAAGTTGGCTTAGAAACCTCCTACAGACACTCATCCTCATTTGTAATAGGTGTGCAAAAAATATAAAAATCAGTGTCTGACCATCAGAAATTTAGTGAGGCCAGCGAGGTAAGCAGGTAGTTTATTGAAGAAAGAATGAATAAAAGATTTCCTAAAGAGAAAGCATGGAATCTTGGATCACTACTCCTTGGAAAGGATTTTAGAAATGATCTCATCTATGCATCCTGGAGAGGGGTAGGTTAGCAGAATCTTTAGGATCAGGGGAGCCCAGCTTCACACTGGGTTCTTTCACCTCTCTGTGACTTCTTTGACTTTCTTTGGAAATGGGATCATAATTATAATGCTCAGCTCCCTAGTCTGTTCTGAGGATTAAATGAGGGAATAAATATGCACAGAGTGCTTAAAACAGTTCCCACACACAGGAAGTACATAACAAATATTCTCGTTGAAGTTATCATTTCACAATTGAGGAAATTGAATCTCAGAGAAATTAAATTACTTACTCAAGGTTCACCCAGCTAGCTAACGACAGAGCTAGGGCTGGAATCTTGACACACGTGTCGTCAGCACTGAGCATCTCCAACAGAATTGTTGCAGAGCAAGGCTCCGCTCGACAAGTGACAGGAATACATCATCTCTGCATTTACTTGGGATCCTGAATATGTGCTGAACTTTTTGCTGTCTTTTATTTTTCCTTCTGGGGAATATATATTGAGTGGTTTTGAAGAAAATGGTTATATGCCAGCATTATAGGAAGGAAAAAAAATGTACCAGACATTTCTTCCATACATAATCCAAATTTCAAATGTATTAATTTTGCCGAATGCCATGGCAACATACGTATCTGTTTTTCAGTTCATGAAAGGTATTTTGGGAATTATTGGCTCGTGCATGCTTGAGCGTTTTCGTCTTTCAGCTATAGAAATACGCCATGTATCCTCTTCATTCTGTGTTTGTGCTTCTATTCAAGATGAGAATAAAAGCAGATAGTTTCTGGGTTGTAATATCTTCAGTGAACGGTGGCTTTCTAAAACAGTCACACCTTGACTGAAATGAAAACTCTGCCGTATCATAAAAGATATTCTAATTACTGCATCTAGTTAAAAGGAGAATAAATCACTGGGAGATTATTTTAAGTGCCTTAAATATAATAAAAAAGAATAATGGACGTTGAACAGCTTGACAAGTTTGATGAATGCAGACCGTGGCTGATTTCTGCTGCTTTCTAATGGAAAAGGAGAGCATTTTCCTTTCGTGGTATATTGTCAAAGGAGATATTTGGGAGGGAAGATAGGAGAAACTGTATCTTTGTTGAGCATTTGCCATGTACTAGACCTTAACCAAGGCAGTGCATTATCTCATTTAATCCTTCCCAGCCTTGTAGATGACATTATTCCCATTTTACATCCCAGAAAATAGAGGCCCAGGGAATTTAAAAAAAACTTGCTTCAAGGTACATAGTAGAATCTAGAGCGCAAATCAAATGGCTGGACATGGACCACTGGCCCTTTCCTTTATTGTAACCGAACTGTAATTGTCTCCATGGTCACAGAGATGCGACTTCATCCCGTTAATTTAGAATGGGTGTGTCGAATCCATTGAGCAGTCAGACTCCCAATTAAACAGGGAACATGAAAGGTTCTCCTTTTCCGTAAGCATAAAAGAAGAAAACATGCAGAACTCTTCGCTCAGTGTTTGGCACACAGCAGATGTAGTGCACTGGAAGCTTTTTTTTTTTTTTTTTTTTAAGTTTTACCACCTGACAAAAGATCTGTTCCCCACTGACCATAACAACAGTTTTAAGTGATGTTTAAAAATAATGAAGTTTTTAATTGTGCCTGTACGTTTAAAAAGATGTCTATTGAGCTTCTCTAAATGCATTTTATGGATTAAAATGGTGTAGATTTGTTAAAAGTATCATGAGTTCCATTAATGGTGATAGAGCTGCTAAAATTTTTTTGTGAGTTTTCCATTGAATTTGCTTCATGAATGTACAAAAGTGTATATAACTTGTGTGGCCACGATAGCAGTGTTCTTGTGGCAGATTGTCTGTGCACATGCATGTGCCAGTGTGTGTGTTGGTTGTTGCTATATCTGAAGAGGGTATAATGGAAACGGTAGGGAAATTAAGTCAGAGGAAAAATATATGTTTTTTTTTTTTTTTTTTTTTTAATACCAGAGATTGAACCATTGAACCTAGGGACCCTTAACCACTGAGCGACATCCCCAGCCCATTTTTTATTTTTTGTTTTGAGACAGGGCCTCGCCAAGTTACTGAGGCTGACTTTGAACTTGCCATATTCTTGCCTCAGCCTCTCAAGCCACTAGATTACAGGCATGTGCCATCACACCCACCAGAAATATATATATATATATTTATTTTTTAAAATTATGTTTTCTGTAGAGAAGAGCATTATTATTGATTAACATTTTGCAAACTTTTTAATCCATGTACCTATCTTGTTGGTTGACTCTATTTTGGATGCTAGTGTATAGATTCTTTTCCTTAAATCTGCAAAGTGTAAGAAAAGTTGATTCTGTGTATATAAAGGAGAGAGATTCTGCATTCCTCTGTCACTATTAAGAAGGTTTGCTTTTAATAAGAGTCAAATTAACTTTTAAGATTCCATGAGGATATATGGTGCTATTTATATTCAGCATTCAATGGATGGTATTTATGGAAACTATACTCATGCAAAACCCATAGGAACAAAGTAACTCTTTGCTGTCAGATCCACAGACTGGAGTGTTTCTTTTCTGGGTCTCTGTTGAAGTAAGGAATACTGTAGAATGCATTCCTGTGTTCATTGCTAAGTCAGATAGTCACATAATTTACATGTATGGTTCCTGCACTTACTAACCTTTCCCTCATGTTCTAACACAATATCTTACAGAATCTTGTATCAGCATGTTTATTCAGTTATATTGAGTTTTTTTTTTCCAAAGTTGATGCTGTGGTAGTCAATATAAATCTAGATTAACAGTGGTGTTGGTCTTAGTCAAGCCCAGGTGGAACAGTCTAAGCATCTTTGCTAATGGTTTTTCTAACTATATTAAATAATGTCATATTCTCTCTTCCTCTGGCATATTGAATCAGCTGAAGAGAAAAATAAGTACAGAAAGTCTGAGTGGAGCTTCATAATCAGAGATGAGCATGTTTTGATTGCATAAGCAGATGAAGATTCACAATTTCTTTGTTTTATGAATGAAAATACCTTTAGTTTTGTAGCCAGGGTGCTAGTAGAAAAGGTGGTTATTCTTGATCTTTTACAACTAAATTTTTAAAATAAATTATACATCTGCTTACCTTGAAAAAATGTGCTTTTGTTGATGGTTTGTGTCTGACTAATATGCATAGAATATGTGTAATAACAATTTCAAGTACAGATTTAATAATGGGCCAAAATCTAATGTGTCTTTGTTAAAATTATTTTTATTAATTTTTTTTCCAGTTAGGATACTACAGACTAAGATATTCTTTTATAATGTCTACTTATATTTGTGTTTTTAAATATTTTGTGGCTGCCACAACAAGATGAGGATGGTTTCCTAATTTATAATGATTTTGATCAAAATAGCTGAACTATGATAACATGTGAATAGTGTAAAAGTGGAATCCTTCTAAAATTGTGATTACTACATTAAAAATGCAATTTGCAATGTGAAATGCCATATAAAGGTTAAGCGATGTTAAAGATAATAATGTGTATAATGAAATTGAGAAAAGAGCATTTAATAGGAATTTCTCTCTTTATGGTTATGGAAGGCAAGAGGGGGATCTTGGCATTATCATTATTATTCACATGGTAGTATTTTCTAATTCAGTGGTCTTCAAATAGTGTCAGGGAACTCACTATATGAAAGAAGCATTTCTTATGCCCATGTGCACACACACAGAATTGTGACAGCAGTGGTGGAGGTTCTTTTTCTTAAAATATACTCTTCATATTGCTGTATGATATTTTTCTGTTAAATGATATAATATAAACAGACTCAATGTAGGACATATTTAGTCTTTCAAAGGAATAGTCTGTGGAAAGGATGAATCAAGTCTTGTGGACAAGAAATCTTGAAAGATCAAAAACACTCATTTATTGATAAAATAGACATTTGTCAAAGAGAAGTTTTACCTTTCCCTTTGGTGAAGGGAAACCTCTCACTGTGAGTTTTTTTTTCTTTTTTTCGTGCTTCAGTGGTACTGTTTGTAGGATAGAGACATTTGTTGACTATATAGAGCTACCTGCCTATATGAAGCATATAATAACTTGATACAAATATATAATAGTTGATAATGGTTTTTATAAGTCTTTAGAAATCATGTCTAATTCTTGATTATTCAAGCTAAGACCATAATATTAGATTATATAAAATGTCAGGAGAATTCAGTTACGTTTCTCAATAATAAAGACCTGCACATAAGTAAAAAATGTAGATGTCAACAAAATATTATTAATGAAACATTTTCTGCCTTATTTTTAGAGTGTCTTTTTGGGAGTTTGCTGTGATATATCTATATCAATTTTGAAACTTAATCCTCATTTTTTTCAGTGTGCTGACTTTGAATTTTTCAAAGAATTCTATTTTACCTCTTCCTTGTTCTCTGTATATTTTCTTTCTTTCTTTCTTTCTTTTTAAATTTTTTTCCTTTAGTTGTATATAACACAGTACCTTTATTTATTTATTTATTTATTTATGTGGTGCTGATGTTTGAATCCAGTGCCTCACACATGCAAGGCAAGTGCTCTACCGCTGAGCCACAACCCCAGCCCCCCTCTGTATATTTTCTTTTTGAAACTCTGGTTAGAAGGTTTTTGAAGCTTTTCATTTCGTTTTATGTTTCTTCATATATTTTTTTTCCCCTTTTTACTGCTCTGTTCTATTCACTGGAATATAAGCTCTCTGAGGACCAGTCATTTTTTCTCTTTTGCTCAGTAATATATAGTGAACATTGAGTAGGGTGACTTAGAACAGATGCATGATGGGTACTTACCCCATGAGTAATTTCTGCATAATTTCTTTGGATCTATTTTTCATTGAAATCAACTTTCATTGTGTGGAATCTGTTGTTTCACCCAAACTCTCATGCTTTTGATTTTAATAGCTATATTTTTAATCTATCAACGTTGCACTCGGCCCTATTTTAAACATGTCTATTCATTACGACTTCCGTTCTTTTGTCTCTGCTAACATTTTAAATATGGTCATCTTTTGAGTCTCTTTCAAATCATTCTCTTTGTCAGGATCTTGGGGTGCTAATTCTCCTGTGTTTCTGCTGACTCGTCAGTCTGCGGTGGATCTCTTGGTGTGTTTCTAATTTTTGATTGTGAGCTCATCTTCATCTGGGATCTTTTCTGTGGAAGTCCCATGTGCTCTGGGTTATGGGACAGTTCTACAAAGTGGTGGTTTTGTGTTAGTTTCTGCCAGTTTCCTGGGAATTTTATTGGTCTGGCATTATTTTTATATTAATTTTATGGCTAGGGCTTCCCAAACTATGTAAATAGTATAATTTTAGATTCTGCAAGTGCATATGGAAAAGGTTCAGAGGTTTGATGACTCATAGGCAGTTTTTTCTTTGCCCACCAAAGCCCTCACTAGAATGTGCCTCCTCTCCTGTCCTTTTCCCTGAGTCAGTGACATGGAGTCAGTAGCCTCTCCAAAGCTCTGACTTTGTTTAAGGATCTTTGGACCTATCCTTTGGTGGATATTGAAACTCCAGCCCCTGTCCCCTAGAGTCCATAGATCTGCTAATAATTCTACTTTGTGCTTTCTGTTCTGACTGTGAAATTCCTTTTGGGAATTTAATCTCTTTTGAGTTTAGAAATTTATTTGACTTTTTTCTCATTATTATACTTTATTCAGGATATTTGTGTATATATGGATGGATGGATGTGTGTGTGTGTGTGTGTGTGTGTGTGTGTGTGTGTGTGTCTATTTGGAGGAATGTATATTGGAATTTAATTTATTTATATTTTTTAGTTTGGAAATGTATTTAACTTTTTTCTCATTATTGTACTTTTTCTGAATATTTGTGTGTGTGTGTGTGTGTGTGTGTGTGTGTGTATGTGTGTTTGGAGGAGTATATTATTTTGGATTACCATATTGCTAAAACTAGAAGTCTTTTCTCATACCTAAGTTCAATGATTAAGTGGATATTTGCTTTCTTTTTCTGAATGTAATATGAAGTGGCTCCTGAGAGTGGAGGGTTTCTGTCAGAAATACTGAACCTTCTTTCTTTCATTTCATCCTATAAACTCTTTGTGTATCTCCTTAGACAGAAAGGTAACCATCTAGGGAAGGTCTGGGAAACTGATTTGTGGTCCATCTCTGTGGCTGCATTTGCTGATGGATTACTGTGGACTGAAGATATGCCTACCACTGTTAATTGCTTCCCCTTGAATTTAGTGTTTGGCGTAGGGCATTGGTCTGTCAGGAGGATGGTCAGCACTGACAGTCCTGCATGCTTGGAAACCTCTCAGAACTGGGCAGGTATAGAGAGTTTGTCACCCTAACCTTGAGTCCCTTCCAGAGACGGAGAAGTCCTTCAAAAACTTTCCTACTGTGTAGCCTCCTGGCTCAGACCCCAATTATGGTATTATATTCAACTTCTTTGTTGGAACATGTTTTAAATATATTCAAATAGTAAAGATAAATATTAGTCTATTTAAAAAGAGAGCCTTGAAAGATCATAGCCCTACTGAATAGGAAAAATATTCCTAACCACTGAGGAGGTCTAGAAGCATGATGAATACTTACTTAGTCTGACTTTTGGGGGTATAGTGGATTATACTTTTAGAACTACATTCAGTATTACTGTGGCAGAGCTGCAAAACCCTCAAGAATGCATTTCACATTGATTTTATTGTAGACATCTGTGAGGCAAAGGAGAGGCAAATGATCGCTTTACTCCTTTACCAGTAATGCAAATCAAATGAGCTAGTGGCAGCAAAATCACTTCTAACACCTTTGTCCTTTTTTCTCCTGATTTGAACTAAAGACATGTGTATGCATTCTAAGTCCAGACTTGCAAATGAGGACCAACTACCCTGTAGAACCTTCTTACCTGGATAATTCTCCAGGTACTGCAGGAGGAGTAGATTCTTGTATATTAAAAACCTATTGTTCTGGTTGGGGATGTAGCACTGTGGTAGAGTGCCCGCCTCCCATGCACAAAGCCTTGGGTTCAGGCCCCAGCATGGGGGGAAAAATCTGTTGTTCATGCTTGGCTGCGTATGTCTCATAGCAGCCTGGGAGGGGAAGTGGAGCTGCTTCTATTGGAGGGGCCTAGACCTCAGTGACCTGTCCTGTGAGTGACAAAATGCTCACGAACTCTGCCACAGCTTCTGAATTATGAGAACTTCTTTTAATTCTTAACATCCTTGACCACTGCAGCTAACACAAAGCGCCACTCTTCAACACACATACGTATGCAAAACACTATGTGGGAAGGAGAACCTACAGTTATTATCAGCACATAAGTCAGAAGGCTGGGAGGAAGGGGAAGGAGACTGTTGAGAAAGGAAGGTGTTGTGGCCAGAATGCTAGAACACTTATTTTCAATTTTTGCAAATACTGGTACCGTAATCGCCTGCATCTTCTTAAAAGCAAGTACCAGGCAGAAATTAGAAGCGCTTCTAAAATGTCATGGAAGTCACAAGGAAATCCTAAGGGGGAATAACAAAATTCATAAGGAAGGCTCCCCAGAAGTATTGAAATATTTATTTATTGTTTATGTTCTCAGCCTTAGTGGTAGCTCTGATAACATGGTTTGAGTACAACATTGTCCTAAAGTCTTAACATGTTGGGGAAACCTTCTAATAACCATAAATTTTGTATTTTTCTGGTACTTATTTCTGAATCATTTTTGGGGGTTGGTTATAATTATGCTTTACAATGTCACCAGTTTTTTGAAATTCTCTGTTTAGGGTGGCACTATAGTTTACTGTAATTATATTAACTATAATTCTTGTCTTTTTAAAATCTGTTCCTATGGAGCTATGGTTTTTCTGGCCAGAAGCTGAAAGAGATTTAAGAGCTCACTGTTCTTCCCCCGACCCCTACGTTTGTTAAATATGAACACACATTTGAATAGTAAAGAATTGAGTTTCTAGAGTATTCAAGAGAAACATTTTCCTCCCTTCACAGTGGGGAAAAATTGACTTATTAATAGTGTAGATGTTCTCTGAGGTCCTTGAAGATCGTGGTATGAAAAACTTAACAAAATATTACTATGGGTGTTATTTCTATTTATTTGCTAATGAGGGCTCTATAACTTTGAAGTCTAGGGGCTGTTTGAAACATGCATAGTGAGAAATAATGCAACTTTAATTATTTTATATTGGGGCCAGATTAGTCTACTAAAAAGTATGAAGTACAGTTTTATGTAAAATATAGCTTAGATTGAGAAAGTGGAAACACATTTTTTGAAATAAAAGCTTTACTAAGATCCTTTTATGGATTTATTGGTTTGTTCTCATTTGTCATTGGACCGCTTCCAGATGTACAATATTACTTTCTTGAAATTGCTATGGATTCTACTATCAAGACCAGGTGCATGTTGCTTTACAGCCATTTTACTTCTGATTTTTAATGGTGAATGCCTTGAACTGATAATTTGTTTAATTCTCTACCTACTAATTGGACCAAGGCATAACTTTGTATTTTTATCTCTTTTCTATTCCATGTTTTATTTCTGCTTCAATTAGTCTGTGCCTTTGGCAAAAGGAGATGATTTTTCTCTCTGTTGTAGGATTTGCCTTCAAGAAAAAATATATTTTATTGCCCACTTTCTCAATTGATCTAGTAGGGTTTGCAGACAATGAAAAGAATGAAAGAAACCATTTTTTCTTTTTCTTTTTTTTAGGCTTGGTAGTGTAGTTTTCTTCCTTATAATGAGCAGGAAAAGAATTTTGACTACATTGATTCTAATGTGGCAGTTCTAAAAATCTGTGCTTATATATTTTCTTTCTTCTTCTTCTTCTTCTTTCTTTCTTTCTTTTTTTTTTTTGCTGATTTTATTTAAACTAAAGCAATAAGAATGACCTGTACAGTTCCCCGTGCCCCATTTTAGTGTAGAATTTGAATTCATTGTAGACTCTTAAGATTTTTCAACCTTGAAAATGTATGGCAGAACCTTGTGTCTTAATATGCCGAGGCCACAGGTAAGAGGATGTCATGTCATAATTTAAATTGCACCAATAGAGATCACACTGAAGTTGATGAAGCACCAGTCCTAAATGACTTCTTTGGAGACTGTTCTTCTTTGATTATGAGGATCACAGTTTTGCTTGTAGTTAGCTGGTAGCCTCGATGCAGATCATAACTCTCAGAATGGACCCAGAACCTCCCTTTTCTCATCAGAACAGTGAAGATAAGAATTCCTTGTGCTCCTTGTTGTGAGAAAGGCAGGGTGAGATACACTAGATTGAGCATACATTGTTTTCTCTTCCATTCAGCCATATTTCTGTGTTGTTATGTTGGCATCCCCAAGGGAACCTATTGGAATATAAAATAATGGGATATTTTAAAAGCTATAGATAAGATAGATTTCACAGCCCTCAATGGGGTATTTTTTTTAAAGAGTTATTTTTTCTTTAATTTTAATATTTATTTTTCAGTTTTCGGCGGACACAACATCTTTGTTGGTATGTGGTGCTGAGGATCGAACCCGGGCCGCACGCATGCCAGGCGAGCGCGCTACCGCTTGAGCCACATCCCCAGCCTTCAGTGGGGTTTTTTAAAACCGAAATTTAAATTTCATTCGAGATGTGTCCAGATTGGCTTGAGTGTTAGGGTTGATGGCAAGGAAGTAAAGAAGTCCTAACTTTTAAGTCTAACCCTTACTCTTTTGTCGGTGAAGAACACTGGGTGCACATTCTGGTCCCCAAGAGGCCCAAGCTGTGTCTTTCCATGAGTGGAGAGTAGGGCAGGGAGCAAATGACCAGGGGCTGGAGGGGCATGGAGTGCCTCAAAAGCCTACTGCTCCTTCTGTAGGTAACTCTGCCACATCCTCCGTTATGTGTCCCCTCCCCAGCAAGCACCCCAGTCATGCCTTCATGCGCTGCATCTTCCTATTTCATGTAACTCTGTACCTCCATTTGTTTGATGTGTGTCTCTCTTTTTTCTCTTACCTCCTGTGGAAGTTTGGTGAGAGCCTGGTTTTAAGCATCGCATCATCCTTAGTACCTGGCACACAGTGAGTGCTTGGCATACATTTTTGTTAAAAGAAAGAACAAAGGAAAGAGAGACGAGACGTTAAGAAATGGGGGAACGTGGATGGAGAACAGAAACCCGACGATGAAAAACGTGGTCTTCTGCCTCATCAGGGCTATCAGAAAATGTTAGTACCCAAGGGATTTTATTAACGGTTATTCAAAGAAAAAGGGACGCTAAGCTGCTTTGGTGTGTTGGAAAGTGTCTAGACATGGTTACATGGAAATTCATGGTTCTCTGCTAAATGTTACCTTGTGAAAAACAACAGTGGCGAAGGTCTGGGAAACTTATCTTTGGGGAGACTTCCTCATGAATTTCCAGCTCAGACTTGGCAGCTCTTGGGGGCTGAGGCTGCTAGGTGACCTTCTGGGCAGCTGGGGAGGCCCTAATGGGGTCCAGCTGTGTGCCCAGAGAACACACCCTCCCAGATGAACATTAAGCCGGTAGACCCTGCCCTGCCTGCTTTCCTCTGGGCTTTATGGGTCTCCATCGTCTGTTGCATTGATCTTGCATTTTCAGGTTTTATAGCAATTCTAAACATGTGAGGGTATATATTTGCTCTTTGATGTGCCCTTTGATAGAAGCCAGAGTGCTTTACCTGTGCCTGCATTTAATAATGATGGGGGGTCGCATGCCCTGCAGCGGTACACTCCCTGGGAGGCTGGTTTCGTGCACAGCTTTTATTGGGGTTGTTGATTGGCAGGCTTTAATCACGGGTGTTTCTTGTTATATTTTTTGAGCATGAAGTACATTAAGGATAGTGAGGCATGTAATCCTTCTGCTGTTTTGTTTGCAACCACATTTTGTGCCATTGGGTCACCTGGTAGGAAGGTGGGATAGGGACATAAAAGGCAAACAAATGGCAGTATAATTTTAAGTATGGTGTTTGCGATTTCTCACGTTTTCCCACATTTTATCTTTACCTACATACTAGCCGTTGTATTCCCATCTTGCAGATAGGGAAGTTAATAATTTTGGAGACGTGCTCTCCGGTTTGTGTGGCTGGAATATCTGAATTAGAATTTAGAGTTCTTTGCAGGAGGTATGTGGGGAAAAAAACAAAACAAAAAGCAGTTGCTGCACTTATGGGCTCTCCCAAAGAGTGATGGGACCGTGGTTCCCTTTCAGAATGGAACTCAGTGCATAGAAATGGAACCCTGGAACCGCAGCCTTGGAAGAGCCTTAAAGAAATGGTCCCGAAGCTGCACTTGCCTGTTGTGCAGGGGTCTTGGAGTGTGTGTGTGTCTGGCTTTGCTTGGATGTTCCCATTGTTCATATTCTACATATACCAGACTAATGAGAGAACTGAACAAGTCTTCATGTGCCTAGGTCCAACAGTATTTATCAAAGGTGGTCACATGATGGCTTTCCGTCTTCCTTTGGAGTTTCCTCAGATTTCCTTAGTCTCCATTTCTCCGTGAGACCTCACTTTAATTTAGAAGGGATTGGTTTGGAAGAGCCACCAAGGGTCACCCTAAATAGTCTCTGAGAAGCTGGTGTGACTCTGCAGATGGTAACTGAGGATTGAGCCATGACATGTTTGATGATGATGATGATGTGAAGGCTGTTTTTCTTGATTCCTTAATTCATTTTTAATCATATCAGTAGAAAGGACTTGCTTATTAAAGACTCACATCTTAAAGTACGAGTTAGGTGATTCCTTTTGAAATAATACTGTGTACCTAAGTGTTTAGACCTTATGTGGCTGAAGTACCCAATTGTCTTGTGCTTTATCCCTACTGAGTTTCTTATTTGTTTGAATTCACTAATGGAAGTAAATTCAACTTTGAAGTCATTCACTGTGACAGACCCTAACTATTCAATGAAAAACAAATTTGGTACATTTGTAGCTTAAACAAGTTTTATTTTTTAACTAAGGAGAAGAAATAAAAAATTCTTCTCTAAACAGATATGCCACATTATATTCACTGTGTTTAACTATAGTATTGATTGGTCATGCCTGATGTTTATCAGACTAAGCAAAGTATGTCTGTATTAGTTGTCTCAGGAGGGTTTTTATTCTTAAACATTGATGAATTCCATAATAAATCTTGGCAAGTGGAACACACCCAAGAACAATTTATAATTTTTCTAGGCTTTATTGATGTCCTGAGCCATCCAATGAGGATTGGAGTCATGAATCATTCACAAGATAGATAGGAGAGCACAGATACCATTTCTTAATTTGTTGATCATTGATCACAGTTGTTGAGTTGATGACTATTAGCAGTGATATAGTATTACTCAATAGAGTACTAGTGACCATATTAATAGAAAGATTATCCTAATATATTTATGCATGCTTTGTATGACTATATGTATATCTGCATTTCCGACTGTGTGAATAAAAATAGGAATCTGGAAGCTTCACTCCATTTTGCCTCCTATGTTGGGACTCAAAAAATAACTTCCAGTTGTTCTCCTTCCTTTATTCTCTACTTATTGACTGACCCTTTTCCTATGTCAAACCTAGTGGAAAATACTGGGAATATCAAGATTAGTGAGACACAGGCCTTACCCTCAGACCTGGCATCGAATGCTTACTATCCAGCATATAAACTTTTATTGTAAGAGGCATAGGTAGAGGATGCTCTGTGGTCAGGAGGTGCCTCCTCAGCTCCGGGTTGCTGTTCAGAAAAGTTTACCGGGAAGTATCATTTGTGATCAAGGGAGCACTGAGGAGACCGTCTCAGGAGGACCCTTGCCTACGTCTTCAGTTCTTATTAGTTATAATTTCTTCACACGTCTCTCAAAAATGTTTGCTGTTAATTTGGAACACTGTTTTTCATGTATTTTTTTCCTTTTTTTACATTTTGCTTCAGTTTCCTCCTGGGCTTTTAAATACATTAAAAAATATTTTTATCTATGTCTAATTTTTGCAACTTCTGAAAAACTTTCCAAGCAGTCACCTCCTGACCCTTCCCCCCACTTGGATCTCCCCCCCTCCCAAGGCCACCTCCCCTTCTTTAGAGCCCCCGCATAATGCTATTCCTTTACAGTCCAGCCATCTGCCTGTTTTAGCCTCTTCTTCACTCTCTCTGTTTCTTCTATATAGATTTCCCCATATGTCTGCTTCCTCCTTTATCCACAAGTCCAGACACTCTTCCATAGCTTTCTTACCACCCCATCCTGGTGTCCCGTCTGTTCATAAATAACTCTTTCATCCGCTTTGGATCCCCAGCCCCCACTCGTTCTAAAAAGAGTGTGCAAATAAACCTAAAGTGCACAGAGCCAAGATGCACGGCATAGTTTTGATTCAGAATAGACTTTCTCCTTCCCGTCACCTGCTGCAGTCCCCATTTCTCCTCGCTTACCTTCCTCGCACAGGTCTCCACAATTTCCACTCAATTTTTGTTCAGTACCGGATGCAATGCCATTTAATATCTTCGTGACAGTGTTTGTCTCTTACCGGCAGACCATTTCACCCTAACCGGTTACTCAATCCTGGGCTGCCTAGGGGTTGCTGTTCTTGGAGTAGTCAGATTTGAACCTTTTGTTCTTCTGAAATTAACGTAATATCTTGCAAACAGCAGTCTCTTTGCCTGGGTGCTTGGCAACCTGAAGCTCTCTGGATAGGTCCTTTTGTAACTCCAAGTGCTAGGATATGTGCCACAAAAGGAGTGTCACAGAGTAACCTGCAGAGATGGCAAGTTTGAGGGCTGTGGAATGCTGTAGATACTTAAAATGTTGCATGTCCTCCGTGTTGTGCTAGTGACAGCCTCCCTTCTGTCTGTTCAAGAGTAAACACTGGCGATTTACTTCCCTTTAGAAATGTGTTACTGTAGCCATAGCAAAGTTGTTAGTATTTTTCCTTCCTGATGTCAGTGATAATTTTACTCCGAGTCCCTGCAGAGATTTGGCTCAGCAGGAAGCAAATGTAGGTAAGATTGCCTTCAAAGTCGATCTAAAACAATAAATGCTAACTATATTATTCCTTTTATCTTAAAGGAAATCTAAGGAATAACTAACTTGATTATGTGGTATAACTAATGAGGACTAATAGCAAGAAGTTTGCCCATGGCTAGGACTCCCCCGCCTGTCTCTGACTAGAGAGAAAGAAAAGAAACCCGAGATTAAAACAATCCACACTCTATTTTATTAAGGGTGAAATGTCATGGTAAAAATGAAAGATGGAACTGTTTACTTCTGAGATGCTGAGAAAATCTAAACTCTGTAGTTCTCCTCAAGTCCTTAGGGAGCTAAATATTTTACCAGTGTGAAAATCCAAAGTGTCTAAAGATAAAGGTATTTAGTTTTAAATGCCGCATACTTTCTAAAAAGATATTTTGATGTGTTTTGTTTTGTTTGTGTTTGCTTTATATTCAAGAATGAGGCTCACTGCAACAAGGACATCAGAATAAAAAAAAGGGAAATGTAAAAAATGAAAATGACACTGAAAGCAACAAACAACACATTTCTGATTCAGATTCTTTTTGGAATTCAAGTGCGTTGGTAATGAGGAGATACAAATTTCTTGGAGAAACTTAGCTTCAGTCAGAAGTTTTCCTTTAATGACACTGCTGCTAAAGCCAATTTTATGTAAGATTTTTCTGTTGACCCTTTATGGATTCTCATCTGTGGATATGCGCAGATCCAAATTTGCAGCTGAGATACATTTTTACTTTTTTTACATCTTGTCGGAAAATCTGCCCTTAGAACATCTCAGGCTTAGGAAAATTGTAAAAAATCACTGATAATTTAATAACAGTTTTTGGTTATGAGCAACGTCTCAATTGCTTATTTCCAGATTTTGTTGGCTATAGTATACAGTATATTAGAGATACCTCTGGGCTGTGTATTAGATACAAATGGATTGGATTATGTTGATGTTTCTAAATATGTGTAATAATAGAGGAGCGAAGTTCTAAGCTTCATTTTTGTTGAATGAAATTGATGTTCTTACCCACTCCAAAACATTTCCTGAACATCAGGCACCTAATACTATAGTCAGAGCCATCTTTCCAAGCACTTGCTCTTTAAATGCACAGAGAACATCATACATCCTTACAGATAAAAGAGAAAGCCGTTCTCTCAGTGAGAAGTGACAGTTTTTTTTTGTGTGACAGATTTTTCAACTTTCACCCTGTGGATCTCTGGTAATTAGAATCATGTGGGTCAAATTCTTTTGTTTTCTTCATAAAACACATTTCTAAAAATTTTGGCAAATAGTTTCAAGGTTACCTTCAGTCAGGTACAAATATCTTCGCTTTTGCTTCTTTACGTTTTTTTTTCCCCCAATTGGTTGTGGTCTGCGGGAGCTCAATTAGTCCAGGCTCATTTCAGTTGGTTTATAACCAGGGTGTGCCTATACTTAACTTTTTTTTTTTTTGTATAGTAGTACTATTTTGTCTGCTTTTCCTAGCTTTTTCTTTTTGTCCACCAGTTTTAATTTTATCCATGCAATTGAAAATCTTGGGAGAGGCCAATCTAAAAAAAAAAAAAAAAAAAAAATTCTTAGATTGTCAAGTTCAGTACACATCTGCTTCCTAAAAAAGAACTTCTCCTCAATAACTTTTCTATTTCATCCATTAAGCCTGTATTTATTGAGTGCTCATCATATGCTTGGCGTTATGCTTTTTAATTGCTGTACCCAGCGTATTAAAAGAATAAAAATACCTCATACATCAAGTCTGTGTGTTGGGAGTGCCCCTTGTTTGAATTTGCACCAACCTCTCCAGAATGATGAATTCCAATGATCTGTGGCATTTATAGACCTCAGAGGAACCAGGGAGGTTGATTTGATATCTGCTGTCACAGTAGTTCCCATTTTTGAAGGGACACATTTGTATTCATATAAAAAATTCTTAGCTGTTTTTCTTTCTGGAGAGAAAACAGGAATGAATGGACTTTACCATGGGGGAGAGACCTGTCTCCTCCCTGTGGCCAGCTCTTAGTTGCCTGTCTTAGGTGAACCCTTTATTGACCCACCAGAAGGGGGGCAAATCTGCCATTGCTGTATTGTGCACATGTGTGCAGGTGGTGTTCCTTTAGGAGGTCATTACCACCATAAGTGTTCACATTGGGGTCAGAGACCTTTGGTAGACTTTGCCGCCTCTTTGTCAGCGGCAGGGACAGCTGCCTGAGGTCAGTGACTTTTTCACTTATCACGTTTCCTTACTTTCTGTTTGTTGGAAACCTTGTCTTATTGGAAAGCCTGTCTGAAAGGCTGCAAGTTTTGCTCTGCCTAGGTTTCTAGAGAGAAATCTATGAAGACTCCCTGAGGTACTTTGGTTCTAGCATTTTGGTGAATCGGGGCTGGGAGTAGAGGTCTTGATTTGGGGTTTATAGAGGGAAGGATCCCTAAATGTTTATGTCCACATGTTTGTTGGGGGAAAAGTGTCAAGTTGTTCAGGGTCTCAAGAGGGTTCTGGGATCCAGCAAAGATTAAGGCATGCTGCTATGAAAGAGTTGGTTAGGATCTAGCGTAGGGTTAGAACCGACTCAACTGGGCCTGGTGTTAGTAATTAATCTGAAAATCTGAAACCAACTCAGATCAGGGAAAGGAACACAAGCATCCACCATACTTTCCCCCAGGATTGCTCCAAGAATTTGGACTGAAAAATCTCTAGATTTTTGTGGAATGGAGCATTTTCTGGGATTAATCCATGCACTGTCAGAGACAAACAATTACCCAAGACCAATCTCATCCCAAACTGTGCTGGAAGTGGAATAACCTTGAAGCACGAGAAGGTCAAGGAACCTTGACCCACCTAGCCAGATCTCTTACAAGGCTGCCAACTGTGATGTGTGTGATCAAGTGACTTTTTGGTTTGTGTTTTCTGAAGTGGGGCACTTCTCTCTCCTTTCTGTGGTTCTATGGATACATTGTTGAGTCCAGTGGAATGGCAAAGAGAGAACACAGCTGCTGCTGCTGCCTACAAATATTGTATAACTCAGTTAAGATATCTGTAATGTTATGATTGACAACAGGTGGTCAGTGCTAATATCTCCTGGTCTCAGACATCCCAAACAGAGACCTATGGCTCTGGCATTGGTGGTGCTTTCCCTGTTCCATCCAGGAAGCATTTTCTGATAAGTATCATCAATACCGATGACCATAAGCTCACTGTTTCCTCATCTCTCTTTTTTCTTTCATGAAACTAGGGTGAGCCTTAATGTAGACAGAAGTCCACCTAAATATCCAGGTCCTAGGTCCCAGCTCACAGCAGAGCTGAAAGGAGCAGAGTTATCCCATCGATGCTGTTGATTCCATGTTAAGCTTTGGGCTAGTGGTCTGCAACTTGGGTCCTTTGTTAACCTAACCCTTTGGGATCATGTATTTTAGCACGAAGGTGGCATAGAGAAGGGGCTGATTTGGCCTTAGGTGTCAAAGACAGCTGGGTTTGAAACAGTTTATTTATTTGCCTATTGTTTTTTTTATTGGTGCATAATAATTATACAGAAGAATGGTTTTCATTGTGGCATATTTGTACACGCATATAACATAATTTGATGAAATAGTTCTTCATGCATTATTTAACTTCAGTGTGCTTCATTTTCAAATCTATAAAATGGGGTTAATTATATGTATTTTTCAGGGTTGATCTGGAGATTAGGATAATGCATTTCAGATTTGTATCATGAATAAGGCTCTCAACTGCACTTTTTTTTCCCCCTGTGACTAAATAGCAAAATAAAATCGAGAAATCAGGATTTTCTTCATCTAGTCTTTGGTACATAGATGTGTATGTGTGTGTGTGTGTGTGTGTGTGTGTGATATGTATATAATATATATATATGCTATATATATATTTTTTTACATTAGAGGGTCATTGACCTTCAAGGGAAAAAATTATTATTCAAAGGTTAGTTATATGGAAGTACAAAGCATTGCCACTTAATTGAATTTTTTTAAAAATTGAGGTTTAAAATGTAAACGTACTTGAGTTAGAATTGATCAAGACTTGTAAATATCTTTATTAAGAAAACACAAGAGATATTTAAAACTGTATCTAAAACCTGATTTAATAAAGAAAACTATCTTGGTACCAAATTAAAGGGAGATAATAACAGTGAAATAGGAAAGTGAGGGCAAGAGAAAGGGACTGGCAGAATCTAGAAAGAGGCGAACATGAACTAATACTTACAAATAGGAAGAGAGAGTGGAGGAGGACAAGAAAAAGGAAGAGAAAGAAGGGACTGAGAAAGGTGGAAGGAGATGGGCTTGAAAAGTTCGAAGCTTAATTAACTGATCTTGTCACACACAGCTGTTCATTTGAGTTGTGGGCCTCTGAGTATTACTCCTTTTCATCACTGTCTTTTGAAATGCTAATTAGATAATTGACCATTGTTCACAGTTCTTTGGCTACTTTTTATTCTTAAACTTTTAGAGACTAGTCCTTGAATGGGATACTCGGAGCAGCACACCAGATGGGGAATTATTCTCTGGCCTGTGGTTGCCAAATGACCACCACAGTGGTGCACAGGGTCTATGAGACCCAGCTGAGAGCCAGTTCTAGCCTTAGGGGTGGTTAGCATACCTCTTGTGATCATCTTTCCTTCAGAGATTTTAATTTTATAATGGGGAAGGGGACCCGCCTTTGTGTTTTTAAACAGATTGATCAGACTTACTCTAATAGAAGATGTGTCTTCTTGACCAGGAAGAGATCATTTGAGGAAAAGATCATTTGAAGGATATCTACAAACAATTAAGGACACATCTTTAGTTTCTCATGAAACAAGATTGCAAGCGTCTTGTTTGAAGAATATGCTATTCTCCTACTTCTGCATAGTTGTTGTTGTTTTTTAATTGTACTAGTGTATATGAAAGCATCTTGAATAAAACACAAATATGAGATTGGATTAGTAAGATGATTATTAATAAATACTACAGAGTAGTAATCTATCAGTGAACCTTGCAGAAAAAATGTTCTTGACCACTAGGGCATGGTCCAGCAGAAGAGATCCATGTCTACGTATTTTACAAAGAGAACTAATCATTCTTTTTTCTGTATACTCAATCTGACATTATGGAAACTCATGTGTCTTTGCACTGTGGAGGCACCAAAATAAAGTGCCTGACCTTTTCTTTATAAACATTAAATATTATTAAATCTGAATGTTAGAAAGATTGATTTCATTGGCTTTCAAATTTCCAGTGGATACTTAAGATTTTCAGGTCGCTTTATGAAAATAACTGACCATTAGTTATGGTCCTACAATAGTTGCAATATTGATGGTCTTTGTCATTTTATTTTTATATGAACTAAAATTTTATTATTTGGCATGGATAGCATAGAAGAATGCTTTGGCTTCAGGCCATCTTTTCAGAAATAAAATTCTTTTTTAAAGGGGATAAGTGTGTATTGTGAAATATTTCACAAATACTAAAAAAGTAAACAGATGAAAGCAAAAATTTAAGCACTATCAAAGTTCAATGTATTGCCTGATTCTCTCTATGAGTACACATACACATATGTATATACCCAATTTATAATATTTTGCAATTTTAGATTAAGTGATTAATTTTTATTTGCCATAATATAGTATTTTTATTTTTATATTTTTGTATTTGCATTCAAAAATTAAGACCTGTCAACAATGTTAATTTTAGTTATTTTTATTGAACTATTATGATTTCTTTGTTTCCTAATTTTTATTTATTTCTTTTTTTCAAATGAACATCATTTAATTCAATCTTGTGAAGATCTTATTTTTTTAAAGAAAAACTTAAAAATAAAATCTAAAATTTCAAAATTTAAGAGCAAAGCTTTATGATTCACTTGGGCAACACAAAGATATTCATATAATACTTAGTTGACATTGACAAAACATTTTTCAACAAGTCAAAAGAAGAAAAACCAAGGACACATTTGGAGGCAAAGGTACTTGTGTTACTAAATGATAAATAATTAGAATAATTTTCTTTTTTTTTTATTGTTGGTCGTTCAAAACATTACATAGTTCTTAATACATCATATTTCACAGTTTGATTCAAGTGGGTTATGAACTCCCAATTTTACCCCGTATACAGATTGCTGAATCACATCAGTTACCCTTCCATTGATTGACAAATTGCCTTTCTAGTGTCTGATGTATTCTGCTGTCTGTCCTATTCTCTACTATCCCCCCTCCCCTCCCCTCCCCTCCCCTCCCCTCCCCTCCCCTTTTCTCTCTCTACCCCTTCTACTGTAAATCATGTCTTCCATTTGTATTATCTTGTCTTACCCCTCCTTTCCTCTTATATGTCATTTTGTATAACCCTGAGGATATGTTTCTTTTCTTGAGTCTGTTTTGTAGACCTCATTCTTTTTGACTGTGAAATTATTTCACTGAGTAATTTCCAGATGAATTTGTGTCAGAATATAAATCTGGCTGTATCCCCTATGTTTTGTTGATATGTTATATTCTCTTTATTATTAGTTTTATTGTAATTAATTTTGGTACTATTTTCCCCTTCTTAATTCAGCAGCTAAGTAGAATTCTCATTTAAATTTCCAAGAAATTATTGGGCTTTCCCTTTTAAATTTTTCACAACAGATTTTTATTTTTTTCTGGCAGCATGGCCAGTAAAGAAACAGCATAGTTTCTGTGTCTTAAACTTTCTTTCTTTCTTCTTTTTTGGTACCAGGGATTAAACCCAGGGGCACTTAACCACTGAGCCACATTTCCAGCCTTCTTTTGTATTTTATTTAGAGACAGGGTCTCTCTGAGTTGCTTAGGGCCTCAGCTCAGTTGCTGAGGCTGGCTTTGAACTCATGATTCTCCTGCCTCAGCCTCCTGAGCCACTGGGATTACAGGTGTGCTTCACCACACCTGGCTCCTTAATATTTCTTACACTGTTTGTCTATTATTAAATGATATTTGGGGGAATTTTTCAGTGATATTTGAAGTTTGTTTTTGTATTTAAGATATTTGAAAGTAAGATTTGCTTCATACCATAATATACATTTTAGTTGTAATTTCTTAAATTTTCATGTAACTCTATTCCTCTTTGAACCTAAAAAGGTGTGTATTAACTTCCACATGATAGTCATTCTGCCATTCCTCTTGCATAAATGATTCATGATGACTGTATTATGTTAAACTGTATTTTCATCTTTGATCTTCACTATACCCTCTGTTATTGTTATTTCTTTTGTCTTTTTTCTTTAAGAGAACTTTTGTATTGCTGACATGTTTTCTACAACATCATGCATATTTTAACCTTATTAGTACATTTTTAGTTTCCTTATGGTATTTCTTATTGCACCCTTCTACCTGTACATCTCTTCCCAATTTTTCTGTCTTGGCATCAATTTCACAGTGATATTTTAAATAATGTGTCCGTCAAGTATGTTTTCTAGAATGTACTGGTAGTTTTTATAGGGTGAAAATGGATTTCAGAGTCTAGTTTCCCTCTGTATCATGACCAATACTCTTCTGTAGCTTATTGGGCAGTTTTTTATTTTCACCCTTGGAGCTATTTTTTAACAAGTGGAATGTTAGCAAGCTCCAAACCTGCCTTCCAATATTCCCTGTCCTGCTGGGGCAAGTAACTATGGTTTATTCTTGTCCAGCTGGCTTCCATGTGAGCCTTTGCCAATAGGAGGCGCTAGAGGAAGTGTGGAAGGCTAGAAAGCTTCCTGTTCTTGCCATCCTCACTCTGGTAGCCTCGGGTTTCCCCCACATTGCTCAAATCAGCCTCATTTGCACCACCACTGCCAGCTTGCTGGGGTTTCTTTGCCAGTGCATGTTCTCTTTGCTTCTAAGGGCTCAAACCCCAAATGCTTCCCTTTGTTTCCCCAGCCTTGAGGTTTCTCACAGATGCTTCTTCTTAGATCCAAAGCCAGAAAACTGTGGGTATATGTTGCTTAAGTCACATAGCCAATCACAATGTTCAGAGGACAGCATTCGTCCTGTAGTTAGCCCTCTAGAAAATTTTGTCAAAAATAAGGCTTTCTAAAGAAGATGACAATATCCTGATGCCTCAAGTCTTAAAATTTTCTGTCTAGATGTTTATTATTATGAACCTAATTGCATCTCGTAAGTGCTGTGTATGTCATACTCTATCAAGGGTAAAATGGTTATTAAAATAACCTGCATCTTTCAGGGCAGTGGTGATGGTCTAGCAGAAGGCACATGGTCTTCATCTGTCAGCTTGCAGGAGGGAAGCTGGAGAAATAGAGTAGAGATGGGAGAGAGCTGGCAATTCTGCTGGGGAGGATGAGGTAGGGAGGAGCCACGTGGGAGACAGGAGGTTTTACATTATGAAATTTAACAGTATGTACAGTTTGCTTTTGGTGTCGCAAAGCGGTAGAGATGCTTATTGACATCTATATTTAAGGTCATTGCAGAGCACGAAATGTAAATGAAAGTGTTATTCTTTGCTAGAAGCCAGAAGATAACATTTACATAACATGCTTTTAAGGTAATGAGTTAAGTTCATTATTTTTTTTTTATTACTGTAACTGTTTCAAGAAGGTTATTTCCATACTAAAAATACTCCTTCTCCTACTTGAATCTGATTTGTAATAATTTTTGCATGACGTTAAAATCTATTGTTAGCAAATGATAATTCCATTTATTTTTGTTTCTTGGGGAAAATTGTTAACCAGCTGTTTCAGTCTCTCCAAATAAACTCGCTTTCAGAATTCCTACTAAGGAGCAATGTTGATTGATGGGAGTGTCACCGTTTTTCTGACCCTCTCTGCCTTGTCACTAAGACATAATCCAGAAGCCAAATAAGAAATTTGAGTCATGGAAATGATATCAAGGCCCAGATATTTTGCAAACTGGATAATTAGACTCTGAATTGTGAAGAAAAGACTGAAAGAAGAAATGTAGCAAATCTATAGAGGATGAAGGAGCACAGTGATTTCACAGTAAAATCTTTTTACATAAATTTTATGGTTAACTAGTAGTAGGAATAAAACTTGGGAGCGGTATCACATAATTCTGCTATGATTTGTGCATAATGAAGGCTGACTTTGGCCCGCTGTTCTTCTTCACCTGCCCATTGCTTCTCTTGTGTGAGCACATCTCCCTTAACTAGTGCTTTGTTCAAAACTAAAGCTGTGTTTTCCTGTTCAAAAGTTGCATCTTCATTTATCAATCCGCGGAATATGTTTTTCAGGGAAAGAACTGTAACTCAATCAGCTTTGCATGGTTTACATAATGTGATAGTCTCATATTTACTATGTGGTTAACAAGAAATAACTGTTACCAACAAAAATCAGAGAATTTAAAAACAACGAACATTTTGCTTGGGAGCCTATGTATATCTCTATATAAATACATATAGACATCTATAAACATCATCGATCCTCCCCATGTGCACATGCCATATATATGTGGCTGTGGGATGGTGCTTGTTTTTATATATACATATCTATATTTATATAGCTGAAGAAGTGAAACATATTGCTTTTTATTTAAGTGACTCAGAGTGTTCATCGGGAAGCTTTATTTTATAGTATTTTATCAACGCCGGGATGATTAGATACTGCTAATGATTTGGTCTTTTGAAGGTTCAAGTTTGACAGGGTAAATTGATCCCTGGAGACCTTCCTATGATATCATTGTCCTTACAATGGGTAGAGAATCTCTAGGAAAATTATTATTCTTTGATGGAAATAAAAACTCACTTTGGGTAGCTTAGTAGACTTGAATTATTCATTTATGACTTTGCTCTCGTGTATGTGTGTGTGTGTGTGTGTGTGTGTGTGTGTGTTGGAGGGGTATGTTCAGGAGATGAGAAGGTGGAGGGATCAAAGAAGATTCTTAATAGCACTAAACTGAATTTTCAATTCTCTGATAGAGTGTAGAGGAAGAAATTAAAGCCCTTAATTTCTTTCCTTTCAGCATCATTCAATAACCACAATTCATACTTTATATTTTCTGTAGAATATTTTTAAGAGCTTGCCTTTATAGTTGGAGAATGACACCTGGATTTTCTCAGAGTCTTTATGGCATCAATGGAAGCAGTTGTTATTAATTGCAGAGGAGATGATGAGGAAAATTTGAGAAGAATGTAAGGCCCTAGAGTGTCATGGCTCAGTTCAGCATGTAGGTGAAATGTACCTACAGTTGCAACTGTTCTGCATAGTGGCTAGCCAGTGCTTCTTGTTAGGAATCGGTGAAGGTCTGAGATCATCATCATGATTTTTATTATATTTTTCAAATTTGCCAAAGTGCCTCATATAGTTTCAAGTCCCATTCACTTTAAAGCTGACAAGGTAATTGAGACAGTTGTTGTACTGTTTTCTCAGCATTAGGACACGTCTTAATATTTAAGACTGAAGATCCCTTTAGGAGACTCCGTCTGTCCTGGCCACCTTTCCCCACTTTGTGTTGAATATTATTAAACAGCTCTTAACTAGTATCATCCCAGTAATATTGTGAGTTTAGATCAAATGTCTGCTCTGTGCCTGGCATGCTGGGCTGTGTGTCAGTGCCGTTTTCAAGATGCGATGGTGGCACTTCTGCTTGCTAAAATGTGAGGCATTTGTGAGAAAACACAAGCAAATGTGCACGTTAAGGACCCTACCACATTGCTTTCTTCTATTTTAAATTATATATTCCTACGTTTATAGCAAAAAGCCCTCCAGTGACTCTTAAACACTAAATATTATCAGATCCAATTTTATGTCAGTGTTCCTACATAGGTATATATTCTCAAAATTTGTACTTTTCTGGGTTATTCATACCTTGCTTCACTTAATTTTAACTAACAATCAAAAAATAGTTCTGTGGGATTGTTAAGAGAAATGAGAGCACAACTTTACTCACTACGAAGATATGTTTTGTGCTCCTTTTATCATCATCTTAGATACAAAATATCATGTCTTCCCAGAGTTTCACATTCTGAAAATGTAAATGACTACTTGGAGTTAAATTGTTTGACTCTTCATCATTTATTTCTCTTCTACATTACTGATAATTTGGTTATTTCTGTATCTTTGCCCAAATAAATTTTTTTTGTTGTTGTTATTTATATTCTGTAGTATGGAGATTTTACAGCTCTTGATGGAGTTCATCATCTGCTTGCTGTGTCTATGAAATTTTTTTCTTGTGAAATTTTAGAAAGTAAAATTTCACTGGACCACGGTCGTGTGCTATGCCTGGCTATTTCTAAGGACTCTGTATTTGTTGTAAATACCCAAACTTTTCATATAATAGAGAACAGGCCATCATATTACTGGGAATGTAGGGAAGATGAACTCCATTCATTGTAGAACTCATTTGAGATTTAGCATATGAAGATTGTGGTCAGTTTCAAGATCTCACCCTTGGAGCAGGATTCCAGCTATTTCAGCCAGTACTTAATGGTGGGCCACTGGTTCATGTAATCACCTCATAACAGGTGATGGGCTGAAAAGTTTCTACACTAATGTATTATTTGGAGAACAGTGGATATGTGAAAACCTATGTAGAGGATGATTTATTATAGTTCTTGTTGCTTCCAATTTATTGTTCATGGATACCTCAAAATCCAGTTTGAACAAAACAGATTGAGAAAGCCTGTACTCTGACACTTTGTGATTGGAGCTGATGCCGCTATCTGAGGAATCTCTATTGCTTTGCTGCTTACACCCAATCAGAAGTATATGTAGCTTTGATTACATGAGGGTGCTCAAAAATCCTCTGGTTTTTACTCCTAATTTCCTGTCCCCCTTAGCCATCTCATCTCATTTGAAAACATCTTCGTTATTCTGATTTCTCACACCTTAAACCCTGGGATATTACCCAGGACTCCGTTTCTCTTAGGTCATACATTCAAAGTCTTTGTAAAATTTTTTAGCTTATACCAGGCATCTATTGCTGCATAGGGAACTCTCTCCAAACACTGTGCCTTAAAACCATAACCATTTCATTTGCTCACAGATGTGTATGTAGCCCGGCAGTTTGGGTGGAGCTCAGCCGAATGGTTTCTCTGCTAATTCCACTGGAAGCTACTCACTCATGCAGGCACAGTCATACGGCAGGTGGGCTAGAGGGGCTGGCTGGGCCAGAGAACCATCAGCTGGACAGGCTCCCTTCTGTACCATGTTCTTTCATCCTCCAGAGGTCAGCCTGGACTTTGTCACATCATGGCAGGAGAGTAACCGGCAGCAAAAGAGAGCAAGATCCAGTGAGCAAGTGCTTTTTAAACTTCTGCTTACATCATGCTCCATGATGTGCCATTGGCCAGACTAAGTCACATGGCATAGTCCAGTGCCCAGGTGGAGGAGAGTCCACTGAAGACGGGTCAAGGGAGGTGTGGGAGTCATTAGGAGGTCCTGTAACAGCACACTGTACGGTTGTATCTTTCAGGAATTCAGCCTCTTCTCGTTCATCTCCATTGATCAGGCTCCGTAGCAGTCTGGCAAGTCTTCCAACTGGACTGCCTTGACCCTTGCCAGTCCAATTTTTTTTTTGTTTTTTAAACAGAGGAGTAATTCTTAAAACATAATCAGATACTATCCTTTCTGAACTCAGATCACTTCAGTGACTTCCCACCTTATTCAGAGTCAAAGCCAAAGAACTTGCAATGGCAGGTGGCTCCCCAGGCACCTCTGCCATGGCGCCTGCTGCTTTTCACCCACTCTGCCCCCGCTGTGTCTTTCTTCTACCCTTCAGCCTCTCCCTTCAGGGTCTTGGACTTCGTGATCTTCTCTCCTGGAACACCCTTGCCTCTGGTGCTGCACGGTGGGGGTCCTGCATCTCCCCCAAGTTGTGACTCAAATGTGCTGCCAGCAAGTCCTCAGCTGCCCACGGGGTTTAACATTGGAACCACGTCCTCTTCCCCTGCTCACTGTTGGGTCTCCTGCTTTGTTTCCCTCCGTCTGTCTGTGCTTCTGGATCACTTTCCATCATTCTCTGCTCCCAGAGGCCGGCATTCACAGGTGCATAATCTGACTCCCGTTTCGTCTTCTGGTTGGGTTCCGCCAAAGAGAAGCTTGGTTTCTTTCCATTGGCTCGGATTATAAATACAACACATGATTTTAGTTTTAGGAAAACACTGAACTAAAATTTAGTGACCATTTTCCGTGAACCAGTTTCTGTTCTTTGACGGTAGAACTGAGTGGCCCCGTTTAGAGTCAGGGATACTGAAGTTGAGAACATGTGACTTGTGCAAAGTAACAGAACCAGCAAGTAGAGAGACCAGCCCGCTGGCCTCAAGTCCAGGGTCTTTACCCTCCACAGCCTGTCTCCACAGCTCGTCAGTGGACTCCAGCTCTTATTCTTTGCAGTTCATCTGCACACAGTGTCCCCACCATCCCATGGCGACTTACTGTCAAGGCGACTTGACTTTTTCTTTGAGCCTGATTTCTCGGTCACCCTCATCCTCCTATTTCTGAGACGTGTTCCCTTGAGTCTTTCTCCCTCTGCCTCCTGAGTTGCTCTCTCTTCTTCTCCTCTGGCTCTTCAGCATTTAAACATGCTCATCTTTCCCATCTTACAGAGGGGTTTTAAATATCAGGATGATGTGAACACCCCACTGCCCCGGCCCCAATGGAAACTTTCCTTCCCCATGTGTTCTGTCCTTCTCTCAGCCAGGCCTGCTGACACCACACTCTAGAATGTGCTGGATCAGCTTCCTTCCCCAGCACTCTCCCCCAGACTGCACATCCAGGTTGCCTGTACCATCCGATTGGCCTCGGTTGGTTTGTTTGTTTGCTTGCCATTCTGTAAATGTTGGAGATGTGGGGGTCTATGAAGAGATAACCGTCTTCAAAAGCTTACCTTCAGGGGCCCGGGGTTGTGGCTCAGAGGTAGAGTGCTTGCCTCGAATGTGTTCGATCCTCAGCACCACATAAAAATAAATAGATAAAATGAAGGTATTGTGTCCATTTACAATAACAACAACAACAAAATTAAAAAAAAAAAAGCTTACCTTCATTGATTTGCTTTTCTTAGGCAGTTTCTTAATCTTCATAAAGTTGTATGCTTAAAAAAGTAATATTTGTAGACCTTTATCAGGTGAGGCAGTATCAGATGAGCATGTTTATAAATTGATCAGTGTTATGCTCGGTGTATAATTAATATTTGGTTACTGCTCTGTGTTAATAATATAGTAATAAACCATATATTAAATATCTATTAGCTATATATTACATCATATAATGTATGAGTTGTATAAAATTGTGTCAATTGACAGATGAGTTGCTTTGTGCATAGTATAATTTTACATGGCTCCCTTTGTCAAAATCATGTCTTTTACTTTGTGCATGTGCTGCTTTTTTTTTTTTTTAACTTACATAAATCTTCTGCAAAAAATTCAGGTCTAAGCCTCTTTGGGGTAGAGTTCACCGTGGAAGAGGATTTATCTCAGCAGACCTTTAAGAATAGAAGTGTTAGCAGTTATGTATTTCTTTAAAAGTTTTATATTTCATGATTTATTTGGATTAGTTGTCTCTGATTTCTTATTTTACTAGATTGATTTTCAGAACTTTGTTTCTTCTTCGCCATGATTACTGACCAGCACAGAGGTTGGTGTGTTTGTTCTCTAGGTGTAAGTATGTGCATGCACATGTGTGCTTGCATTCATGCGTGATATTTCGAAACACAAGCTCAGTAGTTGAGTCTGTTAGAAAGTAAACATGTACACCATGTTGCTTGGTGCTATAGTATTCCTGGTGTTGCCTTGACACCACAGGATGCCATCAAAATAGTTCTGAAGAATGTCAGTATTCATTAAATGGGTGCTATTCAGAGAACATTAGCAAAGCGGGGAAGATACAGTAGAAATCTGAGGAGAGGGGGAAGATAGGAGATAGGAGAGAAACCCGTTTTTTGAAGAATGATCTTTGATCTTTCAGAAAAGGAATACATATCAAAAGCTTATCTTTGTGAAAGAATTTACATGCAAAGCAAATCAAAAACATAGATCTTACTTATCTTTGTAGATTATAGTTTGGTCTTGGGTAGGAAGGAAAAGCCAGGCTTCTGCCTAAGAGGATTCATGTGTTTATGCTAACTCAGTTGACATTAGCAGGGGCTACCAGTAGGGCTGGCTGTGGAGCCTCAAACCTTCATGCATGGATATTTTCAAAGAGAACAAAAAGATTTTAGGACTTGTAGGGAAAGAAGAGCTGGAGAATTATCAAGTGTTGTGGATCTGTTTTAAAATTCTAAAACACATTGTTATTCATGGTCTGAAGTATTATTTCAGGGTAAGTAGCACTTTTCAAATAAGAGAAAGCAAAATCATATCTTGTAGCCGTTAAAGGTTATTATATTTTCCAAATTTATAGTTGTAAATCTGGAAATAAGGGATTTTTTTAAAAAAACAAACTGAAGAATGCATTTGTAGTCTAAATGGTATCTTTGAGGATAGTTCTATATTTATGGAAAAATTATAAGAAGTGATGAGCTTCAATTTTTTTTTCCAAAAATAAATATTGGTTATGAAAATAGGCTGTTTTACTGTTTGATAATGCATATTCTGTTTATTCATGCAGACATCATGGTACCTAAAGTGTTGCAAAATTACACATTTATATGGAGATGGGCTATTGATTGGGGGAAGGGGAGAGCATGAGAAAAAATGGAAGGAAGGAAGGGAGGGAGGGAGGGAGGGAGGAAGGAAGGAAGGAAGGAAGGAAGGAAGGAAGGAAGGTTGGTTGGAAAAGCCAAGGGCTGGGAAGCTTCAGCAATGAGGATAGTATTTTAAAAATGAGCTCTTTGTCTTCCGCTCTTGATCAAGCCTAGGTCTCAGAGAGGTTTTGTCCAGGGAGAATGATGAACCCAGGGGAATTACCCAGGAAACATGATGCAGTACAGGGAACAGTTTTCCTTCAGTGAGCAAGAGTGGGATCAGAAGCCTGTAATAATCAATGATGTCCTTTGATCCTTTTCAGCCAGGTGACAATTTGCATAGGCAAAAACCGTTAATTATTAGGGGAATTGCTGCCTAATGGGAATCCATAAGGTGATGCCCTTTTAGCTCCTACCAGGGGATTTGATCTAATATTAGAAGCAGCTTAACGTCTGTGGGTTTGTTCCTGTGTTCTCTGGTCTGATGCTCAAGGCCAGGTGCCTTTCCTGATTTGCTCAGTGCACTCCCTGCTGCCCTTCAGCACTGGATGTGCCTGTCGAAATCTCACTAGCTTTCATGCAGAGAGATACTGAACCTCTTACCTTTGAACTTTTATAGTATTCATTAGTCTAACCCTGATGATACTACATTTTTCTTTGGCTTATAATTATTCATTTTAACTTTTTATTTTGAAAAAAATTTTCAGGTGTGTACAAGGTAAACAGAATAGTAATCACTTCCCCTGTTGCCATCATACAACTTCAGCAGTTACTAACATTCTGTCATTTCCCCTCTAAGACCAAGGAAAACTGCATTTATTTGGGGCTAATCAGGACTGCGGTTCTGAATACCCAATGCAAGCTGTCTTGAGAACGTGCTCTCCATTCTTCCATTCTAGAATCATCTGTATGTACTACTTTCTAACTCCCTTAGTTTTGATTAATCTTTATTAATAGATTATGAGATCCTTGAATTCAGGAAATACACACGCATTTATTCTATTATACATATTTATCTTTTTTTCTGATAAAGTGTAGCATAGCTTTATTGTGGAGATAACTGACATTACTATTTTGATGATTTTACAGATTCTAGTTTTTGTAAATCCTTAATATGAAATATATATATGTATGTATGTACACACACACACACACACACACACACACACACATATTTTAACTTAATAGCTTACCAGGAGAGTTTTTCTAATGGCTTTGAATGTTTTGAAAGCATGATCTTTCAAGACAGCCTAATATTCCATTTTATGAATCTTCCATAATTTGTTTAAGTAGTTTCCTGTTGTTAACCACTGTCTTCAGAGCCCTTATCCATGTTTGTATTTGCAAGAATATTAGGGTAGATAACTAGGGATTTGTTAGGTGCAGGACTCTTCTCATGTCTTGTCAAATTGCTCTCCTGAAAGGCCACACCGATTTGAATTATTTTTATCTCATGAACTTGGTAGTCAAAAAAATAGTATCTGATTGTGTTCTTAAAAACTTGGTATTTTCTGGATTATTAATGACATTGAACATTTTTCATATTCATGATTCTTACTTCATGTGTTAAAATAAGGTGTTATCTGGAATTGCAGGGACTGGTGCATGCCAGTTAGTTGAGCTCCAGATCTAGTGCTTTGCAGCAATGATCAATTATTTTTAGTATTTCACAAATCAGTTTTTTTTTGTCTTTGGAACCAGAGTGTCTGCCTAAGTGCAAGTTACATTAGTTAAGAGTTGGTCTTATTTTACTTTCTCTATTACTTTTCAAAACTGTCATTCTGTGTAGTTTTCTTTCTGTATGTCATCTAACTTTGGGAAATGTGATTCTGTGAAGAATTGATATGTTAAAAATTCTTTGCTGGAGAAGTACACCGTCCTGTCCAAGTGCATTTTTAAGGTTTGAAAAAAGTCATTTATTTAGATAAAAGTTTTTAATAGTTCAGTGTATTTGACTGAGATCATAGTATATTTGAGTACTTCTGGAATGAATTTAGAACTCAGGTCTTCAAGCATTTGGTGCAGTTTTTATACCCATAAAGTAAAAGTTGCCATTTTTCACAAGTCATTTTTTTAATGCTAACATGGCACTTTTGCTGTATGAATTTTCCAAACTCCAGCCTTAGGATACTGAATGAAAACATTTACGTTACTGGAATGGCATAGGTAAATATTTTCAGCTTCTGGGGGAGAAAAAAAGCGGAGAATGCTCTTTACTGTTGAAGTTGCCTTATTACCTAAATCTAGGTCGTAAATCTAAAAGTAAAACCAGCATTTAATAAAAATTTCCTGTCCTTCTCTGCTTCCAGTCACACATTGCTGAACTGTGTTCAGATATGTTGAAAAAAATAATTTACTGCATTGTGGTAAAAAAAAATAATATTAAAACTGTATGTGTTATGTGGAAGAAACGCTCAAAACAGATCTACCCAGACATCAACAGGATATTATTACCCCAAAGAAATGACGACAGTTTACCAGCTGGATGCGTAGAGGAAGGAAATTTACAAACATCTCCAAGAGAGGCATGTTGAGCGTTGAAGGAAATGAGGCACGTCCTGCTTTTATTGTGCTTATTGGAGTGGGATTCCCAGAAGGCTGAACAAGGCTGCCCCGAGACCTCTGTTTGGCAAAGATCTTGTTGACTCATATTTTATTTTTGTTTCGGTAAAGGTCTGCTATTGTTCAAATTTCTAATGCAGCTCATAAACACACAGCCAATATCATTTCCCCTTCTACCGACTGATGTATACAAATAAATGAAAATCTCCCGTCATCATTAACTGGGGTTCTGTTTCCACGAAGCCTGGAAGAATAAGCAAGCAAGGAACGCTCCTTAGGAGAAAGCCCTCTGAACAGGAGATCTCAGTTCACAAACTTGGAAAACTCTTGAAGTTGCATTTTAGAATTATAATCACCAGATATGTTGAGGGAATTTATTACTTCCCAATCATAAGTAAGAGGAAAGCAGAGGTAAATATTTATGGGACTTGTATTTTAAAAGCCCAGTCTCTATCAAAAAGATTGATCTATGGACCTCTGAATCCTCAGAAGTTGGGCCACTGACATTTTTGGCTAAGGCTTCTTGGAAAAGCTTCCAGATTGAAAAGCCTTGTTCAGAAGTTTAGATTATTGTTAATACTTTCTATTTCTATCAAGTGGCACACACATATGAGGAAGGAACGAGGAATATTATAAGTATTCTGCTTTTCGGAACTCTTTTTTTTTTTTTTTTTTGCTGTGTCTATCAGAATGCCTAACAGGGTCATGGAGACAGAGAAATAGCAGCCTGTAGATCTTCCCTGGGCCTCTGCTGTGACTCAGTCCTCCAAGGCGCAGGCTGAGGGCTCTATCTGGATTAGGTTGTGAGTGTGTACCCTTGACCTTGAGTCAGAGCCATGGTTACCGTCAGTGGTATGGAGTGATGCTCTGTAGAACATCCAGGCAGGCTTGGCTTGGCTTCAGTAGAAATTTAAAGGGGACGAACATGAAAGAGAAAATCAGAGTGAGAAAGGGGAAGGCTAGTATGGGTTAAAAATCTTTGCTTTTCCTTTCATTTCTTATAGCTCTTTCTTAAGAATATTGCTTTAGATAATGTTTTCCAGCCATTTTCATGTGTGAAGGATTCCAAAGAAAGTTATTATTTCAACCCTTCAAAGGTTTGCTTCGGGGTGAAGATAGGGACTGATTATCAAAGGAATTTCCCTGGCTGGAGTCCTGACAGTTTAAGTTCCTGTGAGCCCCCTTCCCCCTTTCCTTGTATTTTTGGCTCAGACCCTCATTTATTTCTGGATTAATGGAATTCCTATAGGAGACAGGTTTGGGGACATTTAAGAGTCTAAAAGTGCCTCTGAATCAAAGCTCTGAGAAATGCAGTTAATTTAGAGGTAACACCCTCATACTTTAGTGTTTAAAGGGGCTGAGACTTGGGGATGCTTATTCTGGATGTCACATTAAGCCATTAGATGTCTCATCCCTGATGACCAGAGTTGCCTTTAGACTATATGTTAAGAGAGGATCATTCCCTCTGCTGCCTAGTATTCAAAAATAACTCAATTTGGTTTGCAATGCTGGTGGGTTTTTTTTTTTCTGCATGCTATCCTGACAGGCTAGATATCAAATATTTTGAGTGTAGTTTTCTAAATAGTGAATTAAAGCTGAAAATACACATGGTGGTACCAGCATCAGGTGGTGGTGGTTATGGTGTGTGAGTCTGTGTTTTCTGTTACTGCTGTTGCTTGCTTTTGGGTGTCAATAATTTTAGCAGAGAAGAGAATAACTTAGATAATATCAATGTTTTTCATATCACAGTCACCCAGCAATATTATTTAAAAACCTGCCCTGTGTCTCACATTGCTTTAGGGAAAGTATAATACTTGGGAATAGTAAGTTGACAACAAGATTCCTTGAATGTTTATAAAAATTAGAGGTGCACACACACATACACACACATATTATTTCCACTTAATTTGATTTTTGGTGTGGATTATGCAGGGATCAGCAATTTACCAAACTCAGAGAAACGGAGTAATTTTCCTATTTAAAATGGATCGTTAAAGTAATATTAGAGTCATCCTGTGATTTTTGAGAGGTTTACTCTGATGTTTACTTCAGATAATCTGTTTAACAGTTAAGCAAAATAAAATTTAAAATTTGTTTGGATTTCTAAAATCACATAATTTCTAAAAATAGTCCAGTTTCTGATCGGCCTGGTGAACCAAAGACTTGCAGCACGTAGCCTGAGCTGCGGTTTTTACTTTGTCATTAAGCATTCCCAGGAATAAAAGAGCATACATAGTAACAGTGTTGACTGTACAGATTTCTGGTATTTTCTAATTAGAGAGTAAGTGGGAGCTGGAAAGGGCGGGATTTGCAGTGTGAACTCTGGCCTTACATCTCAGCTCTTTCACTTACTACCTGTAACCCGGGACGACACAGTTACTTAATTTCCCCATAACATGATGATAATGCAGATGTGATGCCCTGGTGGCCAAGCTATGCATCTGGCCTACTGGTCCCTGCTAAGGAGTGGTGGAGCAGCAGAGTTGATGTGGCCTGAGTACCTTGGAGCTCCAGGCAAGTAGAGTTCTCCTCATGCAGGCACAGGGCCTCAGGTGCTGTGAGCCAGCCCAGGTGACCCAGTGAGCGTTGACCAGACAGTCCCTATGGCAGGCGGCCTGCACACAGTGGGGATGCCCACTTCACAAGCTCATTCTGCACAGGGCTGCAGACCCAGCCCATGATCTCAACCTCTTGCTTGCTTCCTGACTCACCCTGAGAAAATGGAAGTGGGGCCGACTAGAATGAGAGTTGGGACTCAAGAATTGACCAATTAGCATAAATGTGGACCAATAGCATTAGTACTTTCCAAATCCGAATTAGCATAAGTTTGGATCAGTAGCCATGTACCACATGCTATATAAACCCCTGGACCAGCAGCTCAGAGAAAACGTGCAATCGGGTCCCCTCTTGCATTTGCAAGAGTTGTGTTGTTGTTCCTCAGTAAATCCTACCATTACACTCATTAACCCTGCTCTGTGGATTTCATTCTTTGAATTCAGGAGACAAGAACCCAGAAAAGAAATTGAATATGAGCTTCTGGGGTCAGCTGCAATACTGGAAGGCATGGCCCACCCTTGAGAGTTGCAGCACTTCTCCACAGAGGCCTGCAGCTTTTGCAGACTCCACCTGCCAGCAGAAGCAGCGAATGGAATTTCATCTCAAAACTTAGGTTTCAATATGAGTACTTCATCAGACCGTAGAAATAAGTTGAGTTAATGCATCTAAAGCACTGAGAACAATGTTTGGCTCGTAGTATTTTCAAGCCCTTAGCATGGTCAATGAAGAGGAAAAATATTATGGGGCCATTTCTAAGTTATCATTAGAAATAATTACATTTGAAAATTCACCTAAATATTGACATTCAGAGACAATTGTTCCCAGAAGTGGTCAACTGTGCCATAAGAGGAAGATTTAGGAATGGTACTCTGGTGAGAAGAAAGGGTGGAATGGACCTAGACTGGTGCAGACCACTTTAGAGCAGTAGAGATGTCTAAGGATGCGTTTGGTATCATTTTAAGAATGAGTCTGCAGTTGCACAGGTCAAATAATAGGATTGAGAGGCGTGGTGGTGGTGGTGGGTTGTGGTGGTGGTGGTGGGTGGTGGAGAGTGGGAGAAGGTTTTGGGATGTACTGTATTTGTTGGGGGGGGGTCCCCCAGCCACCTCTTCTCCCTGCCATTGGTCCTCTGTTCAGAAGGTCTTCCTGCTCTCCACTGATTCTTGATCCAGCAGTGCTGAAGGATGAGACTTGGTAGGCAAAAATTAGCATCAGTATTTCCTCCCTGGTGTAGATACTTGCAGATCATGTGGGTGGTGGGTGGCTTCCTTCCTCTTACTGGAGTGAGTGATGAGTAGGGCTAGCTCAGCCTAGGATGTTTAGGATCATGGAGAAGCTAAAGGAAACTCCCAGTGCTAACACTTGAACACAGCTCCTTACTTGGTATATTTTAGCATGCCTGCAACACACGCCCAAAACTCCCCCCAACCCAGCACTATCCCCACCCAGATTAGAATTCAGTGGTTACCTTTGCAGTGGCCACTGTAGCTGCTGCTGTTCAGGTATGAAGGAGTTTGCTTTTCTACCTGCACATGTGCAGCTGTCTACTCATATCCAGTTAAACTTCATAGAAATATACAACTCTTAGGAAAGGAAGAAGATAATTAGAATAATTGTGTTGAAATGAATAAGTGCAAGTTTGCCTGTGGAAGTGTCTTTCCGGGAGGTGTGTATTTGTGTGTGTGTACGCGTGCACAAGCACTTTAATGTATGCTTTAGAGTAGCTGATATGTTTCCATTGCACATTTGGCTTCATCTTGCAGAAAGAATTTTTACGATCAGGAAGATGCACAATCAGAGGATTCCTATTTTTTTAAATATTCTTTTATCAAAAGTATGATTCTACGTGGGAATTGGAAAATAGAGCCTCAGGTCCTTGGATTTGTCTGAGTTATTCTTATTTGAAGGTAGCCTAATCCTTTCTGCAAAGACAGGGAATAGTTTTATAGTGGAATCATACGGGTTGAGGATCATTGAGTCTGAGCTTTTTGATTTCCACTGCAAGTGATCAGTATTTCTAGATCTGGAACAACGTGGATGTTGTTCTGGAAAAGTGATGTTCTTTAAGTACAACTGAGATTTAAGGCTGTATCTTCAAAATCTGAAATCTCTAAAACTGGAAGAGCCAGTTTTCCATTTTCTAGCCCACTCCTTCATTCACAGACAGAAACCACTGCCCAAAGAGTTCTCTCAGTGGAGATGATACAGGAAAGGTCTAGAACTCCAGCCAGCTGAACCTATATTTTCCAGGTTAATGCATTGTCTTATAAATTATGCAGTAAACACTGGATTCCACCCACCTTCTGTACTGTCAAAAGGCTGAGAACATGGACCAGATCTGTGCTTCCTGCTTTTGAAAGTTTGTTCTCCATGTCATGGTCATTGGTTCTAGTTGCTATTTCTCAGTTTCCTTATCTTTACAGTGGGTGTGGAATTTTATAGAATTGTAATGATGACTAAATGACTTGCAAGAGTGCCTGGCATAAGTATTAGCTACAATGATAATAATGTTATTAATAATTATTTGCTAATTACTTTATTGTTAATAGTAATAAAATATTCTTTCCAGACACTTTAGCAGTCCAGCACGTGACAGTGGAAAGGTGGCTCCGTGGAAGTGTAGGATTCCTTAATTATCTGGTGAAAATCGGGCCATAAATCATTGAACATCTTGCTTCACTTTTGTGTGAATTATTTGGATTGACTAAGTGCTCTTGGTAGCGGGCTGGGTTACCATCTGCTGTGTTTTGCCTGCATAGGTCAGACTTGTTCTCCTAGGGAATGGGGAGGTGGAAAAAAAAATGCCAATAACCTAACTCCAAAATGTATCCGAACTGTCTTGTTCACATTTATAGGACAGTTTTATTGCTGTAGGTAAGACGGATAACTGGGCATTATTCCAACATCTTGGCAGTTTTCCTTTTTGAAGGTACTAATATTAGGATTAGCATGTTGTTTTAAAGCCATTGCCTTTCTGCACCTTATAATTGCTTGTTCTTGGGGGAGGCTTGGAACATTTGAATTAGGGTTTTCCTGCCAAATATGGGAAAGGACATCTCTTTTATTTTAATACTTTGATTGGTTTTAAGTTAGTACTCCAGTCCATTTTGACATAAGACTAAACAAATTAGAGGCAGTGTGGGTACCCCATACATGGGGAAGATGCAGTTAGCATGCGCATTGGTTTGTTTGTGTGTGTGTGTGCTTTGTTTTATTTTTGGTATTGATAACCAGTGTTCAACTGTCCAGTGATTTGCATCCTCCATGGTTTCTAAATCAAATCCTTGATAGATTAAAATTATATAAAAACAATTGAATTGTTTCATGACAGAACCACATCTTCTCTAAAACACCGAGAAAAAAGTGTTTGCACAGTGTGTGTAACTTCAGTAGTGGAGATGTTTTGCTACCTTTATGCAAATTTTAGTAGGATTTCTACTTATTCCTAAGAGAGACTGGTGCTATTCCTCTTCACATAGAGAAATAGTCTTTATGATTGTATGTACCTCTCTTTTTCTTTTTTTAAAATAACTTTTAAGTTCTTTTAGTTGTAGATGGGTGTTTATTTTATTTATTTTTTATGTGGGAATGAGAATTGAACCCAGTGTCTCACATGTGCTAAGCAAGCACTCTACCCACTGAGCCACAACCCCAGCCCAGCGTGTAACTCTTTTTCTGAAATTCTCTTATGGATTTAGAAAATGTTGTGCCCTTATATTAATGTTTTTTAATGTTCTCAGTGTACTCACCTGTGTGTGAGTAGAGTTCCTATTCTGTCACGTTCTTAGTGAGTTCTTTAAGGGAGTCATTGTGCTACGGTGAGAAAAGTGTGTGCTTTGTGGTGAGGTCTGGCTCTCCCTCTCAGCTCTCACCAGCAGTAGTTCATAGGATCTTGGGCAAAACTTAACTAAGTTCTTCTAGGTCTCAGTTTCCATCTTCATTTAGTGGTTATGAGAATTCAGGAGATTCAGGAGATAAGCTTGGAATTGGTTTAGTTCTCATAGATGTTCAACAGGTGTGAGCTCTTGTTTCTCCCATCTCTGTATTTCTTTCCTTTTTTTGTAGACTTCATAGGAGCTGCACCAATGGATTCAAACTTATATTCTTGGCAGTGGCCTTGCTACGCAGTGTAGATATGAACAAGTCTTGTAGAAGGAACACATGTTCAGGAGAGAAGATTAGAGTACATGAGGGCAATTAGAATAGATTTTAAAGAAAAGTTGAGTATGGCTTTTCCTGCTTCCTCCTAGATGTGATTAATTCTTCAGGGTCTATTACTGTCATTACCTAATGAAACTGAATTCCCGGAGAATGCCGGGAAATAAGAATTTTGTAATTTAGCCTGGAAATTGTGGTACTTGAGTTAGTTATTTTCTAGGTGTTAGTGCAGGTTAAGAATCAGGGTTCAAGACTCATTCATGCAATACTAAGGGGACCTCTGTTAGAGATCTGGGCACTGTCCCTAATACCTGTGACCCTGCTCAGGACAGTTGCCCTTTCTGGGCTCAGTGTACTCTCACCTGTGTGTAAATAGAGTTCCTATTCTGTCATGTTCTTAGCGAGGTGTTTTTTTTTTGTTTTGTTTTTTTTTTTTTTTTAGAATGAATAAAATGGTATTTGAAAATTTTTTTGTGAAATGTAAAAAGGATTGGGGTGATTACGATAAAGTTGGTGGTGACAGAAATGAGAATCAGGACTGAACTCATGACTTTCTAACTTTGAATCTCCTCTATTTCTGATTTCCATTGCATTAGACTAGAAAATACATCTATTACAAGCATAACCAAATTGTTTTATTTTGTTGGTAAAGAGACATATGCCATTAAAATCACCATCCACGAGGGTTTGCAAAGTTATACTGTACTTCACTAATAACACAGGTGGTTTCAATAAAAGACATTCAGAATGAATAAGGATAAATGAAAGGTAATTAATACCCATTGGTAAGGAGGTGGCACATACCAGTGTCAACAGTAGACATTTTTTTAGAAATTGAAATGTTACCATGGAATCAAAGTATTCCACTGTAAGGTTGAATATCTGAAGATACCTACTTTCAAGACGTCTGTTAAGATGACGTTAATATTCATTTTACATATCCTGCTTGAAACCTCTTATGCCGTGAAATTTTCCTGTCTATTAAGAATAGCTGTAGAAAAAGAATTAGATTAATTCCTCAACTTGTATGTAACTTGCATGCAAATTCCTTTCCTTAACTTGTATGTAAATCAGTTCTTTGTAAAGCTTTTGAAATGTCACACAGGTATTTACAATGCCATTGGTTACAGTTTTCAAAGTTAGAGTTTTATGTTTACATGTCCCTACATTGTTTAGCTTTATAATTCCCACTTTAAAGGGTGTCCCAGAATAGCAGCAAAAAAATAAAAAAATAAAATAATCTGGGAGTGGGTATTTTTAGGTATGTCTGGTCTGTTTACTGAACTGCTTTGTTGCCTGGTTAGCAAGGATGGCCCAAACTTCTAATCCAAGCTCTCTATACTATGCTACATTGTCCTTTAAATGTCATGATAAACTTAATAAAAATATTTTCAAGGCAGGAGTGGGAGAACGCCACTTTGAGACTACAGATAAGTTTATTACTTCAGATATCTAAATATAGTGATAAGTAGAATTCAGTGACTTTAGATTTAGTGACATAAAGTATTGTAACATCTAACTGCTTTTCTGCCTAATGGGGAAAAAAGCCAAGCAAACCCACAACACAGAGAGCAGAAAGCCTATCCCAGTATCTTGCTTAGTTTTATCTTGCTTGGTTTCTTCACATAGTGGATTGCAAATTTATAGAATTGTTGAGAACAAGTTACAACAAATACTCCCATTGTTAAAACCCGTAAAACACTATTTGCTCCTTATCCATTGCCATGTCACTTTGGCCACTTCATCATTAGTGTTTGTGGGATTGGGGTGGGGTGCGGGTGTGTGGGTGGGGTTGCCAGGGTCCACAAAGCCTTTCCCCCCTTCTTTTGAAAGAAGGCACAGCTGAAATCAGCCTTTGCCTTTTCATGATATGGGGATGCGGTGGAATCAAAGCAGGCAGGATGAAAGCCGAGAGCTTCCTGTTTCCAGCTGTTTTCCTCAGCAAAGAGTTTTTTTTTTTTCCTCCCAAAGATGATGCTTCCTTTCAAGGGGTTTTTAATCTGCAAACTGTTCCCTCAGTTTATTTCACTGCAGTAAAATGTGTTCCCTTTAGGTCATATCTGTGTCATTTAAAACCCAACCTGTCCTTTGTCAGTTGCTACTCAAAAGAACAAACGTTAATTTATGAAGTCCCTCGAATGGTGTGGAAAGACCAGTCAACCCTTGCCAACAGAATCTCATCTTTTGGGTTGCTTGATTTTCATTTATAAAAAAAATTTATATGTCAGAAAGCCATGGAGAACTCTGATTGATTTGACCAGTTAGTATTTGTAAACAAAGCAGTTAAGAATAAAATGTTATTTTGGCCTTAAGGTTTTTTTTTTTTGTGTGTGTGTGTGTGTGTGTGTATGTGTGTGTGTTGTTTTCCTCCTTCCTTTGGAACGCAGTATGATGATATTTAATTTGTTTAAGCATTAATGTAAATGCTTAAAACTAAAATTAAGGCATTGGAAACTGCATAAGTGCTATAATGAATATTATGAATGGTTTGATTTATTAAGTGATGATGTGTGTAACATAAGGCTTTTTGAAAAACTGGTGGTTATTACTTTTTGCGTGATTTTTTTTTTGCATTGGTATATTTGATTTCCTTCTGGGATGATTGAAATATAAAAATGAATCCTTGTCATCCGTCTTTCAATATAATCTAAAATGCTAATTGGACCTCTTACCTATTTCCTGGATGTTCCAGGCCTCTGGATTCATGATGGCAGCCATCACCGACTAACATAACAGGTACTTCATTTACCGAAGACACTTCAATGAAACCCAGTGGAAGTCAGAAATTTCCTGCTTCTTTGTCCCCTACCTTTCCCCGATACCCACACTGATCTCCTGGAAGTGGAGAACTTGCCAGCAGGAGGCTTTCCATTGTCGCCCTGTTACTTGAGCTGTTTTGTGATATAATGAAGCCACTGGCATATGGGGGAGAACCACCTCATTTCATCTTCACTTTAATGCTAACTCTAACATATGCTTTTGAATTGAAGCGGGGTCCCAAATGCCAGGACATGTTAAAAGAATTAAAACACTTAAAAAAAAAACTTTCCCCCTTATTTACTCCTGTTGCCCACTCTCTTGAGGGTGGGGGGCTGATAGCACTGAAAAACATGAGCATGCCTATTTTATCTGTACTGTTTAATAGAGAGCTATGAAAAAAAAATGGCAATTAACATATTCAGACAGAAAATCATCCTGGCTGAATGACTCATTAAATAGTCGTATAAACAGGATGTGCTGAAATGAACTGGTACAAAATTTAGTTTCATTGGTCTTTTCAGCACACCACTGCTCATTATCAGCACTTTAAGAAGCAGACTTGTGGGTGCTTAGAGGACACTTAAATTTCTTTTCTCTTTATTTTTTTCTTAAATACCTCTCCCCTCCTCCACTTTTTTCCCGGTGCCATTTCTAATTCTCTGGCATGCTAATGTTACCCGTCTGAACATGAAGCATGATGTTGGAAACCAACCAAGTTAGGGGTAAGAGCTTCTGAGTTGCATGCAGTCCAGTGGTTCTCAACCCTAGTGGATAATCAAAATGCACTTGAAGGTTAAAAAAAACCAAAAAACAAAAAACCCCAAACCGTAGATGTTATTGAATACCATTTCCTGGGATTCCAATTCAGTAGGCCTGGGTAGGGCCTGGGAGTCTATATTTTAATCCCAGGTCCCCATTGGATTTGGATGGGCAGCCAGACTATCACTCCTCAGTGATTTTTGTCCTCTCTGATATATCATTGTTTCCCCAGGTGCATTAGTAAATGGACACCTGGCCTCTATCGCAGTGGTTAGTAGTCCTGGCTGCACATTAGAATTACCTAGGGAGCTTGGGGGAAAATAATGATGCTTGACCCCATCCCCAATTAAATTGGGGAGTTTCAGAACTTTCCTGGGTCACTCTGACGTACAGTCATGTTTGAGTATTGCTGTCCTACATGAAGAGATAGAGCTGGCTTTAGCTGCAAAAGGCCCTTCTGGTTTTCTTTTACAGATGCTTTACCCTGTGTGGAAGCTCTTCTGTCTGATCTCTTTCTAACTGCACATATGAAACTTAAGCTTATTGCCTCTGCTAAGGCTTCCAGCATTTATTGGTACCCTCTTTTCAGGTGGGAATACAATACTCAGTCCTCGCGTTGTGGCAGATTCCTGTTTCTTCCAACCTGAATACCACATCTGTGATGTGCAGATGTGTTGATATAGCGTTAGCACCCACAAAGGCTAAGTAAAAAAGGATGAAGAGCGGCTTAGCCATGCAGAGGATATCCATCCTTTGAGTCTCTGAATACTCCAAAAAATATTCTGAATAAAAAAGGTTCTTCTTCAGTGAGTTGTGACATTAAGTTAGAGCCTTTCATGACATCGACTAACATTTGCATTTCTTGGGCCCATACTGGAAAAGGGTGCAAGATCAGCTCCTCATTGAAGATCTAAAAACATCTAACAAACAAAACTTCCGGATTTCAAGGCAAAAGGAGGAAATTTTCCACGGGAATGATCTTGTAGACAGGTGTTTGAGAACTGTACTTCCTAGCTACCCAAGGGTCTTCAAGTGTTCCCTGGCTCCAGGGAGAATGGACAAATAGAAAGGGAAAGATCTGTCACTCCAGAGTGCTTGTTCCCAAGGAGAAAGGCATCTGCTGCAGGAAAGATTCTTCTTCCGTCTTAGGCGTGCCCTTCTACCTGCTTATGAGGAAAGGCACCCTGTACGCACCAGGAGATGGTTAAGGTGATGCTAGAAGTGGACAGTGGACTGAGCCCTCCTGAGGTTTATGCCAGGCACTTGCACGTGACACAGAAGAAAAGCCAGCAGCCTCTTCTCCTCACCAGAGGGGGGGATGTCCAAAGGGGAGACTGATTTCACTAGCTCATTTTGGATTTTCTTGTGCTGGTGTCCTGTGGTAGACAGTAGACTCCTATGACGGTTTAGTGTCTATGAGTGTATGTAAGAACTTTTGGGGGGAGATGGAGGTCTAGAATAGTTCCTTCAGACGACAGCTGACCCTGGCCATGACAATAGATGTCAGACCATCTGGTCCATGAGCGGCCAGTTAAGGGAGGTGGCCATGCTCTAGAGTCTTGACATTGAGTCTGGGATTGTGGGACTCAGGATCCTGCACCAGGAAGGTCTCCACTTGCAGGACCCTGACAGTGAACACCTCCTTTAGTAGGGCTTTACTCGATTCCCTCTGGACCTAGCCCCGGAGGAAAGCAAAAATAACAGGGAGCTCCATTGCCAACCTGAGTCTTACTTCTTAGGCTTTACTTAATGTGGTTAGTAAAGGGCCTCCTTGCAAAAAGACCTTGGTATAGACTCCCAGGGAAGGAAGTACTCCTGGGACTGACAAGCCGGCAGTGCCCATGGCCACGTGTGTCACCCTGGTGGAGGATAATCGTCCTATTATTTTTTGTCAGTAGGTATAACAAGTGGGTAGTGCTTTGTGTATTCCACTGTGATGAATTAATTTTGTGTTCATTGTAGTAGCACTGATCATAATGAATTAATTTGGTATTCATGTGGTTGTCGGAGCTTTTTTTTCCCTCCCCCTCCCTAACAGTTTCGTGTAACTTAAGTTAATGGATACTTTAGAAGTAGACCACATTTGATCCTGTTCTCACATTGACTTTTCATAGTACCCCTCTGTGGATATTATTATTTTTTAGAAAAAAATTTAACTTGATGTTAAAACAATTAGTGTTTTAATAGCTTTATATGAACTTGAATATTTGCCTTGCTTTAGTTTACAAACAAGGGAAATAATGTAAGTAGTTATGACATGTAACTGCCAGGTCAGATGATACAGTTAATACATAACTTGTTTATTTTAGTTTGATTTTAAAAGATTTAAACCAAATGTTTATAATTTGTAGCTTTCTTGAAGACAAATATTGCACTCCCTTATGCAAATATGAAATAATGAAAACTGAATGCTAAATATAATAGTTTGTTCTCTTTTTAATTTCTTCTCTCTTCTTTCCCTTACGAGATTGATAAATGTATGTGCATATATTATTTATCTGTTCATGTAAGGACATGTAATTGGCTATTAGATATGGTAATTGCATAAATATATCTTATTCAAACTCATTTCCTTTTCTGTTTATAAAATAAATGTTTTCGTTAAATTGGAATAGATTCTGAAAATAGAAGTGCCTGATTTAGGATTGAGAAACCAGGTACCCAAACAAAAATCAAATGAAATCTTAGGAAACTTCTTACAAACTTGGGCTTTAACTTATATGCTTTTTCTTAATTTGTTCATCATGTTTGCTAATTATTGAAGATATTTATAATAGAACAAGGGTTTCCTTCATCACTCACCCACTTGCTTGGCTGATTTACTCCTTCTGGGAATCTGGTTGAACCTTTTAAAAGAGATTTTTTTCCCCCCTTAAGGATATTGAGAAGTTGTTTGGGGGGTCTTTCTTTAAATTTAAACTTGCAAATGGTATCATCTTCTGCATACATACTCCTTGTGGCTGTTAACCTCCCTCCACCCCTTTTTAAAATAATTTCATGGCTTCTGTTCGGTTTTATTCTGAGCAGCAGATGTATTCCTTTCTAGACTGCTGGTTTTCAGCAGTTCATGAGTCCTGTATGCATTTTACTATTTAGAGAGTGTGTGAAGAAGCTGGGGCTCTTGCAAGTGGGAAGGACCATATAACTGGGTTGCTATTGCTTTCATTATTTTTGTTATTATTGCAACAGATTGTACAGTAATATGCTAACCAAGATTTATGGCTTTATGCAGTAGGGGGAGTGTTGAGATGGGGCAGAAAACTTGTGATAAAACAAATGTCTATAATAATAAAAGCAAAACAAAACTACAAAAAGCTCTAAGAGAATTGTTTGTAGTATAAATATTTCTATTAACATTTGCTATGGTATGAAGATCCTGAGAGTCATTGTTTGTACATTTCTGGAGTTTAGGTATGTTGTGTGCCTATATATACATGGTTGTTGGAAGGAGACGATTCTTTTTCTTTTTCTTCTAGTTTTGTTTTTGTCTAACTGGAACACATAGCTGTTGAATATGCAATGAAGAGAAAATTTATGGAGGGCAGAATTATGAGTATCTGAGGAAAGTTTAATTACTTTTATAATTTAGATAAGCTTCATAATTTATTGTTACACACTGTACTTTGGCACAATTTGTAACAATTACAAAGCACTTGAATTTAGGTTCTTTACTTGGCAGCTATAAACAGAGTTAGCTGTATGAAAACTTTGAGCGTTTACTTTCCTTCCTCCGCGTGGCATTAAAAGCTTATGCTGCAGTGGTGGAGCTGCTCTCGTTTCCACTTAACCACATCTCTGGGTTTGATTTTTCTGAAAAACATGGATTGCAATATAGTGGGCGTATGGTGGTAAACTAGGACGCAGGCCGAGAGAAGACATGGAGGTGCCTATCCATGCCCAAACCAAGGAAAGGAAAAAAATAGGAGAAAGTGCAAAAGACTCCTGCAGATACCTCTGGCTGGGATTAGAAAGAACAAACCTCAACCCTCACCTGCATCCAAGGGACAAATCCCCAGTTGTTCAAGTTCTTCATAAAGACAAGTCTTTTTCTCATTATTTCTTTTAAAATTAAAAAATCAAATTTGTTTTTGACTGAAATAAAACGCTGAGAAGTGGATGTGTCAGTGGGGTCCTGTGTGGTGTTTCAACACATTTTTCCTTTTCAGTGAAAATACATTTCTTTTTATAAATAAGTAGTAGAAAATAACTGCTTCTCTTAGGTCTTGATTACATTGCTGGTACAGAAACTGTTGCCTGACAAACAATTTTATGACGTTTCTATTATTTACAAAATTAGTCTTTTTTGTCGTCCATTTTGGTCATGCTTTTTAAATGTGTATGTTCTTACATATCTATTGTGTTGATGTTGAAAATAATGACTGAAGACCCGTGAAATCTCCAGCAACTGATTTTGGTTGATCATAAAAACCATTTGTCCTTAAAAACGTATTTGTAGGCGGCCCCAGGAATTTCTGCATTCCCATTTTCCTTTTAAAAACTAAACTGTAGAGCAGAATTAACTCTCATAAAACCTTACACTCGCTCAACTTCTCTCATAAATGAATGATCTTAATAGTTGCGTGTAACATTTTGAACTTTCCCAAAGCATTTTCTCAGCTCTGTTATTTAGGACAGAATTAAATTATTTTCCAGTTGGAGGTGGAAGTTAAGTGGCTAATGATCCAGTTTGGGATCTCTTGCACCTCAAATTTATCTCCGTGTATTCTCCATGGTCTTTGGGAACTTGGCCAGTGTGACCTCCGTGGAGGCTTCTGTTCTGGTTTTAGATTCTCTAATGTTGTTAGTGTAAGTTTTTGATAAGTCACTTGGTGCCAAACTCCGAAACAACTCCGTCCTGTGGCTTATGCGAGTCAACAGTCTGAATCAAACAGGTTTTGAATTGGTTAAAATAATAAAGCCAGTAGTCCTGCGGTTGAGCTCTTGATGATTAAAGAACCAGACCTAAGAATGCATTTATTTTCTTTTAAAAGAAATGCAAGACTCCCACTTCTTTGAGCTGTGTTGCTTTGTGTAGCTTTCTTTGCTTTCTTTTTCAAAGAAAGGCTGCATTATCTATTTCAAATCTTTATAGATGTTGCAATAAGATACTCCTTTCTCTTAATATTGGATTGAAAGGATCAAAGTTAATAACTTTAACTGAGAGACTTTAACTTAAAAAAAAATCGGTCTATTGTGTCTTTCCTTTTAACAATTTATGTTCCAGCAGGAGTTCAATGTTCGTGAGTGAATGTGGTCCTGTTGGTAAGGAGCTCATGTAATAGATGACAATTCTCTTGTCCAGCCTGCTTTGGGATACTTTCCTCTTGCAGGTGAATGTGTTCTGTGAAAATAACCCTAGTTCTCCTATTCAGGTTCCTGAAGACATGCATCCTTAAACCCTTTTGTTCAGAGTATTATTGTCCTTTATCCTGAAAAATGTCTGTGATTGTAGTGCCTTAATACTTTAAATCAATGGGGACTGAATCCAGCGCCTGTTAAGTAGTGTGAAGCAACCCTTTAAATGCAAATGCATCAGGGCTAGTTTTAATGTAATTTTAATAAGGCTGAAACCATTTTGAAGTAGACTTAAATCATAATACTAATCTCAAAAGACTCTCTATTTAGCTGAGAAGTCTCTTTATTCTCACTGGCCATTTTTCTTCTATGTGCATCCAAACCACCTTTCATCTGTTTCCATAGTTTTCATTCATGATATCCCGCCAATAGAATATATGTACAATTTATGGTTTCTTTATTAGTTAGAGAAAATGTTGTATTGTTCCACATTGCTTCACTTCGTTTTCTTTCTCTTTGTATATTCTGACCCATATTTGTGTGTGTGTGTGTGTGTATATATACATACATGTATTTTAAAAAATATTTAAAATAAAATGTTGTGTTCTGGGCAGAGAACTCAAAGTCTAGCTGTTGATACTGACTAGAGGGGCTATTTATTTAAGAATATAATATTTAGAGCTGAGGATGTAGCTTAGTGGTGAAACAGTGAGTGACCTGGCATGAATGATATCCCTGGGTTTGATCCTCAACACTGTGCAAAAAAAGGATATAACATTATATAAGGGAATGAAGGCAAAGTCAAGTGAAAGTGAGGAAAATATTTACAAAATGAAGTATGAACTCAGTTTCAATATATTGCAATATTCTATGTTTCTTGGCTTTATTTACTTAAAATATTTTGATGTGAATAGTATATATTTTGCTGTTTTTATTTGGGTTGATGGGATAGGTGCAGGAGCACTGACTCAGGGAAAAAATTTGATTAAGGACTAGCTTTAAATGTCCACAGAAAATGAAGGCAAGAACTCACTCTCACATTCTCTGTAGATAGAAAAAAGGAATCTTGATCTTGGAATATTATTTGGAGCTTAATTTAGTTAAATAATGTAATTATAGCACACATTAAATGATTAACAATAAAATTTTTCCACATTTCTCTGCATTCCAAAATGATCAAGAATGAGATGCTGAAGTACTAAAGTTACATGTGATATTTCATTTTCACACATTTCCCCCTTTACTATTAAGCTTTCTGAAAGAGTAATGTAGTTAAACATTTTTTAAAAAACTTTGTGTCAAGAAATGTTAAGAGAAATTTGGAGTATATTGTGCATTAAATATTATAAAACACCTCTAAAGAGTATAATTTGTAATGAGCCTCAAATTGCTTTGGCCTCAGAACTGCTATTTTCATAAAATTCCTCCCATGTAGAACATTGAGCAGAAAATATTTTTGGAGTATGCTAACTTAGCCCAAAAGTGTCTGTGCACACATGTGAGTGTGTGTGTGTGTGTGTGTGTGTGTGTGTGTGTGTACGTTGCACACGCACGTGCGGGTTTAGTTTACTTTAAGGCCATGCAGTTAGCTCTTGGTATGTAGTTTCTTGTTAAACACTGGTCACTGATGATTTCACTTTTGTTCAGGGTATTCCTACTCATGCCAACAACACTTTCCTCCTAATACAGTACTCGGAATGTGTGAATGGATAATGAAGTCAACCACCTAAGTATTTTAACACTGATAGGAATAGCTGTATCATAGCTGATATTGGCAGCTCTTTCAAGGGAGATGGGAATTGGTCTCTATTCATGGCGTTTTTCTGTTTCTAAAAGAGGGTTTTTTAATTATTATTTTTTATAAGTTTGTAGCGTTCCTTCTCTTATCCTGACAGCAGTTTGGACGTGGAGGTGCCCACCCTGTGTGGGACAAGGGCTTTTGCAGTGCACCTGACTTTGGTCTTTAGGTAGGAAATGTAGATGATGAAGCAGACAGTGGGGAGAGAGGAGCCTGGGGCAGTTGGGAAGTGACTGCCAAGGAATCCTGAGCAGGGCAAACAAAATGTATTTGGGGACCACAAGTGTCTCATCCTCAGTATGGAAATAAGAAGTCAAAAGACTTGATCTCTATGCTGGTTTCCTCTCCACCTTCCCATGTTTTTGTGATTATTATTGTGTTTTTTTTTTTTTCCCGATGGCATGTTTGCTTAATGTACAATGAGTAGAAAATAAGCTAGGTCCTCTTATGTCTAAACAATAATGTTTTGAAAATTGTATATAATATTTGTTTAAAAGACCATTTAAAATAAGATTTTGGAAGCCTCCATAAAAAAGAAAGAAAAAGTTTAGCGCGTGGCTTTTCTCTTTTCTGGCACTGTAAACTTACTGCTACTGTTTTTAAGAGACTCTTCATGGTTTAAGCTATCTATACAGGGAAATCTAAAATAAAAATTAAAGAAACATGCATATCGATGATTACATAGCAGAGGATGAATATTAACTTCAAACAGTGAGGAAGTTATTTAGAAATACTCTCAAATACAGGAAGGTTGTGGAATCCTTCAAGTATAGTCTGAGGCGTTGGATATCTCTGTACTTAACTTGGACTTTGGTTTCTATTTCTGTGATTCGTAGTGGATTTGATGCCATCTGATATCCCGTTGGGCTCTCAGATTCTGTGAAGCTGGGTCTGGGATTAACTTAGGTCTGAGATTGACACAAAGGGGAACTGGTCCCTAGATGCCATCACATGGATGTACAGTTGGCACCAATTGGAACAAGTGCTTATAGAAAACCACTGTGCAGTTTGAATTTCTGTGATTCCAAAGTTTGGAAACGCTACCTTCTGATTAACTACACTGCCCTCAATCACACATGCTCATTTTTTCTGTGGACTGCTTTATCGTTCTGTGTGTTGTTTTTTTTTTTTTTTTTTTAACTTCACTTGGCATTCGAGAGTTTTCTCTGAGACTTTCAAGTATGTATGCAAAACTGGAAAGTGTCAGAGAAGCTTAGGAACAGATTCCTCAAAGGAGTTATGAAGCACAGTGCACATCCTTCAACATCAAGGTGTCAGCGGAGCCCATTAAACCATTAGGTAAGTGGTAATATGGAGCAAAAGCCTGATTAGATTACAGAGTCTTCTGTATGTGAACTCGGTATGTGAAAACATAACACTTGATCTTCACAACAGTGCCACGAAGATTCAATTAGAGGACTGGTATGTGCCCAGATTTGGGGACATAAAGGGCAACTGGATTTTGAAGGAAAGATGGTAGGGAAACACCTGCAAAAATCTGCTTTTCTGTGCAACAGACTGGGTAATTGCATGTGCAGATGGATAGTTAGGGATATAATTACTTGATTTGTGAACACAAATGCCCTTTCGATTGTGTGAGTGTTGAATTTTGCAGTGACAGGTGCGTGTGGATTGCTGTGTGTGTATCCTTTGCACCCCTGTTTAAATATTTGGCCTGGAGTCTGTCTTCCATTCATTCTGAATGAAGCCACTCTCCCCCACTGATGGTCGGGGGGAATTGTTATAGCTCTTAATGTCTCTCCAACTTTTTCTCATGAATAATAACCTTAATTTGAAACCTTAACTAAAAGAAGGATGGCATCGAGGCATGTGGTGTAAGGGTTTACGAATTATGCACAGTAATTCATTTCTTAAAAGCTGCTGGATGTAACTCATTAGTTTTCATTGTTTTCTCAAAATAAGGAAAACTATTAACCAACACTACAGACTAATAGCCTGGAATTTTTTTTCCCCATAATCAACTGAAGTTTAATGGAAAATCATCTTTTGAAAGACTCTTTTTTTTTTTCTCCTTGCTTTTTCTTAACCTTTCCATTAATACTGTTGAGATATCTTCTCTAATTTCTCTCAACTAAATAGCATTCTCAGTCATTTCCTTTCTGTGTCAACATTTCTACACCACATTGGAGATGTGCAGAAAAAATTGGTGCAGTCCAAAAGGGATTTTTTTTTTAAATTAATGAATTTGTGATATACTTCCTGAAGTGGAATGGTTAGGTCACCTCTGTGTGCCTTTCTCTGGCCTTCCAGAGAAAACGGGTGAAATATTTGTCTGCCTTTAATGACCTGACTACTCTTCAGAACTACCCAGAAAATTTATAGGATTATCTAGTTTATTTTTTTACTCCAGTATAAACAAGCTCTATCCAAATTATTTTTGTCAATGAAAGATCCAGCAGACATCAATATTAGTAATACTTACAAAAACTTGCATGTATTGTTCACCAGCATCTATAATGTGCCCCCCTGTGCGCATGATATCCTAGTAAGAATACATCTGTAGGGGTTGGGGTCATGGCTCAGTGGTGGAGCGCTTGTCTAGCATGTGTGAGGCACTGGGTTCAATTCTCAGCACCACATATAGGTAAATAAAATAAATTTTCTTAAATAAAAATATTTAAGAAAAAAAAGAATACATATGTGATCTCATTCATCTTCAAACAATATATATTATTGTCTCCATTTTAAAGATGAGCAAACTGAGACACAAGGTTAAATACCTTATCCCTTCCATATAATTAATAAGTGGGAAGGGATTAAAGTTCTACAATATGTACTTCTCCCACTCATGTTTGTTGTTTTATTGAAGTCATATTTGTAGAAATAATCAAATACAATAAATCAACAAAACTTAAATCTGCTAAATAGAATATATAAATCAACAAAAAAAATCTATAAATATTTATATGTATATACTTATATATAAATAAACATATAAATCAACAAAACTTAAATCTGCCTTAAAGCAGCTTGCCAAGGAGGGAGAATGACCACAAAAATCCCATTTTGACTAGCTTTGGAAAGACGACTTCACACAAGGTTTCTAAATATAATAAGTATTTTAACTTCTGGACATTTCCTTGTGTTTGCTGCTCTTCTAAGGTGCACTTTCTCCTGTTCTTCGTGCTTTTTGACTAGAAATGTGGGGATTAAATTTCACCCACAAAAAGAATTAAAGCCATTCTTCCCAATTCTTCACGTATCATTAAAAATACCCGTAGGTTTTGCCGCCCTGAGTAGAGAAGGAGCCAGGACACTTTGCTCAGATAATGTTCGGAACCACCTGCTTTGAATGTGGTCTGATTGAATCAGGTGACGGCTGCTTTTCATCTCCGTGTGGGGACTGGGTGTAGGGAGTGTTTTCTTTGGATCTCTCCTGTGTTTAGGCGACGTTGGTTTCAGGTGGTATAAGAACAGGCGCTCATCATCGACTGTTGCTGAATCCTGTGGAGAGATTTGAAAGAAACTTGAAGCATTTTTAGATCTGTTTAAGAATCATGTCCTCTTATGTGGTTGTTTATTTGTGCCCTGGATGTGGATTGCCGTGTGCAAACCATTTTCCCCCAGCAAAGTTGATTCTGGATTTTGTTTTTGTACTTAGGCTGTTCTTTGGTAGCCTGAGCCCTGACATTAGCACGTGAACCATTAGTACCACAAGGTTCCACAGACTTCGTTTTGCCCTGAGGGTCCACTATTCTTTTGTGGGATGATGCTGGACATCTGGCCTGATGCTCACCTGAGCCTGGGGATTCTCAGCCTTCTGATGTGCCCTTTGGCTGCAGCTCTTCGGCAGTGGTAGAGCAATTACAGGTCATTTCCCACTATCAGAAAGTGTGTGGCAAGAACTGAAGAGTAGTCAAGAACTGGACAAGGCATGGTGGAAATTCAGAATTTTTGGCCCCTTCTAGAAGATTACAATTCAATTCCTCTGGGACTGAGCCAGAAATATGTTGGTTTTTTTTTTCTTTTTTCTTTTTTTTTTTTAAACAGTGATCCAGATCTGAAGATCTTTTGAAATTAGGTAAAATATGGTTCTAAAAGATTTCTCTAAGTGTGCCCCCACACCCTTGTGCTGGATATTTTGCAAACTGCAGATTCCTGGGGCTCCTCTGGGAATGGTGCCCTGGGACCAGCATCTATAATGTGCCCCTTGGGATTCATATTTCTTTAAATTTTTGAGAATTGCTGCCACAGATTTACACAGACAGGACGTAGACAGGAAATTGTGAGCCAATGAGAAGATTAGAAACCATGCTTCTACGATTGGAACAAAACACAGAATGCTCCAAACAGGGGACAGGTGTGTTTGGAAAGCTTGTTTTGTCAAGAGAGTCTTTTCTTCCTTTGACTTCTTTTATTTAGACTGAAGCTACGTTTCTGAATTAAAAATAAAAATAAGAATAAAAGGAGAACTATGTCAATAAAAGGTACCTGGGGCATACCAGTGCCCTGGGAAGTCATGGGCAACACCTATGTTTTTCTTTGTCAGGATCCAGTAGCTTCTTGTTTCTTCTATTGGGTCCACAGACGGGGATGCTGGGTTTTGACATTGGACCCCAAGATCATAGGATCCAGCTCCTGAAGTTGGACAGGAACCTGCTTTTTTGTCTTGGCAAACACCTTTCCATTTTTCTCCTGGTCCAATTGCCCTGTTTGGCATTTTCTGGCCAAGAGACTCCTTTTTCTTTCTCCATTCCTAGTTCTTAACTCCAGTCTGAATCCAGGAACTTTTTCAGACCTGTTTCACTCCTGTTGGTTTAAGCATCAACACCACATCTTATATTACAGAGCATCATGGTATGTTTTAGAATTTATACACTTATTCCTTTGCTTTTCTCCCCTGTGACTAATTTTTGGAAAATGCTTGGTATACGGAGATGAAAAGAGAGACTATGTGTGTGTTACATTTAAAGTGCAAACCCTGTTTGGTGTGTTAGACTCCGGCCAATGAAAATCGGGGAGTAAGGATTTTCACAACCACCACTGAACGTAGAACTTCATCGTTTTTGTTTTGAGTATAAATATTGAGAATAGTTTTGTTTGTTTATGCCAGTGCAGTTTTACAGCAAATCCTTTCAAATGGGGTGCAGAGCCATCCGTGGATATTTGTAAAGGCTTTGTAGAATCATACATAAAATAAATTGTCCATTTGATTTGAACAAGTTTTGCAATTATTCGTGGCTTTAACAGGAGCTTTTGAAGGGCACAGTATATATCTACCAGCTGGTTCTTTCTTCTTTCTTTTCCTTTTTTTTTTTAAAGAAAATCGAGAGCTTTGTACACAATCCCTTGGGAAAGCTGGTAGTAAGCTGTATATCAGGTAGTCAAGTTATGCCATTTCAAATCTGTTTTGTATTTTAAAGGGGCCATAGTTATGTGAATTTCATCTTATGGACATTCTTATGTTTCAAACCAAGTTTTTATTTCATTTTTGTATTTTTTTAAAAATAGATCCTTTCCCTCAATGTTTTAGTGAAATAAAACATGTAATGACCTAATTAAAAATATGTGAAGTCCTTACTGGGAAAAATGCTTTCTTCTTTATTGTATTGTGTTTTGCAAGAATCTGTTTTCATCAGCGTTTAAAACATTCTTTTTAATTACTGATAGTCATTTTGTTAAATTCTTTGATTGTTCTGTGATGTTCTTTTTCTGTTTTTGTTTCAAGGATTCTGAGTTTTTACATTGAATAAATCCACTTATTCATTCTATAAATGTTCATTGAGCTCTCTTTTTAAAAAATATTTATTTTTTTAGTTGTAGTTGGATACAATACCTTTATTTTATTTATTTATTTGTGTGTTGGGCTGAGGATCGAACCCAGGGCCTCGCACGTGCCAGGGGAGCCATCTACCACTGAGCCACAAACCCCGACCCTCAGTGAGATCTTTTAGCCCGACACTGGTCTAGATTCCGGGTCACAGGGACCCAGTTTAAATCCCTGTTTCTCTGAAATTTGCTTCTCACTTGGGGCCAGTAAGCAAGGATAGCAACCACAAATATGTATGTGTATGCTTACATACATACTGGATAGCACATGTATGTAATTTAATAAATATGAATAGATAGATATAGGATTCCAAATACTGCTAGGGACTGTGAAAACGTGGACCAGTGGAAGCAGTTAATGGGCACAGATGTGGGAGGCATAGGACCTGCAATGTTCTCTTATCTAGGACAGTCAGGGAGCCTCACTTAAAGCGATGTTTAAATCCATACCTTGAATGATAGTGAAGATTTGACTCTTAGGGATGATTAACATTCTATTTGCAGAGACTTTTGAGGACAGTACAGGTTCTTAAAATCTTTGAATATGGACACCATCAAACTTTTATCAGCTTGGGCTATATATAGGAATTAAAATTTGGAAATGTATCGACACGAGTGCTTCTTAGGAGTTGAAGGCTTTTAGAATACACTAATATCCACATGTATTCCAGTTTTTCGTCTTGCAGTGATGGAGCATGATTATGTAGAAAGATAAATCATGTCCCATCAAGGGCCAAATTAAAGTTCATATTTGCGGTGAGAAGACAGTTCATCACTTAATATTAAGTAATATGCAGATTGTACTTGTCATATGTACCACCTACATAATTAAAGCCTTAAATTTGAAATATTAAAAGATTAAAGCTCATGAAAATACTTTGTAGGGACCTTACTTTTCGCTTTGTGAAGAATTTGTATTTCACCCCTTAGCTCTGTCTGTATACACCATACAGATATTTATTAAATCAACCATAAGTTACATAAAGTTCATATATGTATGTAAAATGGATGGGCTCATGTTGTTTGTGTGTATTTCTGTCATTCATTCATTTCATTCATTGATACATTCATTCATTTGTTAGTTCTGCAAGCATTTGTTTCATGGGAAGTTTTTCATATAGAAGGAAGACAGAAGGCAAGACAGCCAGACCCCAAAGGACCTCACATGCCAGTTTAAGTAATTTTAACTTCCCACTGAAAGCAGTAGGGAGCCATTGAAGGTCTTTGGAAGAAGTGACAGGTATCACTGGATCATAATAGGTAGGAGGTGGGGGCAAATCTGAAGCCAGAGGATTTGGTTTTCTAATCTTATGAAAGGTTTTATTTATTTGTAAAAGAGGAACGGAGGGGAGAAATTGCCTTAAAGGATGTGGCCATAAAGTGGAGTAAGGTCCAGGGAAAGGTTTTTGAGCCTCTCTGGTAGAGATGATCCAGGTCTCTTCTGTTCTTTGAACATTTTGTTAGATTTACTTTACAGAGAAATAACACTGGGTTGAACACTTCAGTGCATCTTCAGGTAGCCTGACACTGCTACCCGGGTTTATCTTACCTATCACACCTCCACATTATGGAATTCCCTTCTTTGTGTTCTCCAACATTTGAAATCCTTCTTACCTTCTCTTAAAGTCCTGCTTCAAAAGGAACTTCCACCTCCTCTCCAACAGTTTTTTGGTGTTTATTTGCTGTTTATAGCTGAACCTAAAAAAAATCTTGCCAATATTGTTTTTTTTTCAAGTGTGTGTTTTGTCTCTTCAACTGAATTTTAAGCTAGGTTTCATAATGTATTTGGAGGGGCACAAACAGAAAAATAGATCATGTTCCTTAATTTTAAGTAATGGGACTTATTTTTCCTTCTGTTGACGTGGAATATAAATGGCTTTTGAGGCCCCAGGAGAGTCCACAGTATTGTATTTCATCCAAAATATTGCAAAACTTCGGTATTATTAATTTTTAAAGATGATTTGCCTTGAGCAAGAAATCTGAAGATCTGGACAGCACGTTTCCTGCTCTCCCTTCTGCTACAGTGAGATGGTTAGTGTTGTGTGGACCATCCAGACAGTGAGGTTTGCTAGGCACTAGCGATTCTAAAGGAGATTGTTCACCTTCATAACATCAGGACCACTTTGAAAAGTTAATGCAAACTTTACTCTCATCGTAGAAAAATGCATACAACTAAATATGTCTGTAGAACTTTCCAACACTTAGGCCATACATGTAGTGTGTGTGTAGGGCTGATGTTGGTAAACCAAAGGAAAAAAATGCATCTGGGGTGACTTTTGCAGTCATTAGCTTTTACCTGTGCTAAGTGGTCATTAGGTATTTGCTGGTCTGTTGCTATTTGTAAGAAGGCCATCGTGAATGGAGCAGAGAAGGAAGCTGTGTGTGCAAATCAAAAAACTAAATGGGGAATGAAGCAGTACATGCCTGCTATCCCTCCTGAAAATGTTGCATCTGTGGCGCTTCCACAAATACAAGTGTCCAGGAGATATGGACCCTTCAGTAGGTGGAATCCTGATTTATCCAGAGTTGGTATTTATTTTTAAAGAAATGCTGTGAGCATTAAGTTCCTAAGCCTGCTTCTGGGGGGACTGACAGGGGAGATGGATCTAATGTTTATTTTAGGATGCTTTCAGCTGCAGCAAAAGAAAACTCAGATTCAAATTGCCTTACGTGTAAGAAAATACGTAGGTAACCAGTTCCTGCTGGAGTTCTCCCTCCTCTCTGACAAGCTGCGTCCTAGGAATGAATAAGAGATCCCTGCTTTGGTTCTTGCCCCAACAGGAAAATGTTCATCGAGGACAGAAGATGTCTCTTTCCTTGAAGTAGGGGACTGTTCCCAGGATCTCAGTGCAGCCATGTTTTTGTGTCTGACTGACCACTTACAACTCAGTTCCTGGCCAGGGGAGGCAAAGCGGGGACGGCCACAGTACTGGGATTTGCTTCTGGAACTGGAGATGAGGTCCCCTGATCCTGATTCTTCAGGAGAAGGGGTGGCTGTGTGAAAACAAACAGGTGTAACCAAAAATGCTGCAGGTTCTGTCAGGAAGAAGGAAGAGGGTAGACAGATTTCATAGTGCATTTTTTGATAAACTAATGCTGTGAATTAAAATGAGGTGATCGTGTTTATATTTTTGCAATTAACCCAAGTCTGTTATTTTATCCATCACTGCACACATGGAACATTTATGGGCTCATGTCAATGTGAGGGGACATTATAGTAGATGTTTCATCCACATGGGAAGAGTGCCCACCACTCAGTTTACCTCTAGGTTCTATTGTCAAACACAGTTAAGAAAAAGATGAGAGTTTTGTAATTTGGACAGAACAGTAGAGTTTGCCTGGATTGTCCATTACTTATAAAAACATTTTTCTTCATGGTGGTGGGGGGGTTTAAATTGTTAATGGGTTGGTTATGTATTGTATTCTTATATTTGAAAAATTTCAGGTGTAGCTTACAAAGTGATAGGTGGTATCATTTCTCATATGCGCCTTCAGTTTAGAAATATTCTTTCAGTGTAGCTGAAGGGAAGAAAGCATTTGAAAATGGATTAAAAATGCTTCTCAGACTTAGTATTAATTGAAGCAGTGGTATTTTCTTCTGGGGCATATTTAACCCCAAGGAAAAGCCCTGGTAATTAGGAAATTGGGATTCTGAATGATGGATTTGCAAGAAGAAATATAACTTTTTCTACAGAACATCCTTCATCCAAATTTGGGATGCCAACATCTAAAGATTTTTTTTTTCTTTTATGGCATAAAAAAATGGGTGAGAGGCAGTTCACAAAGAGGTTGAAAGGCGAAATTGAGGTGCTCCTCCCAACTTTCCCGATAACTGGCCCTGAGGAATTGGACCAACCCTGAATTTCTCTGATGTATAAAACTCTAAAGGAAGAGGCAGTATTATGCCTCAGAGTGCTTTGAATAATCGAAAGCAGTAAACTGCCGTAGGGTGTTTATTGTTGTTACCGTGGTGTTCTGATTATTATAATTGAAGTAGAACTTTAAATATTAATGATGCTCTTGTTAATCAATGGGGAAATTGCAGTAGAAAGTACAAAAATGCTGAGTTGTAACTGCTGCCCAGGTCACTGATACAGAGGCTCTCACCTGCTTTCTGTCTTGCTGTCACTTGATCCCAGGAAGCTGCTTTACTGTACAGGTTTGTTTTCTCCACTGTCTCGCCGCCAATGATCATATAGTACGTGTCAAGTACTAGGTGCGTATGGAAGTGAGCATAAAGAGGCCAGTATTTCCCTTTACAGTGACCATAGAAGAGATCATTTTTGTCAAGGGATAAGACATACATGGAGTATGATTGTTTTGCTGCTTTTTTTAAAAAAATTTTTTTTCTCAAAGTCACTGAGCTTGAGATTTGTCCATCAACTCTACCTGGTTATATGATTCCAGGAGCCTTACTGGATTCAGAGTGGTGATCTTCATGTTTCTTACTGAATTTTAATTCATACCTGAATGATTTTGAAGTAAGTGACTATTTTAGTTATGAAGAAAGATGTCTTATGTCAAACTAATATTTATGGCCTCCGTGTGGTTGAGTTTCTTAGTTAAGAGTGGACAAACAAGGCAAAAACTTATGGATTCCCATCATGTTAGGTTGTTCTTCTTGAAGGCACAGGAGCACTGTGGAATTTTTTTTTTTTTTTAAACTTTGGAATTCTGCAAGCATTTGTGATACTTTCTTGTGTTCACAGCACATTGGAGAGGTGCAGATGCAGTCCCTTCCCTGCCCTGTGCCATGCTGGGCACGCTGGGCAAGGGGAAAGCAAACCAGACACAGCCCTTGTCCTCAGGCAGTGTTTTGGTTTGTTCAGTGGACGTAGGGAAGGCTTGTTTGATAATCATAAAAATATAAGATAGCATCTGGGCCAGTCCAGTGAAGGACCCGACCAGCGATTGCTCCGAGGACACGCTGATTCAGCCAAGGGTGGGCACATGAGTGAAGACAGGCCAAGTAGGGAGTGGAGTGGTGGGGTTGGCATGTCCAGTTACACAGCCCTCTTTGGTGTTCCCCTGTAGGCTCTATAAATATGCCCGTGCTCTTAGGCTCTGTCTGCACTTGTGATTTCTCACTAACGTGTACTCCAATCCTTCCCCAGTGTGTACTGCCCATGTGGTTCGTGAGGGATTACGATATCCCCAGGGGATATCTATGTTTGGATGAGAACCATCAGAGTAATCCTGTCTGCCCGGACACAGTAATTAATTCGGGTCATCTAGGCCTAAGCAAATCTGTGTATGGTGTGGCCTGGTTTGCCAATTGGTTCTATAATGGTTCCAACCGGGACAAAGTTCAGGAGGCGTTTTGCTTCTTTGCAGGTTGAACTCTCTCCCATTGAAAGTGATTGAGAAAACAAGTAGGTCCAGAGATCCTGTGACCCTGAGAGAAGCTAGCTTTAGGATGAAGTTGGTGTACAGGAGGAGAGAGAGCATGGGAAGAAGCTTTGTCCTTGCTAATGTAGTGAAACCATTGCATCTATTAACCCTAAAAGGTGTCTCTCCTCTGGACTTTCTAACTATCTGGACCAGTAAATTCTCTATATAAGGGAACTTTAAATTCTACTCTAACTGAAATGACCTTAATCTTTGTGTCTCTATTCTGAGCTCCAGATTCACATATTTAGTTCCTTTGCTGGATTTTATATTTGGATGACAAATGGACACTTGGAACACAGAATGTCTAAAATGTACTTTTTTTTTTTTTTAAAGCTACCCCATTCCTAAACCTTCACCAGTACCCATCAGATAAAAACTGGGGAATAAACTCTTAACTGCTCTGTTTCTCTTATTCTCCCAGTTAAGTTAGTTGTTGATCCCTGTCTCTTCCGTCACCCTTTTGTGTAATGCTGCATCGTCTGTAATCTTTTTTATAACAGTGGCTTCTTGCCTCCTCATTGGTCTTTTTGTCTCCAAGCTTTCACCTTAATCACCCATCCATTTTAACTACTACCATTTTCAAAATGCAAATATGAACCTGTCACTTTCTTCAGAACAAGCAATATGTGTAGTGCTGGGTAGAAGGCCGTGTCTTCCTCTGGCCCTGCCCAGACAGGACATATCCTCATTGTCTACCACTGTGACTCACACACTATATATTCCCGGATCATTGTGCTCCTTGCCATTTCTTGCCTGGGGAATTCTCTCTCGTGCCTCAGTGCTTTTATATACTTATTTTCCTGTTTTTGGAAGGCTCTCAGTTTTGCAGGATGGCCTAGCTTTTACCAGCTGGAAAAGGAGTGATGTTGCATTACCAGGACGGTGAGTACCAAGGTCATTTAGTTACTCTAGATACACATATCCTCTGGAATCTCAGGCTGCTCTGAAATCCACAGAGGTTTCCTGCTTTCCCCACTCCCCAGTCACAGGTCCAAGCTTAACACCAGGTGGTTGGCAGAGGTCATTATTGAACTTCAGTCAGAACCTCCAAGACCTATCCCAGCTCCTCCTAGACCCACACCCACCACACCATCCGTAGCTCAGCGCAAGGTAGAATGGACTGCCTTGGAGAGGACAGATGTGTGAGGATCAGGATAGTTCATAGCTTTTCCCAACCATTTGCACAAGTCTGTTTCTTGAGACATTATAATTGGGTGATTCTTAAAAGGAGATGTATGCAAAATGTTGGATTGCTGTGTAAAGGAAAATGTGGTAAGAAGGGAAATACATATTGATGAAGAAGTGTCAGATAGGTGGAGGAGAAAATGAAGAGCAGAGGAAAGTTAGTGTTGGCATGGGGTTGCCTGCATTCAGATGGTTTGCTTTCTGTGATAATATTGGTTTGATAGGCTGAGAAAAAGAAATCCAGGTGTCCTTCACTTTTGTAAGCAGCCTGGTTATTGCGCAGGGTGCCTAGGCAAAGGATTCCTTGCCAGTTGCCCAACATCATGAGTTCTGACTTTTTCACCTGTAAAGTGAGGAGGATATGACCTACCCGAGGAGAGGCTGTGAGGGAAATGAAGCAATTTAGTAGAAATGCCTCACAATGAGTGATTGTTTTCATTGGTATGGTGGGTGGTCAGTGTTTAAAAAAATACCCCAAACATTGCACCATGGGCACCGCTTGCCAGTTTCCATGGTGTAAATGCCCCTGGCAGTGCTGGTTTGGTCGCCAGTGTATTGCAGCATTGAACATATAGTTGGAAAGGCAGCAGGTTCCACTGCTCTCTTCCTCCTTTCTACATGAGCTGCACCCCAGAAGAGCATAGGCATTTTGTTTTCAATGCATGGGTGTCTTTATTTTTAGCAAAATCAGTCCTTATCCCCTACCCCCTACCATAATTCTGTTAGGGATTGTGCAGTTTTAGTGATGACTGTGTCATGGTGGTGTAGCCTCTATGACTGAACGGCAGAGACTGGAGCGAGTGCCCTTTATCCAGTGTTTGAGGAGAGATGCTCAGACATCGCTGTGTGTTTCCTTAGGTTAAATATCATCCCTTCTGTTTGGCCCTTTTGAAGTGTTACATCACTAAGTCCTAGATCATCATTTCTTAAGGAGTCAATTCTAGGAAATAGGTACATGGCTCCGTGGCAGGCCCTGGGTTCCGCCACTGGCACCCACACAAAACACCCTGAAAAAGCAAACAGCAGAAAAAAAAAAGAAATAAAAAAAGGAGTCAATTGTAGTTTGTATAATTTTTTTTTCTCTAAAATTCTGCAGCCATTTTAAAAATATTGAATGCTGCCTTTTCTTTTTGCTATGATTTTTATTCCAACCTAGATATGTATTTTAGAGAGAAAGAACCCTATTTCATATTAATCTTATATCTACTTTGGTGTCAAATAGCATGCTATGATAACAGTACTCATAGTAAAGGAGTTATCTTTTTTTTTTTTTGAGTTCCTACTGTGTTCTAGTTTTCATGGTGACATTTTTTCCTAAATTACCTGTCAGTATCATAACAGTACTGGAGAGCAAGTATAATCATTCCTATTTAATGGTTAAGAATACATACAGCCGGAGATATCAAAGAGGTTCTCTCCAATTGTACAAGTAGCAGGCAGCTTAGCACACCAGTGTGAGTGGTGTTCAAAAGGTAATGGCTGAAGGAATGGGTAATGAATGCATTGGGTTTATTTTCTTGAGACAGACTGAGCAGCCTGAGAACATTTGGTGCTCAGAGAGAGGAAGTGCTAAGAGGGGAAAACAAGTCTGAAAGGGAGAGAAGGATAGTTCAAAGACCAGTTTCTCTTGCTTCACAATTCTGACTGGTGCCAGCTCTAACTGCGTATGTTTGCTTTACTTGCAAGAGAGAATCACCGAGCCAGAACTCAGGAAAGTCTGTTTTGGAGGCTGCCTTAGTCAGGGTCTGCAAATTGCTGGAACAAAACAACCTCCAAACTTCAGCAGCAGAGGGTCATTTCCCTCTGGTGTCACAGGACAATGAGGGCGGACTCTCCTCGTGTAGTCCTTCAGGTCTGGGTTCCTCCAGCCTTGGAGGAATCTGGGCAGCCTCTAGCTGCCTAGATGTTGGTAGCAGGCTGATCAAAGAGGGGAGAATGCACAGATGGGTACATGAGGGGATGGTTTATGGGGTGGGTCTGGCAAAGGCAAGCATTACTTCTGCTCTAGTTCTATTGGCCAATCTTAGGTCACATGGTTCCACTTGACTGCAAAGGAGGATGGGAAATATAGACCTGACCTGGTGGTTAGGGGGATGAAGAGATGGGGACTGGTGAAACGCACCCTAGAATCCACCACCCAGGATGACACGAGAGGCCTGAGCATTTGGGGCCCACCATTTTCCAGGGGGCTGGTGTTCTTGATGAGGCTGTAGCAAGTTTGCTGCGTGGTCACCTCTAGGTGGCATGAGGCTTGAGGCCTGCTGACTGCCTGTAACTGGGAAGGTTGTCTACTTTCTCTGAGGAGGAGATCTTCCTGTGCATTTGAGGCATTGCTTGAAGCTCTGAAGGACGTCTTGGACATGGGACTGATTTGTTAACTAGAAGCGTCTCTCTAAACAATCATTATTGGTTATGAGTTTAAGAGGGGAACCTGCAGTGTTTCTGAGAAGGAAAGGAAAGAATGTTCCTAAAAAAGGGGAAAGGAACGGTGGGAAGTAGGATATAAGCACTTTTTCTTTGGCGACCCATGGCTGTATTTCATATAATTAAACTTCATTCCTCTTTAAAAAATTCTTAGAAATAATAGAGATTTTCTACAAAGGTAATGTTTACCATGTGCAATTTTTGCCTTAAAGGTGGTCGTATTTTTAATTTGTAGAAATGATTATTGCAGTTTGGGTCTCCTTAGTCACTGAATTGGAGACGTTCTCTGGTTTCAGAGCAGGGCTTTGACGTAGTCCTGTACGGTGCCTTAAAGGGGTTTGAAAAACAGCTGGGGAAAGTGGGGCCTTTTAAAACCAAATTATGGTCTATTTGATACAATGGAGAAAATTCATGTCACCTTGTTTTGTGTTGGCTGCTGTTTTGATCCCGCCGCCCCCCATATTGATGAAGCTTGCCGTGTTTCTTCTCCCTGGCTTTCTTACTCGTAGCTGCAGGATTTCACGGTGTCTTTTGTGTGCCACTTGCCTCCCCAAGTTTGGCCCAATAGTTTTGAATAGCTGAACGATTTATCGAGGACAGATCAGCTGAGATGTGGCTCCACTTTAGTAAAGCAGAAGGAACAGCATAAGGTTAGGTGACTGATGTGTGAGTTTTCGAATTTGATTTGGTTTTACATGGAAAGGTTGAAGCAATGATCCATGTATTCTAATAAAAATCATCAGTACAAATCAAATAAAATCTGGCTTAGTGGCTATTTTCCCACTGTATCACTCACAGCTAGCCTGTGCTGTTGCAGACCACATTTGGCAGGCACTGGTTTCCCCCACAACACAGAATCTTCGAGTCACATTGCAATCTCTGCTATGTTAGGAAGGCATCTTTTCTAATCAAACTTTCTGCTAATCTCATCAGATAAATCATCATTCTCTGATGACAGCTCAGGCTTCTCTGGACCCCTTCCCTGCTTCTTGTTTTCTCTTAAGATGCCTGGTTATTGTCATTCTTCGGGTCTCTGCGTCCATCTCCCTTCAAACTAATGACATTTCTGCCATTCCTGAGGAAGGGTTTCAGCTTTTTACCATTCTGTAGACTGAATTTTGGGAGGCAGGACAGCAGACCTGCTCATCTCTTTCTGACCCGTGTCCTCCTGCTTAGCAGATGGTGGAGGCATCCGAGTCGCAGACCTGTTAGGACCACATGCTCTTCCCGTGTTCCCATGGAGTGGGTAGGACTGAACCTAGAAACTTGAGTTGCCACCTTTATAGTCTGTTTCACTTCCTACCCACGAGGCTGGACCTGCTCTCACCACGTGAATTAGGCCTGTGTTTTAACGCACTTGAAAGTGAAAGTAAGGCCGCCCCATGGTTTGGGCATTTTTGCATGGTAGATCTGCCATCGCAGCTCCAGGCCTTCTGCACACTGATGCCAACTCTAGCCATAGGGCGACATCGTGGGAGATGGACGGTTTTCTCCCACTGCTGACCTGATTTTAAAAATGCATGTTTCCAGACAGGAAACGGAATCGCTCAATACTGTCCAACTTTAGCAAGTTACCTAGTGAACTCCACCTCCCTGTTAGCAGGTCTTCCAGGGAACTCCAGACAGCGTCCTGCTACTGCCTGTTGGAATTCAAGAGGAAATGTGGCAGCTCGGGAGAAGGAATACAAGCCTATGGCAAATGACCTCCTTCACATCAAATTTCTTCTAGATTTTTTTTCCTTTTGATTTTTTTGCACCCCTTCAAAAAACAATTTTGATCTGCTGATATTTAGGTCTGTAACTTCTCTTGATCCCCATTTCATAGTCTAAGTGACTCCAGATATATCACTTTAATGGAGATGAATAAGAAAATTTTGTGGAAAGAAGCATAAGACAAAAGTGTGGTTCCGTGATTGTGAGATAAAATGGGAAACCCTTCAGTCAGGTCTTTTTGATCCGATTAGAAACAAAAGGATGTCAGTTGAACACATTGTCACATATGGGATCTGGTTTTGGATACAATCATTAATATCAAGAACTGTTAGTTAGTTTAAGTGTGTTTTGTGTGAGTGTGCACACACACACACACACACACACACGTAAGAAAAACCTTTGCCAGTGTTGTTCGGGCATTTGGCTGACATGGAATTGTGAGGACATTTTTCTCAGACTTTCTAAGTCAGGAATGAAATCCATTAGCAGTGTTCAATTTACAAAGTGACAAGGGCTGTATCCAAAGGTTAAAAGGACCATTTCCACCTTACGATGTTGATTACAGCAAGTTAACTCACACCATACTGGGCGGGATGTGCAGGTTCTGTTGCAATGCCAGGGCTCCTCCTCACATTGCTGTGGTGGCTCATTCATTGCACACCCCATCTCTCAAGGCGGGAATATATTCTTTTTAAGTGTCAGTTCACATCCCCCACCAAGATAAAAATTTGTGGAAATGTTTCCCATTTAATTTTGCCAGCCTGTGAGAGCCACACTGGATGTTTCTCTCTGTCCTGAGTGAGCTCTCCTACCCACCTGGCTGTAGTGGGGAAGTGCTGCTGTCAAGGCAATTCTCCTTTTTACAATTGAATTTTAGAATCCTGTGGAGGGGGGGGGCGGATAGGATGCACGGCCCCTTAAGGTGACTCCAGAATGGATGGTTCGCCCTGGCTTTGTGCATTACACTAATTCACAAGCAGGTTGCACAATCTTGACTTCATTTTGGATGAATTCCTTTAAAGCTGATACAGTGAAACCAGGCTGGTGGCACATGCCTGTAATCCCAGCCACCTGGGAGGCCGAGGCAGGAAGATTGTAAGTTCAAGGTCAGCCTCAGCAACTTAGTGAGACCCTGTGCCAAAATAAAATAACCAAAGGGGCTGGGAGGGTAACTCAGTGGTAGCGTGCCCCTAGATTCAGTCCCCAGCACCAAAATAAATAAATAAGTACATACGTAGATAAATAAAAATTTAAAAAGCTATAGATACATAGAATGATATGTTTAACTTATTCTTATGTCTCTCTCCTCCCTACCCCATCTAGGTGGGAAGGTTACCGTTAATGATGGATACATAGAAATGTCACTGAAACAAATGAACTATTGAGGAATATTTCTTATTAGGACAGAAATTTCAGTCAAGTTTTGCATTGATAGCCTTGCACTTCTGCTGTTGTAAAAATCACTTGGTCACAGGACAGAGGATTTGTGAGAGTAGCTAGGAAACTATTATCCAGAATGAGGATGGGGAGAGAGGGGTGGAGAGAATTTTCACTTTTTACCTTAAACAGTTTTGTATTTTAGCTTTTTTTTTCAACTAACATCTAATTAGAAATTAGTTTTAATGATCTTAAAGAATTTCTCCATAGACTTCTGGTGAATTATACAGGGAAAGATTTAGAAGTATACATCATAGATGTGCTGAGCATCTTGACCAGGTGATCAAAAGTAGCATAACCAATGAGACTCAGACCAACTCACCACCGGGGGCTCCTGATGTGAAGTCCTGGGGAAGACCCCCCACCCCTCCCAAGTTTTCTTTTTGAAGTGCTGAGATCAAACCAGGGCCTTTGCCTGCTAAGTAAGCACTGTAACCCTGAGCTGCATCCTCAGCCCTTTTTGTTTCATTTTGACACAGGGTCTTGCTAAGATGCCAAGACTGGTCTCAAACATGAGATCCTCCTGCTTCAGTCTCCCAAGTAGCTAGGATTACTGACCTGTGCCAGTGTGTCCAGCTTTTGTAGTGTCATATCCACCTGAATGTAATCATAAGGAAGCATCAGATCATCTCAGATTGAGAAACATTCTATGAAATAACTTGCTGTATTTTTCAAAAATTCCAGCATCACAAAAAAGAAGTACCAAGGAACTATTTTTGATTAGCATAGATGAAATCTTTATCACAATTAAATGCAAGACGATGGACTGAATCTCCTACCACATGTGGGGAAGTACCAAATTCGGATATGGATTCTGCGTTGGATGGGAGTAGCCATGGTGAATTTTGATTACAGTTTTTTTGTTCTTAGGAAATGCATACAGAAGTACCAAGGGGTAAATGTAATTGATGCTACCTACTCGTAAATGGTTCAGAAATAACATATTATATAGTTTAAACTGCACTATCATTAAAAACATAAAAAAGATTAATATAGGAAGAATTTAAAAATACATACATTGATCTCAACCTTTCCTCTTTTTTTTTAAGTTGCAGATGGACACAATACCTTTATTTTATTTATTTTTTATGTGGTGCTGAGAACCAAACCCAGTTCTTCACACATTCTAAGCAAACACTCTACCACTCAGACACAACCCAGCCCATATCAGTGTTTTTTATGGGGTTCATTGAAGGTATTTTGATCCTCAGCTTTTGAGAATCATTACATAGCACCTGGATAAATTATAAATTCCCCTTTTTGAAAGAGTTGGTAGAATCATATTGAGATTGGTCTTGTGAAAATAAATGTTTCCTCAAAATTACAGTGAATGGGTGAAAACAGATTTTGTTTAGTTTGAGAATAAGAAAGAGTTGTTCCTGGGTTTTAGCTTAGTTGGAGGAACTGTCAGTTAACCACACAAGTAACTCTTCTGAATAGACCATAAACATTAAATGCTTTATTTAAACTTCCATTCTCTCATAATTCTGATTAACAAAGTCGTAGTATGGTTAAGTATCAGACTGTAAATTGAGGTGAAATACTTCCTTTTGAGCTCATGGAGTAAAATAAAGAGATTTTCCCTGATCCAAGCCATTACAATTTCACATTTGTGAAGTATTTCAAATTCATTTTTAACGGGCTGCTTCTCTTCAAAAACATGTGGAGGTAGATTTAGAAAACTGTAAACAGTGTCTGCATTTTTATAGATTTCCATTGTATGTGGTTGATACCGATTTACCTCTTTTTAATTGTAACAGATGAAGAATTAGTAGTTTAAAATGGTAAGAAGTGCATGTTCTGCTGTGATCAAGGAATTAGATAATCTGGCTTGTTTGCTTAAGGGTTCTGTGTCTTGAGACTTTTATAGGGCAGTATTAAAGCTCTGAGCCTTCTTATTATGCCAATACCCAGAAGATTGCTTTAATGAGAAGTAAAGGGCCTTTTTCCAATTACAAGGGAATAACTGTATTAAGTTCCTGTGTTATGTCAACCTGCTTTGATTTGATTACTCTGAAAGAAATGGATTTATCTGTCAGTGTTACTTAATTAAGCTTTCTCATTGATGTTTTGCAGAGTAATATAGTGTGGTTTGCACATTTGAGCCTAAATACGGAGAAAATTGGCCTAAAACTAAGACGTGACCCCTGAAGATAACATGGAAGATTGATTGGTTGTCATTGTCAGGTCACAGGATGTGGTGTTAAACCGAGGTGGAAGGATTGTGATGTTGAAATTCTCCTTTCAATGAAAATCTATTACAGGAGTGATTATTTTAAGCAAAATAACACAGCTTCCTGTGTTAGGGAGCTGGATTTTAGGGAATAATTTTGAGTATTTAAAACTGTTATCTTTCACCAATATTGGTCAGGCATCTGATAAGAGAATAGATGAAATGGAGAGAAGTATGTTTTGTTAAAGTATAAAAGGAAATAGAAGAGGAAAAAAACCAGAGAGAATACCATTTGGGAAAAGTAGATCACGTTGTGGTTATACTGAGCAATTATAGCTTATGGTCATTTCAATTAAGCCAGGCTCCCTTCCTAGAACCTCATGAGCAGCACCCCGGGGAGTAAAGAGGTACAGGGGGAAAAGGAAGGAAAGATAAAGCTGCAGTTATCTTTGGCTCTGTTTCCCCCTGACTTGGGGATATATTAAGTAAATTGTTAGCTAAATAGTTATTTCAAATATTTTGTATTTCTTAAATCATTACAGTAGTATGGATTTTTTTTTTAAGCATAAAAGTTACCTGTAATATACACGTGGTTTATCAGCTGTGTGCTGTTGTTTCAGGAAGCAAAGCATATTCTTAAATTTATTCCTCTGTTTAATTTTTTTTTTCTAAAGTGTTTACCTCTTACTTCTCACAACTTTGTGAGGGGTATTTGCAAATATATTTTTAAAAGGTACCAAGCACTTGGCTGAACCCTTCTCCACAGTAGCTTCGCCTTTGATTTAGGAACTCGGAAGCTTATCTGCAGTGTTGGAGTGCGGTGATGTTAGCCTCACCTGACTTCAGAGATATACCCTCCAAGAGCATTTTCTTAGTGAGACTGATCTGTATTAATTGCTTTTAGAATGGTCACATTTCAAAAAGTCAAAGGAGACACATGCAATTCACATTATTCCACTCTCGCCTCAGGTTTTCATGGCTCCTCTAGTTTCTGAGCTCTTGCTTAGAAGTGGAAGTCCAGGGAGGACTGACTCCGCCTCAAGGAGGAAGATCCTGGCTACCTAGCCTCAAAAAATTGAAAGGGCTGCTGAAATACATCTCTCTGGAATTTTTTGAATATTCATTATTCAAACTGGACTATTATTCGGGTTAGATTATTATTGACAACTCCAAAGTATAGGGATTGATATATATATATATATATATATATATATATATATATATATAGTAAAGTCTTCAAGATTACTTTTGTTTCAGTTTCATAACTTTAACTGTCTACCTTGAATTTTCAAAAAGACTTCTGAGTTTCAAAATAAAGAACACCATTGACATAACTGTAGCATGATAGTTACACACTTCTTTTTGTTACCTTAATATTACCCAAGTTGCATGGTGCAAGAAAATGCTTTCCCTGTTGGGTAGCAGTGCACAATGGAATTAATTCTGTATTCAGTATATGAGATTATTTAATGTCATTTTGGAAAAAGCTCATTTTGCAATTAAAGTACTATTGTTTCAAACAGTGTTTAAAAGACATATTAATGGACATTTAAGCTGGAGGTTAATACAGTCTGATGTATCGTAATATTTCCCTTCTGATAATGTTTTTCTAGTATGCTTAATCCCCACTATATCCACAGTTTGCCTGTATACACTCGCCCGTGCACACACACACGTGTATCTTTTCAGTTTCAGATTTGATATGGAACTCATTTGTCCCCAGATCGCCGGAGCTGGCAGCAATTGTCTGATAATGGAAAGCCCTGTTCTGGGTTCCCTATATTTGGCGTATTTTAGGATTTGAGTATCAACACGACGCTCATCCTTTGCTCAGTAGGATTTGGGAAGTGCTGGAAGTTTCTCGGCAGTGTTCAGAGTACTCATGATGAAGCATCAGATCTTGCTTCTACTAGAAAACAGAAGCAATCATGGTTGTGTGGCCATGGCCTATCAATATTTGGAGCTCCTTAGCTCTTCCTGTGCCTGTTCTAGTACTCAAATTTGACTTCAGATTACTCTACTTAGAGCTTTTATTATACTGGGTGCTAATGAAAATGTGCACATCCTTAACACGCTCTTTGCTGATGAAATATTTTGAACTCTAAATTCATCTGGCACTGACAGAGAGCATATGCCATCTCAGTTTGTGTGGTGGGCTCAGCCAAGGGTTCTTCCTGGACTAGGAAATTAGTAGGAGCTACAGATGTACGCAGTCTGTGCGTCTCCATGATGGTGTGGAGGATCTTTGATGGTGTCTGTTGTTGCTGGGAGAAGGACCTGGGACAGTGTAGGCAGACTTCAACAAGTTTCAGAATGACTGTCTTTTCTAGAAGAGCTTAACATCCTCAAGTCTCTGAACACATTCTGATTGCATAGAAGAGCAAGACTTTACAGACTCAGAAAATAATTCTGAATACCACTGGTTGTTTCTGTGACATTGGGAAACTGTGGGGTTTGGGATATTTAGCATGTTCTAGGCTCAGAGTTTGGAAAGAACCAGTCCACACCTCTACTTTTAACCAGCACAGGTAACTCTCACACTTGTTTATTTCAAATCAAAGTTAATCCTACATAGTATTTATGTTCTTACTCATTGCAGTCTCTGGTCAATGTGTGCAACTTTGACAGCATGTTATTTATATATCACACGTAGTAGGCTGTCATGGTAAAGTATAAAGGGAGTATGCTAAACTGAACCAAGTCATTGACCAAATATAATGATTACTAAATTCCCGCTATGATTGAGTGGTTCATGGAGAAGGTGGAATTTGTATAACCTCAATATTTGTGTATTTCTAAGATCCAAGAGGGTATTATATTAAATTTCTGACCTGTTTGGCTGAAATGGAAATCATTAAAATGTGACGCTCTAAGTTCTTGAAATAAATCACACTTTTACATATTTCAAGTGGTTTGATTGTAGATTGGAGGATATTAGTGAATTACGCACTCCTGGTAGGGATGGCCTATTTACCATGGACCAGGCACTTCCCTAAGTTTTTAACAAGTATAAATTAACTCATTTACTGCAACAGTAACTCCTTAAAGTTGCAGATGCTGTTGCTCCCTAACCTTCTGTTAGATATCAACCTAGGGTGGGTCTTGGATTATCACTTCTGTTCTCCTTGACCCTAGAGGCCTTGAGTTTTCTAGGTTGGCAAATGTCCTCAGGGCAAAAATGTCTTTTCTCCCTCCCTGGATTCCAGCTTTCACTTTGATTTTGGCTTGATGATTCCTTTCTATCTTGTCAGCTCATTAGTATTTTAAAGAAGATGTAAGAAAATGTTATCCATCATTTTTAGTTTTCTGTGGGAGAGTTGTCCAAATATACTAGCCTGCCCTATTTCCAAGAATGGAAATCGAACTCGCTTATTTTACAGTTCACAAAAATAAGTTCAGAGAGGCCAGTGACTTGCTAAGACCATGGAGGTGTTGAAGTCTGAGTCCCTGCCGAAATCTAGGGCTTCTCCTAAGGCCCCCAGGTCCCAATGCTGGGTTTTCTTGGGTTTGTCCAGTTTGTCTGGTTGTTTTGATCCCATTGTCCACTATAAGCTAAATGGAGATTTTAGTAATCAAATCTTAAGAGTAAAATGTGCTTGGAAAAATCATAGAAGTGAAAAATTGTATCAGTACATTTTTCCTTGAAACACAGTGTTTGGACCTGTTTCTACCTAAACTAACTACATTTCATGTTTTGGCACTGACACGTCAGACATTTTAAAGGGGGCTCCAGCAGAATAAATCAAATACAGTGAAACTTCCTGGATTACCATGTTACCTCCCAGAGCAACTGTCAATCCCATGGAAGTGGCCAAGTCTTACCCAGTTGGGGTGGAATAAGGAGTCTGAAAAATCTTGAGCATTGGAGTCCATTTCAGTCTTTGGGCTGGTGATTGTCTCACCCACTGTTTTCCTGTTGCTCAGGCTACCAGGATATTGCTTTGGCTTTTTGTGTTTTGTTTTTAAGTTTTTTAGTTGTCGATGGACACAGAACCTTTATTTTATTTATTTATTTTTAAGTGGTGCTGAGGATCGAACCCAGGGCCTCACATGGGCTAAGCAAGCACTCTACTGCTGAGCTACCAGCCCAGCGCCTTGCCTTGACTTTTCATTCCCATCTTAAAGGGGGTCAGCACCCTAACAGGAGCACAGCGACAACTGGACGTCCAGACAGCGCTTTTGTTATTGAAAAGCCACACTGGAGCTACACACCTCTCCTTTATTGCTTTTCCTCACCATCTAGATGTAAATATTCTCATTCAGTATTTTATTCTACTTTCTACCTGGTGATGTTTTAATTCTGTGGGGAACCAGTGGGCCCAGCTAGTACTATGATATGGAGGGGTACTTAGAGAGTTAAGCATATTTATTTCTGTAACGTTTGTGTGTTTAAACGTGTAGCTGTGTCACTGTGTGCACACCTCCATGGCTATCGGTGTGATAAATCCTGCGTGCTTAGTGAACTGCAATATCGAGCCCCCTCACAGACTTTTCACCTGAGTGCCATTGATTGACACTGTGGACAGCTCTGTCACATTCTATCCAGTGTTGGGGGTGGTCTGTAGGCTTTTCCATCAAGTTTAATATCAGGGCCAGTTGTGTTTCTCCTGGGCAGTTTGGTGTGTTTATCTGATTGGTATTGTCTTGTTTCACTCTTTACTTGACCTACTTAATAACTTCTAAACTTTGACCCAGCTCTAACAATTACCCAGTTTGTCATAGCATGCGTTTTGATAAGCCAATTATTCCTCTGGCTTTATTGTTTCAGTTTTTTTATGTTTTATCTTCTTGATTCTCTCAAAAATTATATATATTTAATATTGTGTGTGATTTCTGTACTCTTTTGTAAACACAAGAATGGATTGGAAGCTCCCAAATAAATACATTCACACTGTCTGGGAAAAGTGACAGGAGGGAATATCCTAGCTGGTTATAAAGAGGAAATTCCTCCTAGGGAGGCATTTGTGATGGTGGAGGAAAAGTATTCACTGGGTTCAGCATCCCACAACACCTGTGATTTTGTTCCCGCTCTGCCATTTACTGACACCTTGGACCAGGTTGTATCCCATCTAAGCTTCAGTTTTTTTCATATATCAGATTGGGAGACTGTAGGACATTACACTGTCTAGCTCTGTATCTGACATGCACTTGGGCTCAATGTGAGCTGCTGTTCTTTTCTGGGAGGTGTGGAACAGTTTAGGCAGAAGGAAAAGCAGGAACAAAGACCTGACCGAACTGAAGCATGGGCAATGTTCAGTGGGGCATACCAGACGGCCAAGTGTAGGTCAGGTACAGGGTTTACATAAAAGGTGAGTCTAGACAGGTCCCATGGGATGCAGATGAGATGGGAGTGTGTACTGAATGCTGCTGAAACTGGCAGCCCAGACAGGAACGCTGCAGTATGGAGTGAGACTGGCCATTGTAGAAATGTGGGCAGGATTTGTCTTGTGTCTCTAACAGCACAGTCTTGCAGTTCTCAGACACCTGTGTGCATGAAAATTACCCGAGGACCTTGTTAAAAGTACATTTATTTATTTATTTTTTGGCCTCACCCCTGAAGTCCTAGACTCAGTAGGTCTGAGATGGCCCCTAAGAAACTATTTTGAAATGAGCATGCCAGGTGATCGATATGTAGGTGGCTGCATGTTGAGCTCCACTGGACTCGTTATTGAGGAAATGCCTGCTCACTAACTGGCAGGTCTGAGGAAGCTTAGGGGAAGGAAGATGGAAACAAATGACTGAAAAAGTACATGTTTACCTGCATTATGAATGACCGGTATCTAAGCTGTAGCTTTGTCTCTTATTGCTATGAGTAAATGAGCATCAGTTATATAGATTTTTTTTCCAGATAAAATACAATTAGAATTCATATGATAGTTCTATTTATTGGGTTTTGTAGAGCTGGTGATTTGTCCTCATCCTCTAGATCTAGCAGGAGGCCAAGGGAGGGAAGAGCCTGTTCAAAAGAGAGCAATAAAAGGAAGGAAGCAGAAAAGAAGGCGCTGGCAGCATGAGTCCAGGCAACCAGCAAGATGGAGATGGGAGAGGATGGGAAAAGAGCAGTCGGATCTGATTGGTTGGGAATCTATTTGTGAAGGAACCCAGCCAGTATTTAACCTGTTTTGAAAAAGCTCGACTTCCAGCATTTTTAATTAGTGGATTGCTCGCTTTGAAATTGCCCAGTTGGGAATACTCAAGTTTTGATGTGTTTTAGCTGCCTGCTAATTAGCAGGCAGCTTGACCATCATTTTTCCTTTATTTGGTGGACAGAAGATGTATATAAAGGTCCCCTGAAACATTCCAGGTCAATTCTGGGTTCCAATGTGGAAGAAACTGTGTATTTAGAAAGAGTTCTTCCTAAACTATAAATCAAATTTTAATGCATGTCTTTCTCCAACTCCATTCTTTTTGCTCTAGCACGGGGCTTCTCAATCTCTGCATAGCTGATATTCGGGTCCAGAACGTGTTTTATTTTAGGACACTGTTTTGTGCCTTTCTGGAATGCTTATCTGCATCCCTGGTCTCTGCTCATTAGATACCAGTATCCTCTCCTTTATCCCAAGTTGCAAAGACCAAAACTGTCTCCAGGCATTGCCAGTGTTCTTTGTGGGGTGAGGATTGCCTTCATGGAGACCCACTGGCTTGGCAGCATGGTCTGGTTTCCTCCTGGTCTCTGCCTACTTTATATGTTTCAAATCCTTTTTCTGTTTGAAAAGATAAAATTAGTCCAAATAACGTGCCGTCTTATGGTAGGTAGAGGGAGTCAAATCTGTTCCTCTAGTTACTTTTTGGCCAAATACAAGAGCTCTCAAATTAATCCAAGCTGGCTGTTACAGGTGAAGAGGAAGTTGAGTTGTGCCCAAATTTTGAAAACTTGCAGTGGTTGAGAGATTTTGTTATTTATACACTTTTTTTTTTTTTTGGCTGACAATGTTTTTATTTAAGAATTAAGAGAGCCATGTAGTCTACAAAAAGTACTCATGTGAGAATCCCAGGGGTAGTAAGGAACTTCTTCAAGTACTTTAGTTCAGCATATACAGGATAGGCCAGCATGTTGGTTGTTAAACAGCAGATTTGGGGAAAGCTTTACACCTTTCCAGTTCCATGTCGTCCCCAGAGCTTTCTTCACGTGCCTTCAAGCTCATAGTGCACTGATTCTAACCGTCCACGGGGACATCTGTTTGCAGATGCAATGTCTTCTAAAGGACCAACCAAAGGAACTGAAGTACTGTTGGTTGATTTGTTGTGTATGATATGATTGTGTGTGTGTGTGTGTGTGTGTGTGTGAGAGAGAGAGAGAGAGAGAGAGAGAGAGAGAGAGAGAGAGAGAGAGAGAGAGAATATTCAGGTCCAGTGGTAATAGGTCAGTTGCTGTTCCATCTCTCTGAACACATTCTGTAACACCATGTACTCTACGGTACCCAAAAATAAATCAATTAATTATACGGTGATTACTTCTGCTGATAACAAAATAGCAGTAATAAAAAGAATGACAGTAGAGCATTCAGAGAAAAAACAATGTCACTGAAATGTTAGGAAACACAATAAATAGAACAGTGTTTCCTGGACCCAAGTTTCACACCCTCCAGTTCTGTCAGGGCCTGTTGGTGATGGCTGGCTGTTACCACTGTGATCAGAGTCATGGGAAGGGGACCTTTTCAGGCTTACGGTGGGCCTCTCATCAAAAATCTGAGTCATTGCTAAATGGAGAGTGACTGCTCTTACACTGAAGTACTTTAAGCACTGAGGATGACAACGGGGCTGTCTCACCCTGCATTCCCAGTGTTTGCCAGTGGAAGGACTGATGGGACAGTTATGAATCTGATCAGCCTGAGAACTTCACTGGGGCAGAGTTTAATGGATTTTAACTTTCTGGTAGTTCCTGTAGTTCTCTTTACCATTATTTATCTAAATAAAATATCGCTTATCTGTTTATTTAAAATTGTTTATTTATTGGTATTGGGAGGTTGAATCCAAGAGTACTCTGTTCTGAGCAGCATCTCCAATCTATTTTGCTTTGTTTTGAGATAGTGACCTGCTAAGTAGCCCAGGCTGGACTTAAAGTGGCAATCCTCTTGCCTCAGCCAACTCAGGAGCTGGAATCACAGGTGCGCACCACTGCACCATCTTGCTTTTGTGATTTAATAACAACTTTCATTTCCACATCTCAAAGTCCACGCTGAGGATCATAGGCCAAGTGATGCATCTAATTAAAAAAAAATAACAATTAAAAGAGAAAATGTTGTCTCAACCTAAATAACTTGAAAAAAGAAATCCTCATATCTCTGTTCGATACTGGTGGAAGTTGACTACTTAGTCCATTTTTTTTTTTTTTGCTTCTATTTTCTGTTGCATGGCTGTAGTCTGGTGCCATAAGTCTTTATTAGAGAACAAAAAAATTCAGCAGCGTTAAACTAACAGCTGTAAGCATTAGTGTGGATATTTATCTCAATTTAGCTTCTCTTTTGGATTAAGGTTATGTTAGTGTATTTTTAAACTTATTTTGTTGAAAAGATTTTAATAAAACTTTAAGTGCAGTTTCGTGTCTATAAAAATCGAGGCTATCAAACATTGTGAAGGATGGAAGTAATTTTTCTGTGCATACCTCTGGTTCCTGAGGGTCCAGTTCATTTCTGCTGTGAATTTAAATGAGTTAATTTAAGTAGATGGGTCAGAAGCCACTATCATCATGGTAGCCCTGTGCCTGGTTCTTAATTAAAGGCAACAGGAGATTAATTTGAAACATTAATTTAAAAGTGCATATACAAAAAGAAAGAATTATTGCAAGAAAGCCTAAAGAACTTTTCTCTTGTCCCTAGATGTAGAAGACAGAAGTAGCTCAGGGTCCTGGGGGAATGGAGGACATCCAAGCCCGTCCAGGGTAAGTATATCTAATCTCTTCTCCCACAACCAGACATCCCACATATGTAAATTGAAAAACTGAAGGAGAGTTTCTCACATGCATGCTGACACACGAGCACACACGCACACATACACACACACATACACACCTGCCCAGATACATATGCATACCAAGATTAATGAGGATCAGCTTGTCTTTGGAATTTGTTTTTTCATTCTCTTTTTGGATACCGTTTCTGAATTTACACCTGTTTCGTTTGTGCCCACCAGAAGGAAAAAGCCTTCATTAAATACTTCGCCTTACTTTTGCTAGTTATTGATCTAATATTCTAGAAAATTATTTGTTGAAGATAGAATAACTGAAAGCAAAATCCTGATATCCCCATAACCTTGGTGTGACTAGACTCTGGAATCGTCTGGAAGACACTGTCCAAGGCCTGTCCTCCTAGTGCAGACTGTGTCATGAGTCTGGCTCCGTGTCATGCTGGGTACACGTTCCAGCAGCAGGACCTTTGCACAGCAGTTGGATTCATTCACTTATTTAGTCTCAGATTTTTGCTGCCCTTTTTCATTGGTTGTACCTTTTGGGTGATTGGGGAAGATCATAGGATGGGGTGGGGCTGGGGGTGATGCCTTTGGGTTTTTGTATGCATATGACCTTGGGCATGCCATTTCACTTTTTTTGGTCCTCGTTTCCCTAATTTGTAAAAGGGAACATTGGAACCAGAATATCATCTGTGTTTCTAATAATTTAATGATGTGATGTCTTTCACTGACTTTTTCCTAAGGCCTCTAAAACTCATGTCAGCTTTTGTAACACACACACAGACACACACACACTTCCAGATTGAAAGTAGACTCCTTGCACACTTTAAAGCATATACATCTCCCTCCCCCAGCTGGGCCTCTAGGTAAAAGATTTTGCAGTGAGAGAAACTTTTTTTAATATTTATTTTAAATATTAAATATTAAATAATAAATATTAAATATTAGTTGTAGTTGGACACAAGGCCTTTATTTTATTTGTTTTTATGTGGTGCTGAGGATCGAACCCAGGGCCTCGCACATGCTAGGCGAATGCTCTACCACCGAGCCACAACCCCAGCCCTTGAGGGGAATTTATTACTGCAAGTGTTCACATCAGTTTGGAGTAGAGCTGGGGTATCTCTATTTTGGCATTAGAGGCAGGGGAGGTCATCAACTTGTCAAAACGAGGACATTTTAGCAAGTCATAGTTACACATTTCCACCTGTCCTTGGCACTGGGAGCTCATGCTAGTGTTCAGGGTAGAGCAGGATCTCTGAGCTTACTACGAACTTTGTTGAGCCTCACAGCAGCTGTCGAGCCTGACATTCTAATACATTATATGGATGGGTTGAGGAAATCTTTCCTCCTCCTCATGTTACAGTCTGCACTTGCAGAAATAAATCCATTCCCTTTGACAGCAAGTAGAGATGATGGAGCTCCCCTCTCCTGTTCAGTCCATTCAGATCTACTCAATTTCTTTTTCTTACATACGATTGTATTACTTGTAATTCAGTACAGTGCTATGTGTATTGAACCGAACAGACTTTGTAAGAAATAGGAAATATTTGTTATTATTATACATTATTTCTTACTATACGCATTTAGTTCATACACACGGTCCTTTGGGTTTGGCCAACAAAAGTCCATTTAGAATCATTCTGACTTTCATCTAAATTTGATGTTTACTAACTGCCAGTTTTCTTTAGGAATATATTCAAGAATAGTTTTGAGTCAGTATATTATAATATATATTTTCCAAAACCAGGGAGTTTGCATGAAATAGATAATTTGCAGACTTGGGCCCAGACAGCCTCACCATGCCCCTCTCCTACTGTCTTTGACTGGTGATATTATCTTCCTTGCAGCACTGCACTGAGGATTAAATTAGATAATGCATATTAAGCTTCTCGTGCACTGTCTAGAATGAGGACACTTAATAAATAATTAGTGTTATACAATGCCTGGTTATAAAACCCACAACAGGTATTTGTAAAAAGAGACATCTTTTTATATGTGGACATATTGACAGAATTAGGTTACTGCAGCATCCAAGTTAATTTTTGCAAATGGAGAAAGGCGATTGGAAGCAGACTTGTTTGTCCTCCGGGTTCCAGTTGTTCTCCAGCAAGGTGACGATGTGCCGTTTTCATTGTTCACACAGCATCCATCTTTCCTGTGTGGGCAGACCCTGCCCTTTGGCTTACGCGCCAACTGATACCTCTAAGTAAATTTGACTTAGACTTTATGGGCAGCTTAACCAGCTGAGCAGAGTCCTTCCCCACCATCCCCTTTAGCTACTTTATATATAGAGACTGCAGTTTGAGTCCTATAGTACAGATGATTTTAACTCTTCGACGTTATCAGATTTTTCCATTAAGATTTGAATGACTGGAAAACTTACAAACATCATTTTAACTTAAAATTCCCAGACAAGGATATATTTACAATAATAAAAAATACGTGTCCCAAATTTTCTGTCTTAAAACTGATATTTTTTGTTTTTGTGTCTGATGTATTTGGCCAACTCTGGACATACTAGTTTACACTAAAGCTTTGATGTTTATAGTTGTGTTCGAATTTTCTTCACATTCCTGTGTGTTAATTACTGATATAATGAACCCATTCTCTTAAAACCACAAGGGCAACTGTAATAAAGCACTGAAACTTCAATACCATAAAACCAAATGTTGTTGTTTAAATGCCTCTACCCTGGTCTTCCAAAAACAAATCATTACAGGCTGTGGGTAGCTTCCCCTTATGGCACAATGTTGCTTTAATATAAGCTTATCAAAGGAATAATTTTTAATATGTGTAGTATAATTCCTATGTGTCTGCTGTTTTACATGTATTATTTCATGTCAACAACTCCATGTGGTTGATGCCATTATTATTAGTAGTAGTAGTAAATTTAGTTCAGTAGATTCTAGACCTCTTTATTACCTACTGTCTCTGTGAAGGTTAGCTTCCTTACAGTGAGGTTCCAGGTTCAAGGGAATAATGTACTCTAGTTGCTTTGGGTGAGAGATTGCAGTAGTATGAGTATGTTTATGTGTTGATTTCTTTCTTTCTTTTTTTGGTACTGGGGATTTAACTCAGGAGCACTTAACCACTGAGTTACATCCCCAGCCATTTTAATTTTTTTTTTTTTTTAATTTTGAGACAGGGTCTCACTAAGTTGTTGAGGCTGGCTTTAAATCTGCCATCCTCCTGCCTCAGCCTCCCAAGCCACTGGGATTACAGTCTTGAATCACCATGCCTGGCTTATGTGCTGAAATCTTGATGTGAAATTGAAACCTAGGGGCTGGGGATGTGGCTCAAGCGGTAGCGCGCTCGCCTGGCATGCGTGCGGCCCGGGTTCGATCCTCAGCACCACAAACAAACAAAGATGTTGTGTCCGCCAAGAACTAAAAATAAATAAATATTCAAAAAAAAAATTGAAACCTACACTATTATTTTATTTACAGAACTATGGAGATGGGACTCCGTATGACCACATGACCAGCAGGGACCTTGGGTCACATGACAATCTCTCTCCACCTTTTGTCAATTCCAGAATACAAAGTAAGACATGTTTTAAATTACTGTGCACTTTTTGAATGCTTATGTATAACCCTGTAGCAGAAACCTGCCTCAGACAGAGGTTGCTGGTTGACTGGGATTTCTATTTGCAGAACAGTATTGACAGTCTGTGCTGGTTAATAGTACATCCATGACTAAGTTCTATAACTATGTAGGATTAAACAATTTCAGTGGTGCTGAATCACTGAGGAAATTTTGTCTTTCTTCGACATGCAGCACTTTCCCAATTTCAATATTGCAATAGTAGTTTTTGCAGTTAAGGTCAATAAAATCAAAGTGTCCAATAAAAATGTCATTGGGCCTGATGGTTGGCAATGATATGTAGTACGTGTGAATTTTTATTATTGGGGTTATGGAAATAAATAATGTCAATGGGCTTAGTGTGCTTAAATCAGAGTAGGATGTTCAAGTGGAATTGTAAAAGCTGTTGTGTATTTATCAAGGTGTGAACTATAAGTGCTTGTTGTCTAGACAGGCCCCATCCTGCATTATTGAAAGCAAGCTACATGCCTGCCTGTAATTTGAGGCTATCTGTGAATTTCTATCTTGCCCTTGATATTGGCTTCCTGAGCATAGTTTTCTGCTTTTGACTACTCTGTAGGGATGTTTGTTTAACAGCAGTAACCTAAGTGATGAAAAGATAAGTCATAATGGCTTAAAAGGTCCCAATAGCTGGCTACTTCAGTTTTGATTGAAGAAATGATCTTTGTTCTAGTTAATGTGAGTTCTTAACAGTGTTAGTGAATCTTTCAACCTGCCAAAATTCTATTGCAAATCTGTCAATAAATGAAGTTAGATTTCATGACACAAGCTGTTGGACTGTTCTCCAAAGGAAAGACACACCAATAATTAGATCATTCTGAAACTGTATTTCCAAATGGTTCTAAAGAATGTCCTAGTTTTAAAGCCTTGGAAGTTGTGCCAGTTCCTTAACATGGGGATGGTCCAAGGACTATCTCAGTCATTAAAAAACAACAAAAAAAAAATCATTAAATCAGCTATTTAGCATAGAATTATTTTGAATGGACAACTTGTATGTTTGTCCCTTTGTGTGTGTCCCCAGCTTTGAGTGCCATAAAGTTAAGTTTGATTCTTTTTTTTTTTTTTTAAATTTCAAAATGGTAGATTTCAGATTTCTGTCTTAATTTGGTAACTAAAGGAGGATCCTAGTTCTATGGTAGTTGCTGATAGGGAGGCATATCAGCCTTCCTGTTTTCAGGATATGTAGAGATAGATAATAGATATGTTTGCCAGCCTAGATTTTTAAAGGACAACTTGAGACTCTTCAGTGTTAGAACAGTTTTAATTCTTATGTCTCTGCTTCTCTGTTCATCCTCACCCAACTTCACAAAATAGAATAAAAGATTCATTTGAAATTGAGTCTTGAGGAATAGCACCTAAAGAATATATTAACTTCCTTAGAAGATTTCTAAAATTATCCTCTGATGAGTTAAAGTAAGTTAGAATAAATTACTATTCCTATTTAGAAGTTTACATTATAAATGTGAAAAACTTTCAAGAGCTGCTTGGGGAATTACTACTATAAAAATATACCGGTTAATTAAAATATATTAAAGAATTATTTTCATACGTGTTTCCTCATGGTCAACTGTTTTACAAACCAAATTAGTTCTCAGTCCAAATAGTATTTAAAATATAAGTGGGCTGACACAGTGCTGCGGAGAGAGCCGATTCTTTTCACTTGGTTGTTGTTTAAGCTGAAAATCCATGTCAGCCTTGCCCTTTTATCCCGTCTGCCTTCCTTCCCATTAAACTCTTAAATATGGAGGCCAAGACAGTCTCCTGCATTGTGATAGGAAATGCTACTATGTCCACGAGGCTCCCACCCACTGTTCCCAATGAAAGGACTTCTCTGTTAGATAAGCTGTCTGGTCTGAAACATGGCTCTTTATTGTTTACAAACTGCTACATTTTCCACCTCAAGCAGATTTTTGCACAGAAAAGAATTGTGCTTGGGCTAAATGGTTTATCTGACATTAACGGGGCAGTGTCAGTCTTGGGTCAGGGAAGTCGCCCTTAGAGCGCCAGGGCACTGCTCAGTGTGCAGAAGAAAAAGAGAAAGAAAGACTTTGAAAAAAGTATGAAATACCTGACATTTTTAGTTGAGACAAGAATTAAAAAATATTTTTAGAGAATGACGAGGATACTGTATTAAAAACTCTTCTCACCTCTAATTTCTCTCATCGCAAAGCCTTTTTGGTTGCCTTGGGTGTCTCAGGGCCAGACTTTAGGAACAAAGATTCTCATTGATTTTGCCCAGGCGGCTGTTTATTTAAAATGAAACCACTTTTAAGATGAGTTGCACCTTTACAAGAAAAAGACATATGTCATTTTTAAGAAATTAAGGACAACCAATTCATAATAAAGACAAAGTAAGCTCTTTAGGGAACAGTTGGAACTTATAAAATATATGTTGTATTCTAAACTGTTCTTTGTGTGCAAGCTCCTATTATATGTTATTTGACCTTTGTGGACATTTTCCTTGTACCAAAAGAAGGCGGTATTAGACTTTACTGCAAGTTTTAGACAACAGTCCACTCTCAGGATCTAACTGGTTTTCATTAAAACTACAAAGGATTTCTTTACATTTCAGAGACTCAATTACTCCATGATGTCACATTAGGGTAAAAGCTATAGCATCAGAAATAAATCAGCCACTTTATTGGAGCAGATTCTCTATTGTCAAATCAATCAAGCCTGTGACTGAATTAGGCGTCTGCTACAGAAATAAGTGACACTAATTTTACAGGAAAGAGTTATTAACTGCAGATGACCTGATTTTTTTTTTTTTCGAGGAGGAGAGGATAAACTGTTTACTTTGTAAGGTTATATTTTACTGAAAGCAGAGAAAAAGTACTACACCACTTTCTACTTGTGGGGATGAATTTTATTATATATTTAAAATATTTTATTCTTTATGACAATACACTATTTTAGGGAAGTGAAGTAGGCATTGCTAACAAATTTGCCCATGAACTCCTCAATAGTCACAAAACCTTTGATTACAACTCTGAACTTTTAGATTTCACATGAGTGGTTTTAAGTAAATATTACAGTTGTTGAAAAAAAATACATTTGTTCAGCATTAAAATACCCAAACTCTGTATCTCTATCTCAAATTTATGCAAAATGGGATATAACTGATAACAGTGTTAGAATAATTGTTAATATATATTTTTAGAAGTATATTTTTGTGTTCAAGCTCGCATTATATGTTATATGACCTTTGTGGACACTTTCCTTGCACCAAAAGAAGGCAGTCTGAAAATAATATCTTATTTCATAGTTTGTGAATCTCTAAAATAAAATAAATGAACACATTTGTACTTATGTGTGTGTGTGCACACTGAGACACATGTGCTTATTATGCTAGAAGAATTCATGACAGTTCTTGGGTTATAAGGTTGTTTTTACTTTTTACATCAGTTTGTGATTGTGGTTATCACAAAGTTTTAGTGGGTTGATATTAAAGAAAAACGTAGTGAAAATAAACAAAAAGCAAGATTCCAATTTTAAAAAGAGTAGGCATGAGTGGCTTTTTGTTTTTGATGTTCGAAGGGGTTGAGACCACAAAACTGACCACCTGCATTACCAGTTCATATGCTATTCTCACCTAATATTTACTAGTGCTTACTCATTGTATGCATTGAGTAGATGCAAACCAGTCTGCATTTTGCCTTAGATGGAATTCCCTGTGCTGTTTTGTACCTGGATACAATAAGTCACTTCTTCCTAGTGCCTGGTTGTGATTATTAATTATAACAATATACACTAGATCTGTCGGAAATTTGTTCACTGCACTTTTAAAACCGTCTCATTAAACCTTCACAGGTGGTCAGTTGGGTAGCTTTCAGAATATGCTAATCGGGCAGAGGGGTCATGAGTCTGAGTCCTGTGTCTTTAAGAGGATTATTTGTACTGGATAGAATACTTGGAAAATCCTGGCAAGAAGTATATACAAAGAATATGGATTTTTTAAAAACATGCTTTGTTTTTCTTTTTGTCTGGCACTAAACTTTGCAAGTTATTGTTCAAATAGTTTTACAATGATAGACAATACATTTTCAAACTCAAACTTTTTGATCCAAGGAGGGATCTAAGCATGTATTTTCCTTCCATTGTTCCAGAGCCTTAATTGAAAACCAGATTGAGGATAAGTGAGCATGTTGCCCAGTAAGATTATCTACATGAATTGGTGACTGAAGGATGTGGAAAGTGATACTTTTGTACAGTTGGGTGCAGCTTAGTTCAGCATCAGCTGCTGCGTCTTCACATGCGCCATTGTGAGTGGCTCTGTGTCCTTACTGGGGCGTTTGGTTCTTGTGCTCCTGACAGTGCTGCACCGGGGCACTAAATAATTCAGTGCCATAGAGTAACTGGTTTCTCAACTAGCTCAGTGGAACATTTTACTGCAGGATTAGACTGAGGTTTCAGGCAGAACTGAAGAAAGCTGCTGGCTTATAGGCTGACCTTTGAATCTCATCTGGGTTAGCGGTTGATATTTTGATTTGGTTACTGTGGTCATATTGTGACAGCTGCTAGCTCATTATAATTCGGTTCCTCTGCTCCGTTTGCCTAGCAGGAATATTTAGGTTTGTATTACTTCAGAGTGTTTATGGCTACCCTGAGTTTAGCCCAGCATAAAGGTGAAGTGTTGTGACTTCTTTGAAATCCCAGTGGCAGAGGCAAGTGACAACGGTGTTCTTGTAAAGCTGCAAATGGTGGTAGGGGCTAAAGCAGGGAGTTTTTCTTTTCATTGAAAAACTGAAAATACTCAATGAGTCGGCTCATACTAGGCAAACTGTTTTTGGAAACCTTCATGTACAAAGGAAAAGCAGGACCACAAAGAAATATAATCTTTTCAAAGCATTGGTAGGATTTTCCCTGCCCTCTCGGTCAGTTGGGTTTTCCATGCAGGAATGTAAACATTATAAAAACAGCAAAACCTATGCACTAATGGCAATCATTCTGTATTTGAAAGTTCCAGAGGTTAAATACTATTCAAGAAATTTCACCTAAATGGAATTGTGAATATAGATGTCAGCTCTGGAAATTTTAAGTCACCTTTAGAGCGTTCTGAAGATGGATAGAAGAGTTGGCTGTTTGCAAGTTCATTAGTTAAGAACATCACTCTGTGCACTTTCAGTATCTTTTTTTTAATCCTTGGTAGTGCTGAGGGTGGAACACAGGGCATCACACAGGATAGAGCAGTGCCCTACCACTGAAGGGCATCCCCAACCCTGGTATCTTTTTTTATGGCATGTTTTAGCTTTAAGTTACCAAATATCATCTTTTCTGATTGGACTGATAATGTGATACCAGCAATTCCTGAGATAAGAAACCTTTACCAGCAATCTTACTTGATTTTATTTTCTGGGTTTGAGAGTTTTGAATTTTTAATTTGTTAAACTTAAAATATCTTCCTGAAATAGTAACAGATGTGACTACTTTTGGGTGTCATCACCAGTGATTTTAGCAATCCTGCTGAGCTAAGGCTGGGAGCCAGGAAACCTGGGTTTTCTACTCTGCTCTCTCTACCTGTGTCCCCAGGTCAGCCCATTTTTACCTCTTCAAATTGAGGGAGGCACAGCCTTTGGATTTTCTTGGAGGCAATTTTCTCATCTAATGGTCCATTGATCTTTTAGAGATGCCATTTTGCCCTTATACTGTATTTTATCTTTAGAGATGTTTTGTTGATCTTTCTAATCCATTTATCTCAATTTTATGAATATCTTCAAGTAACTGTTAGCTATATGTTTTCCAAATGTAATTCTTTTTTTTTTTTTTTTTTTTTTTTTTTAGTTGTAGATGGATACAATACCTTTACTTCGTTTATTTAGTTTTATGTGGTGCTGGGGATTGAATCCAGGGCCTCACACATGCTAGACAAGCACTCTACCACTGAACTACAATCCCAGCCTCCCAAATGTAATTCTTTAGAGCCTGATTTCAACTGAATCTTTCTTTTATGCCTCAACTCATTGCAAATCTATAATTAATGGATTGGAAGGATCTGGGATAAAATAATAACTCAGTCAGTTGAATCACCAGGAAGAGTGTTAGGCATAGGCCAATGCTTGGCATAGAATTGTGAGACCTCAATAAATGACCATTAAATAGTTTAATACTCGAATGAATCAGGGAACCAGATATATAGGGTGTAAATCCTGAAGGAACAGCCCGTAAATTAAAGTCTGGCCTACATCTTGCTGAATGAGGAGGGAAACCCTAAAACAGTCAGTAAATATAGAAATCCAGTTTTTATTTTATAGTTCCATATCCTTAACTGTATTTAACATTCTCCTAATGTTAGGGTACAGCTCATGTTACAGTATGGTAGATTTCATTGTTCATAATACATACCACAAATTATTTGATGTGTAGGTGGCAATAAGTAAAATCAGTAAGATTCTGAAGAACGATTGAAAGAAGTTGATTGCACCCAGCATTCAGTTAATTATTTCCCTCTGTCTAGGCACAAACATTTCCGTTCTTCTTTCATTGGTCTGTCTTTCCATTCTGGCACCTACTCTGTGATGTAGCACAACGAATACTGTGATTGTCAGATACTTTTATAGTCAGAACAGTGTTACAATACCTGGCTGTATAAAATTAGGAGAACTGATCAACTAGAACAATGTTGCTTAAGGGTAGGGCTGACAGCGATGAGGAGGTCTTCCGTGAGTTTACTTTCGAAGTACTTAAGAGGAACATCTCTCACAGAAAATTACTGACACTAAGACAAAATAATAAATAATTTATCACAAAAAAGTAGTTTGTGTCAGGAATGCTTTTGCTTGGACGTACTAGAAAATTTGATTAATAGTGGCTTAAATGTAAATTTTCTCATTCTAGAAGTCTGGTGGCAGGACTCTGCTAGAATTTGTTGGCCACTCGGTGATGTCAGGGCTGGTGGCTCTGTGCTTTTTTTTCACCTTACTTTCCTTGTCCCAGGATGACTGTCACCACTCAGGTACCTGGTTTGGGAAGGTTGAGTTTGGCAATGCCCATCCCATCTACCTCCCATGGGTAGGATGGTGACAAATAGCATCTGTAGCCTGTTCAGTGGAAACAGGAAACAAAGAGCAAGGAATTCGTATTGGGCTTACCGACTTACAGTGTTTGACATGTATATAAGGGAAAAATGTAGACTTTTCTATTGAACAGTTGCAAACTTCCATGTAATAAACAAAACATCAGAATAAGTCTCAACTCTATATTTTGGTCAACAAGAGTGAAAGACAAAGAGACATGGAGTAGGTTAAAACTTATTGCAAAGAGGTAGGTGGAGAAAGTCCTGGCATGAGAGTGAGGCATGCTGTTAAGGTTTTGCCTTCAAGGCGCGAGCCTTCTTGTCTTCATTCCCTGAGCAGGGCAGCAGCCAGTAACCTGCTTCTTGCCTGCATTCCTGAGAATCTTCTCTTTTAGGTTTTGCTTGACTTCCTGCCAACCTGACCAGGGCACCTAGGTCAGGCAGCAGGCCGTAGATCCAGCCACCAGCCTTTACCCTAGTCTCTTTGGTGGTCTTTGGCCAGTCTTACTCCCACAGTCTCCTGTTGCACCTATTCAGAGCAGGACTGGCACCTTGGAGCAGCAAGGTCCTGGGACATGCCATTACAAATGACAGACAGTTCTTCCCTCCCCTGGACCACTGCCAAAACAGTCTCCAGGGAGCTCACCTCCACCAAGCTGCCATGCCACTGTGAAGCTCTCAGACAAGAATGCCCACTGCCTGGGGGGAAATCCCTCCATTTTTATTTAATATGTACACAGTTGTCGATTTTTAATGTGGAGGATTAGGTGCAGCCAAAAGACATTTAATTTTAGAAAGCGTGCCAAGACTGGATGAAATCGTGAGAGCTACATCCATCCAACTTTTGGCCAGAAGTTTCTCAGCCCTGTTGAACAGTATTGTGGCATGAGTCAGGTTGATGAGATAACACAGGTGGGGGAAGGGCCATCTATTAACACAGGTCAACAGAACAGGAAAGAAACAGTGCTGTTTTTATTTAGTAGTAAAATTTTTTCTCTCAATTGTTCATTAGGAAGATGGTTTCTTTGAATTTGGTACAAGCTTAACGCTTAAAACATTGTCTGTGACAGTATCAGCCAGTACCTGTTCCTTGCCTGATCCTGGGTGGTCAGGGGTAGACATTATATCTCTTTCTTTCTTTCTTTTTTTTGTAGGGGGGTCTTGGGATTGAACTCAGAGTCACTCAAACACTGAGCCACATCCTCAGCCCTATTTTGTTTTTTATTTAGAGACAGGGTCTCACTGAGTTGCTTAGCACCTCCCTGTTGCTGATGCTGGCTTTGAACTGGAGATCCTCCTGAGCCACTGGGATTACAAGTGTGCACCACCACGCCCAACTAGACATCCCATTTCTGAAGGCCCTTGATGTCCTCAGTTCTGGGAGAGTCTTGTTAGTATAGCTCAGAGGCCTGAAAACCTGACATCTGTGAAAATTGTGTGTCTCTCTCAAGTGCTCTTTTAACCTTCAGAAAATATATAAATGTTCTCTTTGTTTGCATTGTGCTGTTAGTTGGGAGCAAAGAAGCAAAGGCTCTTGGTAAGCAACTGTATAGCACAGAGGTCCCGTGGCACAGTGCAATATCAGGCCCTTGGAGTCACTTCTGTCCAGTCTTGGCTCTTACATTTATTCATGGTGCTGGGACATTGGACAAATTCTTTCTGATCACCAAACATTGTTTCTCAGGTGAGGACAGTCCTGTTGGCCACAGGATCTCTGTGGGAGATGTGACCACTCAAGGCATTTTAGGACAACTGTGCTGTGCTCTGGGACTCTTCCAGCAGTGCAGGTCTACACAGTGGTAGCCTGTCATTTCATATAAACTTTTCACTTCTAGAGACTCTGGGTTTGAGTAATAGCCGTTTAAAATACCTTTACTTTCCAATGAGAGTAGAACAGAAGATGGGACCAGGTGCAGATAGCATAGAATGCTCAGTTCTGTGAACATCGAGACCAAAATGGAAAGGCATCTTAGCCCATCTGCAAAAGCAGTCATCCTGTAAAATAAGTGCCTCTTTGGGGGACAGCATTTGTTGAATTCAAGAGGTGTCCTTCTGTGAAATATTTGCCTTCACTCATTTTCCTATACATTTTAAATATTCCTAAGTTTGGCCCATACACATGACAGAGCTCGCCTTGTGCTGAGTCCAGGGATCCCCTGGCAAGTGGAGATTCTTGGCCTGTATTGCAGGTCATCTGAGTAGTGGGGTTGCTACTACATGCAATGCATTTCACCAAGGAGACAGTTTTACAAATACCTTCATGTTCATAGAGTGTTCTAGAGACAGTCCTGTTCCTCTCTGGTTCTGTCTTCTCTAGAAAACTTAGCATAGAAGGTTGCTTCTGTGTGGGATTATTCTCATTCTCTTTGCTCCCAGGAGATTCTGATTCTGAATCAACCATGTATTATTTTTAAGTGGAAAGAGGTATTCAGTGGATCTCATTTCATTTCCTTCTGTAAAGGTATCAGGACTAGGAGCCAACGACTATTGCAAAATGTACCACACATACATTGAGATTAAATTTAACTTATTTCTAAGCACTTGATAGAGCCCAAACATTTTTAATCTTGTTGATGATTGCTGATTAGATTCCTAAAAATTCACTCCTAAATTCCTTAACACATGTTGATTAATAGCAAATTTGTAAGGAAGTGTCACTGTAAATCGGTACAAGGTATAGCAGGTTACATTGTTTATGTATAAAATAAAGCATTGAAAGCTTCCAAATACCTTGAAAATATTAAAAATCCTAATAGGAGGGAAGCAGTAGGTGGTGAGCTGAGCAGGGGCTTTGTCTTTTGTCCTTGAATGGACATTGGTTTGGCTACCAGCTCACTACTCTCCAGCTCTGTGACTTTGGTCAAGTGTCTTTAGTGCCATAGTGGAATTTCTCACATCAGCATTTGCTCTATGTTTAAAATAATATGAAGACCACCTGGCACTTAAATTCTGTTAATGCAAATTATTATTACACTTTCAATTATTTTATCTAGGCCATTTTTCTGTTTATTGGGAGTGACCAGTTTGGCAAAAGTGCTATGCAAACTTGAACATTATGTAGTGAAATTTGGCAGAATGTGGAAGTGATTAATTAAACGCCACCCTCTCATGGGCCTTATGAAACCTGAATGAAAATAGAAAGTGCATAATAGCTGGTAACATTTGGTGGAGAAGGCGGAGACAAAAGAAGTGAAGGATGAGAGAAAGAGACACAACGAAAAGCTAATTTTAGAGTGTTCTGATCGCGAAATATGATTTCCTAGTCTCCTATTACCAACATTGGCTTGGCTGTCTGAGTCTGAGAAATTACCAGGTAACAGATCGTTGGTGCCATTCCCTCACCTTGGCTATGCAGACCGTGCTGTACTCTTTGACAGTTCAGTAGACAGACGTGAGTTTGCCTAGTGCACGCTTACAGGCTTTATTTGCAAGTGATGGTACTTAATTGGGCAACGCCAAATCCAGGAGGGAAGTTTACTAGGGGTGACCCTGTCGCCTTCAGAACTTTCAGAGTCATTGGAAATGAGCGTAATATCCAATTTTTGGAACCTTTAACATTTGTTCCCTTGGCAGAATTAAATGTGTACGGTGCGTTGCTTTCAGGGTTTTATTCATGACCTTCCTCCTCCTTTCCCTTACTTGCTGATGGTCTCACAAACACTATTTGGAAACTGACGTGCAGTGATCACAGATATTTTAAATATCATTGGCAGACCATCAAGTAGCTATGGATGGTCTCTGTTACCTCGTTGGCAGGAAAAACTAACTTGGTAAGCAGCAGGTTACTAAATGATCTTTTCATGATCTTGGAGAAGACATTTTTCATTCTGATCTCAGGTTCCTCATTTCTGCCATGACCTGACTTATAGGTGTGTAGTGGTGGTGGCCGAGAAGCTCCTGGAAATCCTTTGGTTTCTCAGAAATGGAGCAGTCCTAGGTATACATACTCTCGTGATTCCATTTTTCAGGCATTCTGAGTCCCTATGTGTAGTTGGAACACCACTTGAAAATAGAATCAAAGAAAGCAGCGTTGCTCCGTCTCTGAGAGGCATCTAAACAGTTAAAAGAGATTTTGCCCCTTACCCTCATGAGTTTCATTTGGTTATCAAATAAAAAATTTACGGCTGTTCTCTCAGCTGAACTGATACTGGTTTAAGAGTGGAATTGAGTTCACACCTGCTGTAGCATAAAAAGAAGCCTCTTTGTGACTTGTGTAAAATATTCGCAGAGCAGAATAAGAGCGAGTACTCGCCATCTCCACAATTGCAACAACTCAGGGATGTCGCTGGCAGAGCTTTAGAGTAGCAGCTCTGCGATGGGCTGTCCTCTGCTGGTGTCCACAGCGAGGGGCCCTCCCGAAGTTCCTGCATTCCTCCAGGTGGAACGTGGCTGTGGAAATGCAGCTGGTTTGAGGAGGCAGTGGGTCCACATTAACCCCGTGAAGTGTGCATGTGGGAAAAAATCTTTGCATTTGCTAGGCCATTTAGCCTCTCAAGACATGGTCCGTTAGTCAGGAAGTGTACAGTGGCTTTTCTGAGTTGCTGTAGTTAAGGGGCAGGATGTGTAAAGTGGTGTACGCTTAGGCAGACAATTAATAATTAGTGTGGGCTTGTGGAACTGAAATAGAATATGTAAGTTCCATCACTAGTTAAAGTTTGATCAGAGCAGGTCACCTTTCCTTACCAGTGAGAATTCCTCTGTCCTTGCCCGTGTGAAACATCTTCACGACCGAGGAAGGGTTGATTTGTACATCAGACAGTTTTCTATGGCCATTGTGATCAAGTAGCATCATTTGGTGCTCAGATTTAAAAAGTGTCCTTAAATAACACTTGTTTCCTGTAGGTTTGACCATAGATGGCAAAATACTGCTTGGGAGAAGTATTTGGTGCATTCTAATAATTGGAGATTGTTAACATGCCGAAGAAGCAGTGGAATTGTTCATTTCGTAACTTCAATGCAACTAGACATTCAGAGCAAGGCCCTTTTCTAGTGGCTAAGTTGGAAGGGATAGAGGCGATGAGACATGGATACCAAGTTCGTTTTCAGCGTGGCTGCATCATGGACGGATTTCGTACTCGGTGACTTAGCTGTTGTGACTTTCAGACACAGAGGAAGTGCTCCCTGACAGCAGCGAAGGAAAGGGCAAATTATATATTTGTGAAAGCAAAGCAGACTGTCTTCTGCTTTAAAAGTTCTAGGGGCTGCTTGATAAGTGAGTGAGCATAGTATAACTGCAACCCTTGGGCCTCAGTATTGAAACCGGCCAAAGTGGCGAACTTCACCACTCCAGTTGGTCTTGGGTTTGGGAGTTCATTCATCCCACAAGGAAGCTTGTGATGCCAACTAGTCCTCAGTTAGGTCTAGACATGGCATGCCACTTTTCTTGCCTTCAGCTTTGACCTACATTCATAATTAGAATTGAGGGCATTAGGGATATAATCCATGTGTACCAGAGTGCTATTGGATTATCCATCTACCCACCCGTCACCTCAGAATAAGAGCTGAAGAGTTGAGCACTCACTTTATACCAGTCATTTACTAAGTACTTTATGTCTTTTATCTTGTTCAATTTTACAGTAAATTTCTTGGCTGGGTATTGTCATTCCCAGAGGAAGTAGTTGAGGATCTCAGGGATCAGGTCACCTACCCATGTTGTGTACCTGTCTGTGACAGAGTCCAGATTCAAGGCTAGATCTGCTGAATGCCAAAGACTCTGTCCTCTGTGCCTTGCACTTGCCTCTGTTATAGAGAATATGGAAAGAATTCCCAGCAGGGCAATGGAATGGTATTTAAACATGTGTTCAGCTGCAACTAATCAAATACCTGATGATAGTTTTTTTCCCCCCAACCCCCAATTTAAGAAGATATCTGGAGGTAGGAGGTTGCCTTCATGGATTTAGCAAATCACTGTAGCACTTTCTCTTTTCTGTCCTCCCTTGCATGCTGGTGTTTATTGTTCAGCTTTTTGTCTCAGTTTGCATTTCTTGCAAAGTCACTATGGAGCCTCAGACAGCACATGAGTTCACAACAGGAAGCAGGGAGGCAGAGATCAAGGCAGCTTCCATACCTACGTATATCCCATTCCACCAAAGGGGGAAAGCATTCGTGAGAAACCCAGTACCTCTGCTAACAGCATATTGGCCAAATCTCCAGCAGCCATCCATGCATGGCCATGAGCAAAGGTGAGCTCATACAGCAGCCGTTGGGTCTGTGGCTCATGCAGGCAAGAGGTAAGGGAGCTGAGAATGACCATTGGATGGGCCAACATGAATCTTGATATAGGATAAGTAGTTAGAGTTGAGCTGAGTCTTGGAGTGTTGAGGTAGAACTGTCCATGTAAGAGGGAAGTTGCCTATTGGTGGAAATGCTTTTGCAGAGGTGTGGGAGCTGGTGGCTCTATCAGGAAACCCAGAACTACAGTAGTTCTGTAAGACCCAAGCCAAGTTTCACAGAAGAAGGTGGAAGGCTCCCAGAGAAGGCAATTGAGGATCTCAAGGATTATGTCACCTGTCAGTGGACAGGTGAACCTGGAATAGAATCTTGGCTCCAGACAAATGAAGGGTCTTTCTTATGTGGTAGTGAGAGAAGTTAGGTTTTCCATAAAGCATGTGATAACTATTTAATTTTGGTTTTTTAAATGATGGGATAACTTGATCTGATGTATGGTTTAGGACAGTCCCTCAAGCATCTATGAATAGGAGTCAACTTGAGAGTTATGAGATTAGTTGAGAGGTGATTAAAGCAATTCTCGGAGGAGATGATGAGAGATTGAACTGAATCAGGAACAACAGGGATAAAGAAGAGGACCTGGATTTGAGTGACATTAGATTGTTGGAAGTGATTGGACTTGATAACTGATGGATAAGAGCAGGGTCATCCTTGGCTTCTTGGTGGTCTGGTCTGGTCCACCTACTGATGGCAGTGCTATTCATTAAGATGTGGAATGTGGGAGAAGTAGGTTCTGGGGGATGAAGATGGTAAATTCAATTTTGGACATTATGATTTTTTTTTTAGATGTTTGTGGGTGGACAGAGTTGTGGTTCTGGGCTGGGATAGCAGATTTGGCATGCAATATCCCATTTTTAATTGTGAAATCTAGTTACACAGAAAGAGAGAAAAGTGAACCTATTTTCCAATTAGTCTTTTCATCTTTATAGATTTTAAAGTGAGAAAAAAAAAAAAAAAGAAAAGGACCTGTATCTCATCTTTTTCTCCTACAAACATGGTATCTTTAAGAAAACTGGTCGATTCTTGTTTAATCAGTAATCATTTTCAGTGTTGTGTTTAATCAGTTTCACTAACATAGTATCTTAAATATTTCCTTTTTTTTCTTCCTTTATCTCTCTTCTTTTTCTCCTTTTCCTCCTCTTCCTCCTTGTTCTCATAGATCAGAATGAAACTCTTGCTTCAGAGCATGAATTTACCCTCCATTTTCAGAAAATGTCACAGAATGGCTTTAGAATTCTTGATGTTTGTGTGCTCTATCTGTATAACCTTCCTCGCCCATGCAGGACTCCTTAGATGAACCTGTAGCAGTGCCATTGAATGAGTGGGACCCTGGCAGGCTGTGTTCCTCTGCATGGTCTCTCCCTGAATTGGGGAGTCATTACTGACAAGGCAGTTCCCCACCTGGTGACACCTCTAATTTTCAGAATGTTTTCAATTCTGAACTATCAGCCTATGGCACTGATTTCTACCCTCTGAAGTTACCTAATATTGTGTGCTGTCTCTTTTCCTATGCATTCTTGAGGGTGAAAATCCTTATTTCCTGAAAAATTACCATTGGAAGATACAAGGTATCACTGAATGAGGTTTCTCCACAGCTTGTTCTCCTAGTCACTGCCATCTCCATGTGTTGTAGGTGGGTTCTTCTCCTCTCCAAGTGGTGAATCCAGGACTTACCTTAATTTTTTTGATCTGATTTGATCCATAGTGGATCTGCTTTCATTTAATATTAATGCAGTTTATAGATACATTTATATATCAGTGTTTCAGCATTGCTTAAAAATTGAACATGTGGCCCACTAGAATCATTTAGCTTAACATTAATTACTTCCCAACTAGGGCTTCCATTTGCTCGTGTCGAACGGGACTTCATAGTTGTCCTTATCGGACTTCTTTTTGGTTTTGGTGTACAAATGTGCCATGACCCCCTGCTTTCACTCTGTTGACGTGGGAAGCAGGATAGCAGCATGCACTCTTGGACTTAATTCCCGTTACTGCCTGGGTGACCTTGCCTGGATTCACTTTCCCTGAGCCATAGTTTCCTCATCTAGATGTTGGAGAAAATTGTAAGATTCACCTGTTTTGGTTTGCGTGAGATAAATTTGGTGACACATATGTAATGTCATAGGTAATGTCTAAGGCAGGGCCTGGAACCTTAGGGATGTGTGTGATTGCTCACTGTTGCTACTACAGGGGGCATGGGGAGTTCATGGGGGTGATTTCTCTAATTGTGAATTCTTTTTTCTACTGTCAGTGTTCTCTCCAGAGAAAAACTTCAGAAGAATGACTTTTCTGTGACCAATGAAAGAAGCAAATGTAGTTCTGTGATTAGCTAAATTTACCAGGCAATAGATAGGATATGGTGAAAAATAAAGTTTTGAACAGTAATTATTAACTGGCTACCTTTATTGCTCCTTATGAAAACATAACTAACAACATCAATAACAACAACAAAAATCTTAAAATTACCCGGACAATCATAGGTTTCCCTTTCCTATGGTTTTAAGACAGAAATTTAAAAGGTGAGCCGGCTGTTAAATTATAGGTGCTAAAGGGTGTATAGCATTTGAATTCATGCTCACAATGGGTAAGTAACTATTTCCTTTCCAAAGGATTTGCAGGGGATACCTTTAAATATTAACTATGAAAATTAGATTCGTGGCAGGTTTTGGGGAACACAGTTCTCATGGTAAACAAAATCCTTGTAGAGTGGTGTGTGAGCTCCTTGGGAATTTTAAGAACAGGGTTCTTCTGCAGGTATAACTAGATAGCTAGGCAGACACAGAGGGAAGAACTGGATCAGTACCCAGCAGGCAGCTTTAAAGCCAAGCATTAGGAAACTCCATACAAGGTGTAGGTTTGCCTGAGCCAAGGTTAAGTCAACCTGACTCATTTTCAGGTGACAAGACACCTGCAATAGCAGAATGTAGTTGACCCTTATCAATGACACACTAGACAAACTTGTCTTTCAGCTTCCTCTTTTTGGTCCTCCCCTTAAGAAGAAGTATGAATGGGACATGTTAAAAAACTCATCCTTCTTGGCTTATCATGCCAGAGTTCTATGACTTCTGTAGACCCCCACCTAGTTACCGCCTGGGATGCTAAAGGGGTACAGAGCTTCGAGTGTTCATTCTGTTTCATGGTAAAGTTCTTTATACATTCTTTGTTCAAGTCTCTCCATGCATCTGGCTTTTGTTCTGGTCATTCCTTGTATATGAATTTTGATTTGGTGCCATCAAAAGAGGGAAGCTGAGATTTCAGGTTTCATTTTATGCAAATATTTGTAATACCCGAGAGATCCTTTATTGGGAAGTATTTCAAATCTTCTCTAACTTCTAAAAAATGATTCTGACTTCCTGTGTGCATCTAATTAATTAATTAATTAAAAACTTACTGCATTGGTACCCATTGCCAATGCTGTCTCTGAAGAATTGAGTCTTGTGGCCAGTAATCCTCAAGAGACTGACAGGGCTATAGCATTTATTCAACCAGCACCTTTTCCCAGAACAATGTAAGGTTATATTCTTCACTTTCATGGATGGATAAATTAGGATCTTTCAAATAAAACCTATGTCCCCCTTTCTTTCTTTTTCTGATGATCTGTAGGAAAAAGCTTATTGGTTTTCCTAGAATTGCCTTGTTTTAAAAATCAGATTGAAGACCAACTTGATACTGCCTGCAGAGCAGAGCTATCTGCCTTTGTAGAAAATCTGGATGGTTAAATTGGAAGCACGTTCTGCACATGGTTTAGCAGTTAGTAGCCTGGAAAATGACCCAATAGCCAAGATAGTTTTTTTTTTTTTTTAATCTTCATTGTAAGTGCTTGTTTAAAGTTTAAGCCTGTAATTGACTATTTTGCACATTGTTCATTGTTAATTCTTTTCAGGCTATTATAGTTTTGTAAATACATTGCCTGCTAAGTTGTGTCAGTGGAGGAGCATTAGTGCTGTAAGAAAATCCAGTTAAATGTGGTGCTTAAAAGCATTACCAATTAGTGTGTGGGACTGGATCACCATGATTTCTTAGTGATCCTACAAAAGTTACTTTCTGTTTGTGCAGATTTCCACTTACTTAGCATGGGTGTGAGGATGCTCTGTTTGGATAAAATGGGCAGCAGGTAAATGCACACTTTGCTGAGGGCTGCTGAAGAGTTTGTGCTGTTGGACGCTGTTTTACTTGATATTGGTGTTTGGCTTCCTTACTCTATTCCACATAAGAGCACTGTCTCTCAGTTTGTACTTTTTTTTTTTTTTTTAATTAGGTAGTATTCACCGACTAGCTCAAGCTGTTCTATTTTGTGTTGTTTAGATTGGACAAAGCATTTTTAGTACATGTACCACATGCAGTTTGCTATATTTTGATAGGAGTGATAAGCATTTATCAGAAGATAGAGGTCCTTCCTGGTATTCAGAATGTAAATCTTTGGTTCTCCTTCTTTAATGTTTTAATGTAGATGATAGGGGATTTATTGGACATTACAGGTACAAGCTAATATGGGCTAATAGTTAAAAGTCACAAAAATTGCGGTGCAAAAGGAGTTAAATTCAACTCATCAGGTAATAAGGGCCACTAGAATATTGACATAATCGAGGAAAATAATGGGTAGATAAAATGAGATTTATCATAGGGTGAAGGAGGAAAAGTAATGATTGTGAATGTACTGAATGTAGCTTAAGCTATTTATCATTATGTACAAGTGGAAACTTACATAAAACCCTCTTGATTAAGTTTTATCTGAAACAAAGGATCTGATTGGAAGTGTAGAGTGGGAGAGTATTTTAAGAGCATGACGATGATCATTCTGCTAGAGGCTTTAGCAAGTGTGTGGTCACACTAGACAGGGGACACAAAGAGGTGGGAAGCTTGATTTGGTTATGCAAATTTGGGACACATGCAAGAGTTTGGACCTATGGGTTGTGGCACTAGGTTTGGTCATCAAATGGTGCTTTTCATAGCAAATGCTTTCTGAGCCATTGATTGAAACACTGGAAAACGCAGAATGTGTAGGCAGAACTGAGAACTGCAGCCCTTCTATCCTTTGAAACAAAATGTAACAGTCAGCTTTGAGGGTTAGACCCTAAGATGCAGAATGAGAAAGAAGGGACCAGGGAGGGAAGGAAAAGCCAGCCAGAGAGGGAAAGGACACACATATCGGAGAGAAAGTCAGTAAGCCGATACCGAAAAGTTAGGCTGTGTAAGAATAAACACACCATAAGAAAATTCCAACTGTCAAGCTAGCAGGATTGGAAACTGAAGAGTACAAAGCAATTATTTATTAAGAAAGAGGCACAGTTGACATCAAGTGTTATAGAGAAGGAGACTGGCATGATTACAGGAAGATGTTAAGAATACGAAAAAACATTCCCAAAATTAAGAGTGGGAAAAAAAAAAGAACGATTACCTGTGAGATTATGATAAATAATAATGAGTTTCTCTTAAAGGCCCTAAAGAACAGGAGGTCCGAAAAGTGGTTTGTCAAGCTGCAAAGATACAGAAAGGATAATTTATTGACAGACGATGGAGACGCTGCTAAAAAATAAATGAATTTTTCACTTCAGTGTTCACAAAGGAGGATGGGGTACAGATGCCAGAAACAGACTTAGATTTCCCAGGGGAGAAACAAGAAATACAAAAGAAATCAGGATCATACTGAAACAGGTGATCAAGGGATGAGAAGACTAATAAAACCCTAAAGCTTAGCAATAGTCACCTAAAAATCTTCAAGAAGTCAGGGGAAACTAGCCAGGAAGGAGGAAAACTTAGATTGGTTGAGCATATGTTGCTTACTTTGTTTTTACCTAGTTAATTCATTGAACTAGTAGCTTTGGAATTCATCTTTAATAAGAGAAATAAGTAGAGGTACTTCAAAAAATTATGAGAAAGGCCTTTGAATAATCAAGACATCTTTCTCCACTGCTGAACTCATTGTCTTAATTACCCCACTGTGCCCAGCCTTTAATATTTGTTAAATGTTTGTTAAGTCTTAGTATTATTTCCATGATATTCGCCAACTCCATTGATTATTTACTATCGGGTAGATTAGAACAGGCAGTATGTTAGATCCTACAAAAGGTAGACATGTCCTGAGTATCTTTCAGGTTGCTCACCTGCAAGTGCTGTGACTGATGGAAAGGTAGAGGTAAGAAGTGTAAAAGCCAAATATAGAGAATGGGAGAAAGGACTTCTGGTAGACCTTGGCCTATCTTTACTTTGAATATCACTTTTTCAATTTTTAAAGTTTACTTTGAATATCACTGTTTCCTCATGCCCTTATATATCTGATACAGATGTATATCAGATATGTATCTGGTGTCTGATAAGTGACATTCTTCATGCTTCAGCTATGACACCTGAATTCCATGGGAAATGTGACCACATCTTGCAGTTTTTCAGCCGTGATTACTGCACACCTGACTTCCTTTTGGGCCATTCACATGGACTGATGCCTGGATCATACCCATGAAGATTCTGTGTTTGGGGGTCTTGGCTGAGATCCAGGCATCTGTAATTTCAACCTGAATCTCTGGACCTGCACATCTCTTCAAAAAAATTGTCATTTGAGTTTTCAAAGCTGTTCATTTTTCTTGAACCAAGCATTTATTTTTAAATCCTTCTGATTCTCTTTTGCTCAGTAAAAGTGAGTCACCACCCACTTAGCACCTAATTATTTATCATCAAGATATTTTTATGACATAAATTAATAAATTTTTAGTTTTGAAAGTAGATAAGATTTTAATAGGTTAAAATTGTGCACATTTCCATTGAGAGAAAGTGAGGCTGAATGGATCTCTTTTTAATTTTAATTCTCCATCAAATTGATAGATTTAATCTTATGGCCCTCAAGGTTTGCTTCTGTAATACAGATGTGACAGACTTTAATGGCCATAAATTCATTCACAATTAAACATTGTATATATGTGGTAGGATTCATTTTCCCTGTATTGAGGGGGAAAATGTTGACATACTTCACTAATTTACAGGAAAGGCAAGGCAAATTAGAGAAAAGTTAGCACTATAAATATTTCAAAAACAACATTCATTTACTTTTTTATAATCTACAACTAAAACCGCCACCGAAGAGGGAAGATTTGCCTTATGCAGAATGGCTGGGGAAAGAGCTAACTACAGAGCTATGAAATTTTAGCCTCCGAGTTGGTTGTAGGCAAGTATATTTTTCTTGAGTACTTGGGAGATTTTTGTAGATTTTCTAATATCATTTCTGCTACACTGTATGACTTACTTTACATAATAATAGATTTTTAAAAGCCTATCTGTTCTCTTAAAAGGCTACCTCTTCTAGAAGAGCAATACAGACCCCAAGTTTTAGTAGCTTGATTTTATGAGCTTTTCATGGTGGTTGTGTAATCTGTAAAATGGTGAGATAGCTAATAAGAGTAATTTGTTGACTGCTCTGTGTCTCCTTGGGAATGACGGAGCAGCTTCTGTCTGCCACAGGTTTTTTACACTGTGCATCTCCTGTCTTGATCCCATCCTAGACGCAGCAGGCTGACTCCAAGCTGCTCAGAGCCACGGTTTCCTAACTGACTCACATGAGGCTTCCAGATCACACGCTGGCCTGGATAGTAGCTAGACCTTCACCTTTAAAATTTCACGTCTTGTATTTTACTTCTTTTGTGCTTCTGTTGAATTCTATGTACTTAATTTAATAAAATGAAAATACAGAGAGAAGGAAATCAGCTTAAGGCTCCTCCTGTGGGTTTTGTTTTTTTTTTTTTTTTTTTGGTAGAGTGTAGTCTCAAGAGAAAGAAAATACATGAAATTCAGAAATTTTATTTATTTGTTTTTAGATGTCATTTTGTATTCCATTTAGACATTGAAGTTATTACAATCTACTTTTGTTTAGAATTTTGGGGAAGTTGAAAATATCATCTTTAGAGATAGTTAAAGCTAATGAATAAGGAAGTTAAGTCATGAATCATTTCTCAGGATATCAATAACCTTTTTGCACCATTTTTTCACCAAAGAGCTTCTTTGTAAATCACAGAATCTTGAGTGGTGATGTATATGAAGGACATTATTTATGGTCCAAGATACCTTTAACTTGTGGAAAGGTTCAACAACATCTTGCTTTCTTGGATTTTAAATTACACTGTTTGTAAGCTTATTTGATGTATATCATACACACTTAGGATCAATTTCTCTAGACCCCCACACACATAGCTTTCTGTGTTTTTTTTTTTCACATATTAGTATTTAGTTTTAAGTCATTCATTAATCCCATTCCTGAAATACTGAGCTATTGCTTTGAGCCAAGTACTTGCACAGCTTGACCCTGGGGCTGCACCTGTATTACCACATACTTGAAGTTACTTTTTGTCTGGTGGAAGACGAGGAAGAGGGCCAAGGGAAACAAAGGATCCTATGAGAGCCCCTTGCTGGGTGGAAAATAGCTCAGAGGAAGTTGGAGAAATTGACATTGAAGTTCGGAGCTGAATGATCATGAGGGAGTAGACAGGCAAAGAGAGGCACCCTAGGAGTGGAGTGGAGAGGTGTTTGAGGCATGGGGAGCCATGAGTGCAGAGGCTGGAAGTAGTATTGGAAGAGGAAGGGTGTGAGAAAGGGGCTCTCCACCTACAGGAAAGCCAGCTGTTCGACAGCTGTCATTCATTCAGCAAATTTCTAGCCAGTGCTGACTATGTATCAGGCAGAAAGCTCAGATCATTAGGAAACAAGGCAGGAAGTAATGCCTGCCCTCATGGGGCTTTCCTTCAAGTGGAGGGGGCAGGCGGTAAACACGTTGCTAGTGGTTTTTGAAAATGCTCCAGAAGCATGTGTTGTTGCACAAAGGTTCAAGGCTCAGGATTTGCCAACATCATTGAGCCAAATCAAAGACTATTTAATAAAAATATCTTTGCAGTCATTTCTAGTCCTGGGTTGATGATTGCAGATAGGATTATCGATAACTTGGTATATTTACAGGGAATGTTGGAAGTTACCTCTAATTGGAAATTGTTGTCCATTCACACTGTATCAGGTATTAGGATAAGCAACAGTCATACCACATTTGAGGGAAAGCTGAAGTTCAGTTCAAGTTCACCAGAAAAATACCTTTCAGGAATAGAAGGCTTACCTATAATGTTAGAGAGAGGTTACTCTAGAGGTGATCAGGAGTGTTGTTCTATATTCTTGGTTTTACAACACATTGCCAGAACCCAAATTCTTCCATAGAACATTTGAACAATGTATGAAGCAAACAAAAAGTCTCAAAGCTTTACTATGTAACCAAACAATAAATATTCCACATTGTGATTAAAACTAGACATTTGCTTGTTACTAGATTAGTTATTATAAATAAGCAATCTAATAAATACTTGTGGTAGAATTAATAAAGATCAGTGAGGATACTAGAAGTCAGTGTCTAGAAGAAGAAGGGGAAATACAGCTGAGCTCAGTGAGTGGAGAAAGATTTGTTTGGATTTGTCCTATAATTGTAAGAGCATCGAATGAAACTATTCCACGTATGAGTAGTATTTGAAAAAACATTACGCTCTGGCAATCTTGGCCTGATTTGTTTTGTTTCCTTTAGAATAAAAGTTGCAAGTGGGTAGGAATTACGGCTCAAAGTGTTAGCGTGTAAAGGACTGGAAAACTACTCCAGGCTAAGAGATGAAGAGGAAATGGCTCTGTCAGTGCTGTGCACATGGATGACTGGGCACATGGGGACACCAGCAGAGAGAACGGTGCAGAAGGAAGAGGTCATAAAACTAAGGAGGCTTGCTTGGAACCAAAATAAAATAGCAAAAGCGAAAAGTTGTGGGAACCATTGAGCTGATGTTTTTTTCCTTTTTGTATACCAGAAATATCTACAGTTGAAAATACATTGTGCTTCTTGAATAGATGTTGCTGTCGTCAGGAGCACGCACAGTTGGACGTGTTCGGAAAGACATTCCATCTCACGTCTCTCTGGTCTCTTAGTCTCTGTCTCCAAAGGCATGCATTTTCAAAACAGTCCTGATCAAGGCCTACTCTTTATGCCTGCAATACACGTACAAAGCTGGCTTGTTCCTGCAAGAGCAGAGTAACTCTGTGCTCCATCAGCACTAAATTCTAAATAGTGACAATGACCTTGGTCCAAGGCTGTCAATAATGTGAGTTGCTAACATCCATCGACGTTTATTGATACTATCCTCATCTGGTAACGACAGCTCCTAGTTATCTTGCTTTCACTATGTGCCAAACACTGTGCTGTTATTTGCATATTTTTTTTCTTTCGAGAGAAACATTTATCCATCCTCATTTTACCCATAAGGAAAGTGATAGACAGAAAGGTTAATAAAATAATCCAGACAGAGGCCCTACTCCTGGTTAGTGATATTTGTGGAATTTACACACAGTCTTGCCAGACTCCAAAGTGTGTGTTTTTAACCAGCAGGCTTTATTTCCCTGGACAGTGCAGGCAGATGGGCAGGTAAAACTGTACGATACAGTGTACCTGAGGACACTGGATACAAGCAGAAAGCAAGGTTTAAGGCACTGTGTTAATAGCCAAGTACTTTTCACCTCTCTCTCCCTTTCATTTGTTAATATATGATAGCATAACGTTATACACGAGGAATAATAATTTTTAAAACGATCTCACAAGAAGGAGCCAGGATGTGGCTCAGTGTTAGAGCACTTGCCTGTTAGCACAAGACCCTACGTCTGATCCCAAGCACTTTAGAAGAAGAAGAAGAAAAAAAATAGACCTGACAAGAAAAATGGCTAAGGATCCCAAAAGTCAAGAGAAAAACTGTCATCATTAGTCTTTAATAAGAGAGAGTGAGGCTGGGGAGTATAGGACCTGTGGCTTTATTAATAGAAATGTATGCATCTGGCCAGGATTTGTATTTGCCAAGTACACTGCTGGCCTGAAATTAGGCTCCTCTGGAATTCAGGTCCATGTTCCCAAGTAATTTATGGTCTTTGACAAATGTGAGCAAAATAGTAGGAGAACACTCAAGAACCATTCTGAGGATCTGAATTAAACTAGAATCAGAGTAGTGCCTCTTCTCCATGGAGAGGGATGGATGGACTCCTGGATTTCCCCGACAGGTTGGTAATCTATAGTCTGTTCCTTTGATTTGGGAGTCTCTGCTTCCACACTCAATAGCAGTTTGCATCCTGGCTCAGCCACTTGGCTCGGTGGTCTCCCTGTTGTGTGTGTGGCACAGGGTTGACAAGGCCACCTCACCAGGTGGTGTGGGGCGCAGTGCCCAGCCCTAGGTTGCCATAGTTTTTCTCATCTCCCGTGCCTCATACCTGGCTTAATGAAGAGCCATGAGTAGAGACCAACCTCTGACCAGTGCTGCAGTGAGCTTTGCCATTTGTGAAGGAGGAAAGCTCAGATCTCCCATGGAGCTTTCCTGCTGACTTGCTGTGGCTTTGTTTCCTCTCATTTCTCTAGTTGCGCCATCTTTGGGTGACACGTTGACTTTAATTGTGCAGCTGTCTGTGAGAGATTTTGAATTCCTATTTGTGACACAAAGAAGCCAAAGAATCATTGACTCTTAGAAGACACCACTAGTACCTTTTGTCTAACATTGGATGCCTCAGACTGCAGGTTGAGGTGACCTTGCCCCAGTTCATCTTTTCCTCTTATCACCCCTTACCACAATATTCTTTGCTCCAGGTTTTCTCTACTCAATCAAAATCCAACACCAGTAAGGATCCAAGTAGTCCTTAGAGAAGGAGGAAGGTGGTAACCACGTGAATCCAAGTTCCGGAATTTTGAGAGAGATGTCAGCCTTCTCAAATGTGTTGCCCGATTTGAGTTGGTTGATCCCACAGTAGCGACAACTAAGCTCCAGTTGGCTTCTTCATCCCTCTTGTCTTAGAAGGACATACACCTTAGAAGAAAATGTATGCTTCATTCTTCTGACGACCCCGCTCATTTCACATTCCAGTTACTTAACTTACCTGTCCTGAGACCTTTCCCCATAATTCTTGTTTTCTTTTATCTTCTCTTTCTCAGCTGAATCCTCTTCCCTTTGCTTAAAAACATTCCTTGCTCTCTGGCACTGATTGATTGTCAGTGTGGTCCATAGATGACTAAGTCTCTCCAGGTGATGTGAAGGTTGGAACCCATGTCAGGCCCAGCCAGCACCTTGAGACAGTGGAGTCCAACAGCTTTCCCAGTGATACTTGGGTTAGGAGGGGAACATGACTTCAGTCTTTCTAGCCTAGTTCTTGTCTCCTACAATCTGCCTCCCTCAACATCCAGTGCTCCTCCCACTACTCTTTCCTTTGCTGGTCTCCTTCTATTAACTCTGTAAGTGTGGATGCAGGAGGAGCTCAGGGTTTGGCAGTAGATGGTGGTAGAGTTGGAGTTGATCTCTAACTTCATGGCTTAGTAGCTGTGTAATGTTGGACCGCACCTTTATCTTCAGGAGGTCATCTGCCTTGGAGGATTGTGGGGCTGGCAAGTGGCCTCTTTGAATTGGGAGCCCAAACATAATTGTTTATGCTCTAAGATCTGTCTCTCCCACTTTACTGGTAGAGAAACTGGAAATAATGCCCTTGGCCAGGTAGTGGCCTCTGGACAAGAGCCAAAGGTGAATTGCCCCTTGCCCATTTTACCTCTCCCACCTTCTCCTGATCCCTTCTTATACCACATCAGGATGGGTTTGGCATGGTGAGTGCTGAAAGGGAGACGTTCTCTCCTGTGAGCCAGAACATGAAACAGGATCTGTCTGCGATGGATAGAGATAAGGACGTCTGATTCATTTTTCTATCTGCCAGAAAAATATTTTTTTTTCTCTGACAGCTGGAAACATCAAAGGCCTAAAACTGTGGATATGGTGGATGAATGTTCTAGTGTTAAAATCATATAAAAAGATGCCATTTAACAATTAAGGTCAACTTGTCTAGCTCCCTGTCTGGGAACCCCTAGCCACTCATGTGCAGAGAGGAAATCCAGCCACAGAGGTCTCCTCCAAGGAGACAGACAGCCAGCACCTGCCTTCGGACAGCTGAGCCAGCCAAGCTTTAATAATCAGTGATAGATGATGTCAAAATCCATACAGTGGCATCTTTAGCCATTGGAGGTGGGAGACAAATCTACTGGACGTGGGAGGACTTACTGATGGAACTGGCCAAAGGAATGAGGTCTTTAGGAGTTGTCATAAAAAAGGTGGAAACTCTTTGGAGTGCTAGCAACTTGAGAATCACATGTCATCTGTTATGAAGGGAGGGAACCTGTTTTGTCCCAAGCTAGGCTTGAAGCATTGTCATTCATACTATGACAGTCAGACAGATTCAGCCTGTACATGAGGTCATGTCCCCTTGGCCATTCTTGCTAAGAATGCCTTGTACCTCTGTGCCTTCTGTGAGCTTGTTAGGGACCTTGTTTCTGTTTTATACTATAGAAATTTTTACTCATTTAAAAAATTTTCATCATTGTAGCTTTGCATTGGTAAAATATATTTAATATCTTCGTTTTTAGTTTTCATTTAGTTTTTACTTTTTGAATGTTTATTTTCTCTAACTTTTCTCCCTTATGTCTATTTTCATTCATTGACATCTTGCTATATATATCTTCCTCTTTTTCACCTGAATTAACATGTCACTGATTCACCAGCCTCTCTCTCCATTGCGAATCAAGAGACTTATAGTGTAACAACCCCTTATAGGTCATAGGCTCAAGGGAGCAAGGTTGCTTTTCAACACCAACTGTGTTTGTCCTTTTAATTCTGAGTCATGTAGCCTGAATTCCATGGTCTGCGATAATATGAAGGCAATTTCTGGGAGATTTCCTGCTCTTAAAAATGAAGATCCAGGCTGGAGTATTGCTCAGTGGTAGAGCTCAGTGGTAAAGCACTTGCTTAGCATGCACTGGGATCTGGGCTGGATCTGTAGCACTTAATTTTTTTTAAAAACGTTTAAATCAAAACATTGAAAAAATACAGATAATTATATCTACCTCAGAGCAGGTAAGAACATTAAATGAAATCTGTCCATCTAGGACAGGAGCTTGGTGTAGGAGATTCTTTTAATATGTGTGGATTCATGTCTTCCTCGATATCTTTAAAATTCTAGGGAGCATTCCAAACTGTCTAGATTAAAAGGAGAATATCATGAGTTTGGTGTTTAAGTTTTAGGCATTTTTAAACCATTCAGGTGAGGATCTAAAATAGGCAGTTGAATTTCAGCATGTGGAGTTCAGAAAAGCCCAAATGGAAGGCTGGTAGTTGGAGGCTCCTCATAATATGGATGGATCCCAGTTGAAGGTATGAGATTGCTAATGGAGTTGAGTAACAGGTGGACCTCAGGCCTAATGTTTAAAAAGATTTTCAATATTCAAAGCAACCAAAAGAGAATGGATCAGGAATGGGGAAAAAAGAAAATGTGCTATGTGCATGGAAGCTATGCCACCCTTTTTTTTGCTTTTTTTTTTTTTTTTTTTTTTTTTAAGAGAAGGAAGAGACATACCTGTCTTTTTATTTTGGTCCAGGAGAATGAGAACTCAACATGGGCTGGGAATGTAGCTCAAAGGTAGAGTGCCTGACTAGTATGCAGCAGGTTCTAGATTCTGTGCCTAATACTGTAAAAGTAAATAAGACAAATCAATCAACAAAAAGGGACCACAACATTGCCTATTGATTTTAACCAGTCAGTGGTCCCTGGTGACATATTTAGAGAGTTTTCTTGGTTGAGTCATGTATGGAGTGGGAAGACTCCACTCCCTATTCCCCCAAACTGAAGTTATTTTTCCTCTGACTTGGCAAATATTCATTTTATATGCTTCCAATATGAAATTATTCCTAGTAAGCATTTAATAGTTCAGGCTTATAATCATCGGTTTACACAACACTTTGCCCATTCCTCCATCCACTTGTCAGTCCATCCATACATACATTCACTGTTGAATAGTAGTTTATTTACCAGCTCCATATCATGTGCCAGTTACTATTTTAGGCTATATGAAGATAGTGGTGAATGGAGTTATTTTCTTTCTGCATGAAACTTCCATTATGGTGGAAGACAGATGATAAAGGATAAATGAATAAATACATGAATACACATTTTGAGTGCCTTCCGTATCTTACCCTATTTGACACAACAACCACATGATGTACATGTTATGACTTGTCATATTTTATTATTGAGAAAGTAGAGACACCAAGATAGTAACTTGCCAGGGTCACGAATTCATTGAAAGTGGATCTAGGATTCAAATACAGGGAGATGAACAGTTGCATGCTGTTCATCACCCCATCACACTGCAAAGGGTTTGGCACAGGGTAGGTCTTTATTATTACTACTATTAATATATAACAGCAACTGTTCCTCAAAGGAGCCTAGAAATTATTTACTTCAGTTCAGACAAGGAAACTGTTACACACCTAATTATTAGCAAAATTAAATGTAGGTGCCAAATGTCCAAGTTCCTAGTCCAGTAGTTTCCCTCACATGGTGGCTCTTTTTAAAGAGAGGGATTATGGAGAGAGAAAAAAGAAAGGTGAAATAATGAAGGAATGAGAAAGGGGGATGAGTGTGGAAGAGATGGGAAGAATTAGGCTTGTTTGTTCACTAGTAAGTGTCTTATTTTTCAAGTCTTCCCCCATCCCTGTTTTCTCAAGAGGGGATGTCCATGTAGCATAATTCCATGCAAGGTAATAATATTTCATTTCACTGATCAGCAAAAATTCATTTAGAAGCTCAGGAGACCCTCACCAAAAAACTCCACTAATTCAGGAGTATCTTGCTATTTAAAAGGTAAAGGCTCTATTTTGGGAAGAACATTATTGCTAGCATTTATATTATGAGAACATTGGTTGAGACACTGGAAGCAGCTTTGTTTTCCAACAACTAAATCTTTGAGGCGTGTGTGTGTGTGTGTGTGTGTGTGTTTGTGTATGTGTGTGTGCGTGTGATGTATTTAGGAGCATGCATTTATTTTGTAAAGTGCTGGTAATATTGAATTTACTTTGTGCAGACTTTTGGAGGAGATGGTATTGGAATGTTTTTTTTCTGAGTAGGGAAAGTTTTTATATTTGCAGGCAGGGCTGTTCTAATATCAAGCACCATATTTAAGTATCACAAATATACACTAAGCAAGGGCCAGATGCACAAGGAATTTAAGCAGAGTTTTTCTAAATGGCAAATAATTAGAGGGGAACAGATGCCTATAGGCAGCAAAGGATGCAATGTGGCACCAGGAATTTTAAAAGGGAGGTGGAAGTATGCATAGAGTGCAGTTGGTCTCAGCCTAGAAGTGTTCTAGTCTGACTTCTCTTTTTTTTTTTTTTTTTTTGGGGGGGGGTTTTTGACTTAAATTTTGTTCCCTCTTTACCTACATTCCCCAAATAGACCATGCTAATCATGCCAAGTGGAACAGATTTTCCTTCAAACCTCAGTTTTGGATGACTCTGCGGTCGCATCTCTTTCTTCTCCCTCCCCAGGGTCTTGTCCTTTCACAGGACTGCCGGGATATGACATTTCATAACAGTGTCACTCCTCATTTATTTATTATTTATACCCCATCTACTTCCAAAAGAGGTTTGAGGTAGCCTACCAATAGAGGACTCTGACCGATGTCATCCTGTTTTCTGGATATGCATTTTAGGGTGGTGGTGCTCCTGCTTCAGAGCACATGTGGTGTAAAACGGGTTGTGTCCACCTCAGATGTTCTGCATGGTCTTGATGTAGGAGAGGAAGCGAATCTCCAAGAATAAAGTCGAGATGAGCCTCAGGCATTTCCCATCTTCCCATCGAGTGGTAGTTTAAACAGCAGGGGCACTGAATAGAGCGATTCAGCAACCCAGCAAAGCTGAGCCGTAGCACCTGATCATTATCCTTCAGGTTTAAGATTTACCTGTTGTGCTCATTGTAACAAAAGAAATGAACTCTCTGTAATTATATGGGAAGGGGGAGGAGATCATGTTTTAGTTCCTTTGATCTTGAGCTAGAATAGGCTCTGCTTTTGGAAATTTAATTTGAAAGAATCCAATGTACACATCTGCTTTTTGTACTGCAATTTCTATTGAGCTTGAAAATAGAAATTTATTAATGCAAATGTGTAGAGTCTGTTCTGTTCCTTGAGGAAAAAAAAAAAGTACACATTCAAAACATGAGGTGATCCTTTCTGCCTGGCTATGGAAGATTTTAATATGTTTATTCTCTGTCCCCCCCCCACCCCACCCCAGTTCAGAGATGGGGTTTCTTGTTAACAAGGACTAAACATAAAAATTCAAAGACACATTGGGGAACAGAAAGATTCATGATTACTTCAATATTTAAAAAGTTTCCAAAGGAAAGATTCATTGGTAAAGAAGTGAGAAAGAATACCGAATACCAAAGAAAAAAAATAAAATGTAAAAAACTAGTGTGTCATCAGACCATTTTGAGAACACGTTTGAATTGATGGTTGGGCCCATGCTAAGAGACAAAGCTTTCATTTCAACGAATCCAATCTGCCTAGTGTTCTGTAAAATTGCCTTTGCCTGTAGATGGCACGGCATGCAGATTTTAGGTAGCACACTCTCACCAACTTAGCCTGTACTCTTTATTTTGCTACCATAATATGAAACTGCACATAAATGATACTTGACTTAATCCTTAGAGTGGCTGGATTGTATGGTCTATTTTGATTAACTTTGTCTTGTTCTCAGTGTAAATTTTCCAGTAAAGCCTAAAATGTCATGAGCATTTTTGGACATAAATCCGTTAAGCTATTTTGCAGTCACATAGTTGTTCTTTGCAGGGTCTGAGTGCTTTCTAAACTCCTTCCCATCTCCAAATGGGCAAAATAAATGATAAATTGTTGAGAGCATTTAATCACCCTTTGGATGGGCAGTCATCCCTTAAAGCTGGGGAAGATATCACTTTTCAATACTTTGAGTAAATAAAACTGAATCCTTATAATATTTGTGCTGTATCAGAAGATCCCCAAAACTTTTTTTTTATATATAAATGATCTAGGTTTGAGAAGGAATATATGATTGAAGAATTCATTGGATCAATAAAACCAATCTTGTTTTTTGATGTGGTGTGATGAGATTTTTTTTTTTTTTTCATACACAGTGGATGGGCTCTAGTGGTGTGGACGGTTCTTCCATTTTGATCGCTCCTTTTCTTTCTTCCTTCCTTCATTCTTTTCTATCTCTCCTTCTCTTTCTCTTTTTGTTTTGAAAGGCAAGCCGAAAACCACAGAAAGTTAGGCTATGAAATGGGATTTCTGAGTTGAAAGCCAGAGCGCAGCCTGTCCTGAACTGTTTGTGTTTAAGTTGGTGTTTTAGTTATGTTGCTAGTATAAACTTATGACCCTTGCAGATGTACAGTCGATCTGGGTTCAGTGATTCCTGGATGAGTTTGTTGTATAGGATGCCAGAGGCCATGGAAATGATTTAAAACACAAAATCTTGAGACAAAGTTGGCTCCTTAGAAGCTTGTGGGTAACTAGGATTTCATTTAACCCATGGGGGTGGGGGCGGGAGAGCTGGAAAGAATTACTGCTTCCAGTTAATTAATTTCTAAACCTATCAGTCTAATTGTGACTTTGTGGAGTGACACACGTCTTTCTTCCTCACAAGCAAGAAACTCACAAACAAAATTTCTATTCCTAATGGCAGACAGTTGGGGTGCCGCAACCAAGCAGTCACCCTTAAAAATTAATGAGCTTAATGATGGTTAGAGCTAGGCGATTCTGATGGTGGTTTGGGGGAGGGGCCGTGGGGATGGCAGGAGGAAGACTGGACTCCTAAGTGACAATGATGTGAGCCCCTGTCCTTATCTCTCCTCCCCCTCCCCCCTCCCCCCAGTCGCCACCCCTTCCATCCTCCTCTCTTTGCGGGAGCCACAGCAGATAGAAAGACAGGGCGATTATGAAGACGTCAGTTGGAGCGTAGGCAGGCGAGAGGGGCGCAGCGCCCCAGATGAGGTCCGGGGGGAGCTGAGGAGGGTCACTCATGGACGACCGTGTGTGTGTGTCTGACAGACTGTGAAATGGTGCGTTGTTGCACGGCTGCGCTGCACCTGGGCCCTTCATCTGTGATTGATTGGTTTGGTCATGTGTAATGGTCCCATCTGCTCTGTGTTGTTTTTCTTTTTTTACTTATAAACACCGTTCCCAGCGGCTGAGAGAGGATGAGCTATGTTTTGTCATCTTCACTTACACTTTAGCTCAAAAAAGTGGTCAAGTAGGTAAGCTCTGAAGTCTTCCCAGTCATGTGGTAGGGAAGTAAGGGTCCCCCTTTGCTCTGTGTGTGTGTGTGTGTGTGTGCGTGTGAGTGTGTGTGCGTGTGCGCCCGTGCACGCGTGTGTGCGTGGAGTGTACATGCTGCCTGTTAATATCTGAATAGTTCATGAACCACGGAAGACCAAAAATCACAGAAATGATTTGCACAAATCTGTGTATTGTGACTCTTACTGCAGCAAGGAGTTTTTTTTTTTTGTAACGGAGCCAATACTTAATTAAAACCGCTGACATCATGGTGTTATAATTAAGCATGGCATTAATTAAGCTGGAATAACGATTTTTTTTTATTAAGAACTGCTTCTATTGTATAAGACCGTTATCGGCTAAAAACAAAATAATTTTAAAGCAGAAATTAATTCCCTTTAACCTAACCCTTTTCAACTTCCCCAAAGTCCAACCTCGGGACTGTCGTCATCAGGGCTGTGTGTGTGTGTGTGTGTGTGTGTGTGGTGTGTGTGTATGTGTGTGTGTTTGGTGGTGTTGGGATGGGCGAGAGTGGAAGTGAAATTTGTTTTTTTTCACCCAAAAATGCTGATCGGCTCCTGGCATTCTGATGGCTAATTATGCATCGGAGAGCTTCGACAGCTGCATTCATCATCATAAAATGTAATAATTAATGACATTCCAACAAAGAAAAATATGCAAATGAGGACTCATTAGCATTTTCATATTCAGCTTTGATAATGCTTTTGCTGACAAGGTTGTAATTAATGAAAATTCATGTCGCAGTCAGGAGATTGGATCGGTTTCATTCCGCTCACAATTCCCAAATGCTTGCATTATGGAAAATCGGCGGCTCTGCCAACTTTTCAGGGAAGAAAAAAACACACACACACACTAAAAGCACCAGATGCAAATTAATGGTAGGGAGTCTTTAACTCTTTAAACCACCCCCCTAAATTTCCATCATAGGAAACATGTGATGAGTGTTTGCCTAAGAACTAGATTCTTCTTCTTTTTTTTTAATGATAGCAATAAAATTACTCTTATTTGTGACCCAAGTGTGACAATTTCTAGCAAACTTTTTTTCTTTTTTTTTTTTAATTTACAAAAAACTCCTCCACCTTTTCCCTTCTTTGCTTTTCCCTTTCAAGACTATTTAAATTTACATAGTAAAACATGTTAGGACGGCCAAGCCCCAGCGTGTTGTGTTCTGTCCTCTAGCTGGCAAATTCATGCCACAACAGTTTATTCATCCAGATGCTTTTTGGCGAATCTTCATCATAGTATTTGGGCTTAGATCTCCTGGTGCCTTCCTCTGCGTGCTGCCCATAAGGTCGAAAGAAAACCAAGTATTTGATTTCTCTATTCAGGGTAGGTTCGTTCTTATTTTTTTCCTTTTTTTTTCAGATGTAGTTTTTTTTTTAAGTCCTTTTTTTCCTTCTTTTTAATCTGTTCCTTTTGTGGTTTAACGTAAGAGTTTGAGAATGTGTGCATAATTCTCTCACTCAACACTTCTGGCTTAGTGTTGTGCTTCAAACATAATTTTTGGAGACACTGTACAATCAAAATGGATACCTAGAAGCCCCACAACAGAGACAGCGACACACAGTACAGAGAGCTCTAAATTTATAAACCTTTTGTGTGTTGCTTTCCAAACGTGGAAATTTAGATTGGCAAATAGCCATTTGGTGCCAACCTGGTACCATGCCTGTCATCGTAGCCTAAAGTTAAAGGGAAAAGTTTTCACCCTCAAGGTTAGAAAGAAAAACTGAAAGAGTTCTGATCTAAGTTCATATTTGCTCTTTAGGTTAAAAACTGATTATTGATAAAGAAAATCTTTTTTTTTTTTTTTTTTTGCTGACACAGATATTTCAGAAAGAAAGCAATCAAAAACAAAGTTTGAGGATTGAGGATTAAGAATGGAGTATGAAAACTTATTTCCTTATAAATTGTAACATTCATAAGTATTTTCACTCTCAGATGATATAAAAGAACTTCTGGAAGTTGCTAAGATGCAGTTTCCTGTTTATTTAAAGTTAACTTGTAATTCCCAAAGTTGCTAGCCCAGCATAAATAATGAATATAAATATGCCTTTTTAGAGGAAGATAGAAAATTTTTGATATGCTGGGCCTTCATTTTTAGACTACTCTGTAATATAGAAAGTATCATCAGTTATTTAATGAGGACTTTATAATGAATCTTTTTCTTCTCTTATACAATTAGGAATAACTAGGTTTTTTTATTCCTGTTAATCTCTCATAGTTCCAACAATCAGAATTTTATTTCCACCTCTTGCTTTTTTCCAACATTGGTACATGACAGTGCACATGTGTACCTGTGGGTTGTGTGTCCAGGCTTGGAGATTGTTGTGGCTCTGTGCTCTTTCCTTCAAAATCTGTTGGTTAAAATAGGAGGTAGAAGGTTTTATGTTTTTTTTCCCCCCCATTTAGTTTCTTTCTTTTGTGGGCAAACTGCCCATCCAGATGGTAGAATTTCACCTGTAAGCAATCTGAAACGATAGGTTAATTCTGACATTTTATAGAGCTTTTTTATTTTCTTTTCATACAGTCCAACTAAGTGCAGACTAACTGCTCAAGATAATGTTTCCTTTTTTTTTTCCTTTTAAAGAGCTTCCTGCTGTGATTGGTTCTTTTTCTCCCCAAATCTGTATCTGGGGCACAATTTCAAATCTGTGGCTTTAGGCACTTTGCTCTTGTTGTCAAAACCACATCTGATGAAATCCTTGACCACTTCTAATGTGTGTAAATGGGGACATGCCGGCAGAGGTGAGCCAGCCAGTGGGGATCAGCAGGTTAGTGGCCAAGAGAAGTGGCTCCTTTTAATTTCCTGAGCAGAATGTCCTCCTGGCTTTGATAAATTCAGTTAGATTTCTCCTCCCACTAAATTCTCTAACGCATCCTAGCTCATACCTTTGCAAGCAATGCATTCATGGTGTCAGCCAGCAGAGCTCTGGGATTGTCATTTTCAGTGTGGCTGGCCTCTGAGGGCTTAGGGGCCTGGCGATACCCAGAGAAACCCTGGGGGATATTTGCTGACCTCCAGGAATCCCATCATGTCCAAGAGCAGGTTTTGAGAGTGGTTTTGGAGTAGAGAGTAGAAAGGAGAGTGAATAATGGAGACCTGATTTACTCCTAAGAATCTTAACCATGCTGCATTGCCAGTTAGTTTTGAATGTGCCGCCCTCCTGTTCTCAACTTCTAGAAACCTGGGTTTGCATGAACTGTTCCTTGCGCTCTGAAGATGGCCTTAGAGGCATCCTCACCCTTGGTGTGTGTTTCTTTGGGGAAAACAGTTTTGAAAGTGTTGTCCTGGTTTAATACCTGTTAACACTCAGAACACTTGGGACCCCAGACCAGGCATAATCTGTTTCCTTTTCTGTTTCCTGGTTTGCACACGTTAATTCCTGTGGACGTTTTCCTTTTAAAGGGACAAGAATCTCACTGTCCAGGAGCAAGCCACATTTATTGGAGCTATTGGACTCCAAAAGAGGAAACAATGTGGGTGATCAGTTTTATCCTCCTCGAAAGCTGTAGCCCCAGTCAGTGTGAATGACAGCCCCGTGACTGTGAATGTAAAGGCAGTTGTTTTACTGGGTTGTCCAGAGGTTTTTGTTTCAGGTATTGCAGCAAAATCAACATTTGTTTGTGGTCAGTGAAGCCAGCTCTGCTGCCAGTGTTCCCATCCAGTGGCTTCTTGTATTTCCCTTGCAAACTTTCCCATTGGTTGGGGTCTGTTCAGAGATTTCAGTGGCTGGCTGGTGGAAATGTTTGGGAGAGCATTTGCGTATCAAAGCAGCCTAAATATTTGCAAAAAAAAAAAAAAATGTTTGTTTGAGGAAAAAAAAGAATCCACTTAGGATTAGGAAGTAACTGCTTAAACATTTTAAAAGCATTTATGATTTCCTGAAGTCTGTTATTCATGAGCCACTGCCTAACCTGAATTTCAGAATCCAGACTGTAAAATGGTGCCTAAGATAATGAAAGTTTTGCTTTATGATTAAGGTCTATACCTGTATCTAGTGTAAAATGGGAAAATACTAAAATGACACATATATTAAAAAATTATTTGGTAATCATTTAATGAACCTATAAAACAAAAGCCACAGAGATAGGGCCTCATGAAACGTGGCAGGCGAATAGCTCTAACCTCATTCTTTTTGCTGTTTTGTTGGAGTTTTCTTCCTAAAACGCATTGGTGTAGTATGACCTGATGCTTTCTGATAGTGTCCAGAAGCTTTCTTTTAATGATAATGATTTGAAATATCAGATCTTTCTCCATTTTTTTTTTCTTGGTAAAGAGTTTAATTTCTGGTGGGCATTTTGTGTTTGAATTCTTAAAAAAAAAAAAAGTTTTAACTGCATTTCATTGATGGTTTGGAAACAGTCTGTAGAAAACTCAGGGCAGGCCAGTCTTTCCAATTTGTTAACAATGTAGGAGTTGAGCGTTGACAATCAGTGTACTGAAAAGCCCCTCGGATCAGGTGTTATTTTACCATCTGGACATTTTAATTAGTAATAAAAATGTGGGTCTGGATACACAGAAATAGGATCTACAGCACACAGCGGCCCAGTGCACTTCATTGGTGCTGAGGTGTTCATGGCTACATTTTATAGATGTGCATGGGTGTGCTACGTGTAATTGTGTGCTGGGTGTGTGTTCACTCCTCCTAGCATATGCAAGTGTAGGATTCTGGCTTAATTTTCCAATTGGGCACTTAACACAATACCAAAAAATTTGGCTACTTTTCTTAAATGAGAAGTAAAAAATAAGATACATGTGCTTGCGTTTCTGAGAAGTACCTGTGTTTCATACTTGCTTGAGTAATTACATGGTGTGGCCTAGAAAAATGTAATGCCAACAGGAGAAGTAGGCTTAGGCTAACGCTCTTGTCCCTCTTTCACTACTGTGTGCATTAAGGCAAATAAATGAACCACCCTGAGTCTTCTTTTTTGCTCACATGTGAAGTGAAAGAATTGATAATAATAATTATGATACCTGCCTACCAGGTATATGATGAATCCCATAAGAGCATATACGTATGTCTGTGTGTGACATGCATGTGTATATCTGTAGACATACATGTGTCTGTATGTATGACATATATAATTATAATAATCAACTGTTAATATAAATGCCAGTTGCCAATTGTTAATTCATATACGATCTTCCATAATTCAATAAATCGTTTTATATTAACAAACAAGTGGGATGCAAATTTAAGTCTACATTACATCTTCAACCAATGCCACCTTTAAGACCACCAGAAAAAATGGGTTTGTGATTTTCAACAGGAAGGAAAATGACCCGTGTTTATAAAGTATGTATGCTCTTTGAAACAATGTTATTCTTAATTAAGGCAGAAGCTGGTGCATTTGAGGGAAATGGTGACCCTCTGGAGAAATGGAGAGTGAAAATAGTTTAGGGAAATGAGTCTTGGTGGCTCGTCTACTGGAAAGATGTATGCATGTTTCTTTTAATCGTTGTGATTTCATGTTTGCAAGCCAGTGCGAATACCTAAAGGGTAATCTTTGCTTAGAACCCACCTCTTATTGCACATCCGGCAACACACACACACACACACACACACACACACACACACCATATAATCTGTTTAAGAATTGTGTCATCTCCAGGAAGTGAGGGAGTTGATAAAATTACCATTGGGCCAGATGAGTGTGAGCACTTCCATAGAAAGCTTTTCCAGCTTTTATTGGGGGTCCAGCTCTCCCCTGAGTTTTCTCTGGGACAAATAAGAACAATTATGTGGCTTTTATTTTTTATTTTTATTTTTTAAATTTAAAATAATGATAACATAGTGTATCATGATATAGTAACTATTTTGATCTTTTTATTTCGTCTTCCTCTGCCTTAATGTAACAAATACATACCTTGATGACAGTACTAATATTAATTTATCTTACATTGTCCCCAACAACAGACATTTATTGTCACAGGCAACTCAGTTTTCACAGAGTGAATTAGACTGCCTGTAAGATTGTCTCTGAGATGTGGTGTTAGCAGTGGGCATGGCTTTTGATGGCATGGTAGGAGGAGATAAATTCAGCTGTGGCAGCCTTCAGTTTATTCATTTGCTGGATACTAAGTAAATCACAGAAAAACCGGGAATATGCAGTTATGGCTGCACAGCTTTTAAGATTATTTTAGACTTCAGAATGGAAACTGGTTGCATTTAGTGCTCTATCAGTTTCATTTAAATGTTCCAATCTGATGACCAGTTTCATTTAAATACTCTAGTCTGGTGAACGGCTAAAGCCTACATATTGTTTGTCTTGAGATTTTAAAAACTGAGGCTACAGGTTCTCTGCTTTAAAACTCCACTGGATAAAAAGTGGCCATGACTCCCTTGGCGCTGAGATTTCAGTACCCAAATCATGAGATGCGAAATCGTGGAACATCTCTAAAAATTTTCTCATCCAAGGGATTCCATTGAAAATTTGGGGGAACCACATTTAAAATTTGGTTAAAAAAAAAAAGAAGTAATTCAAAGTAAAGTCTGTAGCCAAACTCCTTAATTGTGATGCATTTGCTGATTCCCCCTCTTCCATCGTCGGGCCTGCTCTGTTGCCATATGGCCTACCATGGAACATTTAACTTGTCAGATATAATGGATTGTCCTGGAAGCAGATTTTTGCTTTGAGCACTCGGCTCCTTTCTTGCATTTCACTCTCAGCTCCAGGCTGCAGGATGAAGGATTGTGGTGGAAATGCAAAGGAGAGACACACAGTTGATTCCCCTAAAGAGAGTGACCTACATGCCACAAAATTTTACCCACGTAAAGAGGCATTATCCCCGTCAATGGCCTTAGCAGGCTGCATGTCAGAATCATTTAAATTTGCCTGGACTTAACAGATTGTGCAAACAGTTCAGAATTGAGTGCTTAGGAATAATAAGACGTCGTCTTTTTAACTTAGGCAGAAATGGTGTAGCCACATCCTCCAAAGGATGCGTATTATTTATCATGACCTACATGTACCCAAACCACCTGGTTCGTAGATGCTGTAAATTAAGTTCATCTCTCAAGTCTGTAGAGAATGCTTTCTAAAAAAATCACCTGATGGAGATGTTTCATGGCTTCATTGTTTTTGTTTGGTGAGTGGAGGTGAGGTCGAATGGTCATTTGGGTGGATAGACAGTGGCAGTTAATTATCCAGCCACGCTCTCCATTTGGAACTAAATTGCAGACCCTCTGTTTATTCTAACCTACTTGAATTTACAGACTAAACATCCTGTGGATTATTTAATTTTTTAACTATAAAAAAACAATGTAGTATTTGATGTTTGTTTTAATTTGTTGCTTTCATGAGTTTATTTTTTTTCTTTTCTATTTGTGCTATTTATTTTTTTTTTTTCTGAAATCACAAGCTTGGAAAGCACTAGGAGGAATTTTGTAATCATAGGAAAACTTCTTTAAATAAATACATAGTGCCCTATTTATATGTATGTGTATTACATAACTATGAGGTACCTTTCTGGCATAACTAGTAAGACCCCAAAGCAAATATTGTACTATAGAGATCCAGAATACAGAAGTAACCAAGCAAGGGCAAATCAATGCAAAAATAAATAACTTATTTGTTTCAATTGAAATATATAACAGTACATTTTAGGACTCAAAAATGAATTAATAGATTTATATATGGCATATGGATACATACACTAAAAATAAATATTTCAAAGTATAATTTAATACTCTCTCTAAAATGTTGAATATTAGAAATTCAGTAATTTACTTCTACAAATTTCATATGTTATGGAAAATTCCTAATATAGGTCATATAGGTCTATAAAAACTATAGTGGCCTTGAAAACTAGCATAAGCTCACTTCTGAACAAAGAATGATTTCTTTTTAGTCAACAAGTTTACATGAAGCAGCTAAGAAAAAATAAAGTTGGTATTTAATAATAAAGTGTACTTGTGTGTATTTCTTGCTGGCCCTAAATTGAGCACACTAGTTTTATTACTGCCACTGATAGAATGTGTCACCCCCTCCTTTCAAATTTGGTTAGACTTGAGTACTAAATGAGGTTAGGGAGGGCCTATCACAGCTAGCTCTGTTGGGGCATGTGCGCCCTCTGCTGGCCATTTAGATGGGAATTGCAGGTTATGTGAGACCTTTCATTCCTCTTACTTTTTTCAAGGTTGGGGTGTTTTTGTTTTTTGTTTTGTGTGTTTTCATTTTTGCAAAACTAATCAGATATTTGTAGTGATTACAAAGTCATAGCTTAATACTGTCATGTAAGTTAAGTTTTTTCTTATTTGGAAGGATTTTGGTTTTGGTGTATTTTTGCTAAAATAGGATAAGCCCGATTGTTCAAATAACAAGTAAAGTAGATGCCACTATTGTGCTTTTGTGTTGGTTTCACACTCTCCTCAGCCGTCTGTCTTTTCCTAGGCCCTCTTTGCCTGGTTATACTTAGGAAGAACTTTTGCTTGTCTAAGTTGGGGAATGGAACCTAATGGAAATTCTTAAATGTGATTCTGTTTATGTCAGAGACATGATAGGTAGTCTCTAGTAGACAGGGCCCTGCTAGTGTTGATATTTTCACTTGGTTCACCAAGGAAAATGAATGTAGCTTTACATCTTACTGCTTTATAAAGGCATTTTTCATTCCTTGCAAATCAGCTCTGCTCACCTGCAGACAGTGAGAATGGTAGTGTGAGTGGAACCCTTTTGTTCTCTTTTGCTTTTCCTGTGGTTGTTGATGATAGAGTGTGAGATGTTAAAAGAACAGATCATAGACGATCTCTTTTTCCCAGGTCATAACCCCAAACCATTCAAGTGCATTTAGGAAGGAGAGAGCTGGTCTCTGCCATTGCTGGTCAACATGTCATTGCCATGTTGGGTCCTGCTAGTGAAAAGCAGAGCTCTGTATAAGCAGTATGTCCTCAGAGCAGCAGCAGTATTCTCTACGATGATTGTTTGCATAAGTGATTTCTACATATCTCTGAAATGACTTGATTGAATCAATTTTGTATTTGTTGTTCAGATAATGTGGTTTAGATCTTTACAATTCTTTTGTCTTACATGGCAATTTTCTCCTATTTGTAAGCAAAAGCCATGAAAACCCCTAAACCAAGCTACTCAAAACATGGAATAATCCAAGGGTGTAGAGCTAGGAAAGGGGTCAAATGCCATGTAAGTTTGTCCCACTTGTACCTCTTTCTAATTTTAGGTTCAAGTTACTTTTAATATTTTTTATATAAATTATGTGTCACTTTTTGCTTATTTGGATTTGTTTAATATTTTCAAATAACTATGAATTGGATTCTAACACATACGAAGTCCGCTTTACAATCTGTTGTGAAATGATCTTGCGTTGAATCTCAAGTAGGTGTGTCCCCCTCCCCCGCCCCGTCTTCAGTGAGTCTCTCCTCTCTTTCCCTGTGCTTCTCCTTGTTCCCCAACACCTCCGACTGATATGTGGCGTTGTATTTACTCCTTAGTTTTTCAGCCTTAGGAGTAATGTGCATCATTGATTCTTTAGCATCCAACACATGGGACACAGAAGGCATCCAACAAATATTTATTTCCTGGTGTCGTGTTTTTTAGGCTTCTTTCACAGCTATTCAGATGATAATTTTTGCAAGTTTCAGAATTGAAGATTGCTGTCTGTAGCCATATATTCCATGTGATGCTTTTTTGGGGGCAGACTTTGGCCAGGATGAGGTCATTCTTATGGTGACTCCTCTCCTTCTCCTTCTTCTCCCTGATCCCCATTCCCTCCACCTCTGTCTTCCTGTGCTCCCTTCCTTCCCCTGTTGACCTGGTCCGTGGTCAGTCAGTCATTCTCATAGATGCAGTGAATGGGACATCACTTAAACTTCATACCGTGGGCCCGTGTTCTTGTTGATTTTGATGAACAGACTTCACCCCCCAACTATCATTCTTCTCTCTACTTAAAGGTTAGGAATCTTCCTACTCTTTGTGGACTCTGAAGATGCCAGAAGTAGATTTTGAATTCTGGGCTATTTTCCTTGAACTTCTCAGTAGAGTATGTTTTGGGAATATAGGCCAATTGTACTTCAGTAGAAAGTCTAGAGGAATGATCATTTATTATGTTACTGACTTTTAAGTGACGCTCAGGACAATCTTCTGTCTGGGTTAAAATATTACTTATGTACATCCGTGTATATATGTATGTATATGTATATTTAAATTTATTTTAGAATTTTCATGACTTCCCAGTCCCCCGCCCCTGTTTTTGTGCAGTCTTGAGTATCATATTAAGTGTGTGTGTTTCTTTTAAGAAATGATAATTGTTGCCAGGTGTGGTGGTGCACACCTGTAATCCCAGTGGCTCTGGAGACTGAGACAGGAGGATCGTGAGTTCAAAGCCAGCCTCAGCAATGGCAAGCTACTAAACAACTCAGTGAGACCCTGTCTCTAAGTAAAATACAAATTAGGGCTGGGGATGTGGCTCAGTGGTTGAGTGCCCCTGAGTGCAATCCCCAGTTAAAAAAAAATAAGAATAAGAATAAGAATATTCTTGTTAGTTGTGGACTCAGTTTGAAAACTGAGGCTGGTGAAAACGGAAATTTGCCTGCATGGCTGGTGCTACAATTTGTAACTCTGCAGTATAGATCATTAAGTGTTTCTGTGGATTGTCTAAAACACAATACGATAATACAATACTCTGTTTTCTGTTCTCCTTTGGTTCATTCAGAGTTTTAGCATTTTTATTTTTTACATTTACTGTGACTAAGATTTTCCCTTTAGTGGGCAACAGCTTATGACTGAAAGTGATTTGCGTGGTGAAATGTGGCTTCTTAAAATTCACCTAGAGATTCTAAAAATTTAACTTAGTAACAAAGTCTTCCTCTTGTGAGGTTTTACTCCTACACTTGGCCAGAAATGTCACAGGTCTCCTCCAAGGTGACGGAAAGAACCAGTCTCCTCACTTGGTATGGGCTGATCATGCTCCCAGCTGGGCAGGGTCAGGGAGGCTGCCCGGGTGCTTGGGCCCTTGAAGTTCCAACCACAGCCGCTTTCATGGCGGCCTCCTGGAGCTGATCCTGATCATAAAGATGACTCTACTCTTGGGTAGAATGGAGAAGGGGACACATGGAGAGTGTCAAGGATCTGCAACCATTCTCACAACCCTAGGCCTCCTGTGGTTGGGACACTAGTGTTTACTGGGGCAATCTACTTGGTGATGTGAAATTAATTTTTTTTTTTCAAACAGCTAGCCTTGCTCGTGGAGAAGAGCCAACTTGAAGTCTCAACCACACAGAACTTTCTTTCTCAGCCTGTGGTGAAGTGCATTTGTCTGTGAGGGCCTCGAGGGTCAGCACTCCTAGCTTGTTTTGAGGAAGATCTACCTAAAAACACTGGACCTGTTGGAAATCTATGCTTTCTTACCTGGCAGGTTGTGAGATTGAGTGGGGTTCTATCTATCTCATGTCACCTTACAGATTCAAGTGCCTATCACTTGAATTGATGACTCTGATCCTTGCTTGTTAACAATATTGTTAACAATAACTGGTGGAATTTTAAAGAAAAGTCTTGGTGATGATTTTTGTGATGAGCAAGGTCTCAGCCACAGGGCTGAGTCTGTGAGCATGGCTTTTGTCCCTGGCCAACCTGCGTCTTGTCTTCCTTTTGGTCTAAGAATGTAGCAAAAATATTTTTGTTTGTTTTTGCTACCTCTATTGCAAGATAATTCTTTTTGTATTTTACATAAAAAGACTTTTTTTTTTTTAAATAGAAAAGTAACCTTTCAAATGCCTATGCATTTTCTTCCAAGGCCACGCACATCCTTAATTGCCTTGCCTATCCCCAGTCATCACAAACTCAAATTGCAGTAAAAACATAGCAGTATGGAGACATTATTCACAGAAAGCCAGTGGTACGTTACTCATTAGAAGTAAGTCAAGTGATCTGGGGTTGCCCTTAGTCCTTCGGGTCTCCAGGGGACCCTTGTACAAATTGCTGATTCAGAAAATCATTACTTTGGTGGCTCAAGTGGTACTTTAGTGGCCTTAAGGAGTTATTTGACACACCTCCCCAAACAGCTAAGTTATCCCCATGATTATGTTGATTAATTGCACACTCTGTGGAATTAGTGTTATTTTCAATGAAAGATTTTCCTGCCTTCGGAAAATAAGGCATAAAGGTCCTGTGCTTTAATTTGATAACGTGTGTGCTCCTAAGTAAGACGGTGAACGAGAGGATTGTGTTGGCAGTTGTTGGCAAGGGCGCATGGAATAATCGAAGGTGATATTTTTATTCTGCATTGAGAAGGTATTTTTCGATGTACCAGAGAATGTTCAGTTAGGATATTTACCAGTTCAGACATTTCCATCTATCAAGGACTTGAGGGTGCTTCACCTTTGTGAAGGGATGTGGACAGGGAGTTGTAGCAGGGAAAGGTCCAGTGGAATAATGTGTTTTATCACAGTAGGTAGGGATGGCACATCTGGATACTCCAAAAAGAGGTGGTGTGTTAGAAGAGGACTCTAGTCCTGGGATTTAAAGTGTTTTTTTAGCTTTGTCTCTTGATATCTGTATAACCTTTCATCTGTATCAGCTGGCCACCTTTTCTTAATTTTATTAACTTCACCTTTAAAAACCGAGGACTGAAATGTCCATTTAATGAGTCTAGAGTGTGTTGACTTAAATGATTATTGAAATTACTTTCCATACTGGATAGTGCTTTGCCAATGTAAGTGCTTTAAGGGTAATTGAATATAAATTCTGAATCTTGGGTTTTCCCCACAAATGAAGAGTTTTGGTAGTTCCTCGAGACACTCAGCCTAGATGAGATTTCACCACACATAGTTTTGAAGGCAGCTTGGTGCCTAGATGAGAAGAGATGGATTGGCTAAACTCATCATCTCCGACAGGCTCAGACCTACAGACCACTGCTGAGTGATCTGTTTTTATGACTAAGGTAGCATCGGTAAAAGAGGGGATGAGTGCTAGCCCTTTGCCGCAGCCCAGCTGATTCCCTGTCCCATCATCCTTTGCTGCATGGACACTATGGACCTAGTACCCTTTCCTCACCTGTGCCCCTCCCTCCTTCCCTGTTGTCAATTTAGGAAGAAGGGGAGGGAGTTCCCTGGGTTATAGGATGACTAGTTTATTTCCTAGAACTGAGTTGCAGTTTTTTTTTTTTAGCATGAACTCTATTTTGAATTTGAATTTTTAAATGCCTGTGGTAAGATTCTACAGGAGAAAACCAACTCTTTTCTCTGAAGTTTTAGAATTTGAAGGAATAATGACAACTACTGCTTCCTTCCAACAGAGATTCTTGATTCTGCACTGGGATCAGGGATGATTAAGATTGACTAGCTAGTCAGACCAACCAAGATACCTGAATGTCCACAGAGACCCACGGGAAATATAAACCAATAGAAGTGTCTCCACAGGAACAATCAAAATGTTTATAGACTAATTTATGTAAGATAAAATATGATTTTTGAACTTCTAGTTATTTGGTAGGAAATTATTAGCATATATTAACACAAAATACTCTTAAGATCTTTTTCTTTTTTTTTTTTTCTTTTTTGGGTAGTAGTAGTTCCTAAAATTTCTCAGATTTGTATTGATAGACATAAAAGATGGAGGCAGGTATGTGTTTTAAAAGAAGGTTAGGAAACATTGAATTAGATTAAATTAAATGTCTTCCTGCAGGACTTCTCAGAGCCTTTAACCAGCTAGCTATATCATGATACCAGGAGGGTATTTCCCAGGTCTTTCTATCTGGTCTCCTGTTTGATTTCTGGAGCCTGCTGTAGAATTGCTTTTCCATAGAAGACACTTTTGAGCCGTGCTGAGTTGTCCTGCGTTATAATTATGTTTTTATTTCCACTCTTCTTTGTGCATTTGAGCAGGAAGTCATAGACTTCACATAAGAGATGTGTAGGAATGCTGTTTTCTGCCATGTTTTTGTTAATTACTTGCTTTGAGTTAGCGTGGAGATGGTGGCAGTTAATTGTGATACGTCACAGGTTCCGTGTACATCATTTGTACAGCTATGAAGTACCTGGAGACCTTTTAAGAATAAAACACCATGTAAATGTAAATTATTACCGCCGATAAGACACTTTCATTAATTTCATATCAAATTCATGAGTGTTTTGAGCTCTGGGATTTGAGAGTCTTCAGTATTGGCCTCTGGTTTATAGAATTTTTTTTTTTTTTTTAATATTCAGAGTTTAAACACCAGCAAGCAAATCATATGCTAAGAGCATGGCCTTGGGAATAAACCACCAGGGATTGAACATTGGCTCTCAGGCCTGTGTGGCCTTGGGTGTTTTTCTGACTCTCAGTTTCCTCATCTGTAAGGTGGTATTGGTATTACCTGCCGCTGAGGGCGGCTGTGCAGCTCTTGTAGATCAGTCTGCGTGGTGGCTCATGCATGATAAGGACAGGGCTCATCTTGCTTAGGTAAAGGAGATGAAGGGACCGTAAATAATAAAACAGGTATGTTTTCAGGACCCCCAAGACTTCAGGTCTTTGTTGAGCGTAGGAGACCTTTCAATGTATCTTTTTAAAAAAGAAATTACAAGTGAAATTTGGGTTGGGGCTGGAGACAGGGAGCAACATTTATTCTGAGGCAGACGTGTTAGTGATGAGTTCCCTAGTCTGACGCTAGGGAACAAAGGGCCCATTCTTCAGCTCCCAGAACAAGTATTCACAGTGGATGGGCCTTGTCTGCTGGTGTCCCGCAACAGCAGATAATTTTTCATCGGGGCTTCTTGGAGGATGACAAGGCCCACCACCCAGGTGCGCCTGTTTCAGAGGGGGTGACACACCTGCCATTTATATGTAATCCTGACACTGGCCTTTTACAAATAGGACCTGTTCACTATCCTACTGGGCAACCACCAGAGGGATCCTCGATGTCCAGGCTTATCTCCAGAAATCATTTATTGATAACTTGCTCTTGACCCCGTCTCTGGCTCTTTCATGTCACTTCGAGCTACCCCGTGTGTCCAGAGACAGTCACCTACTCAAGGTGATTTTTTTTTGGCGGCATCCCTGTGAATAGAATTGGAGTTTTGAGACCATTCTTTCCTGCATGCAGTATTTCCATTGTCACCTGTTCCCTTGTAGTAGGATACCTTGGCTATCTTGGAAGTAAAATTGGAAGTCAAATGGCAGATAATATAGGAATACAAAAGTATCGAATTTGGATTCTGTAGATATTTGTTAGCCATACCTCCCCCATATTAAAAAAAAAAAAAAAACAAAAACAAGTTTTCCTTCTGCTTCTTGGGACAGCCCGATAAAAGGTTATCGACTAGATCAGCAAAAAAAACATGGGCCTTAAGAATTGTAAGTTGCTTGTGTATTTTCTGCTTAAATTAGTTTTTCATGGGCAACAGAAGCAGCAAGTGAATCCTTCGTCGATTATCATCTGGTGCCATTTTTTGATAACCAGATTTAAATATGGATTTTTAGCAGGAGGATAGGTCCGTCTGGACAGAACCCATGGTGGCTTTCTGGATGGCTCGCTCCCTGTAGATGCCGACGTGTTCTAGAGAAGGGGCTGCGTGCTGATCTCTTTTGTCTCCAGAAGGATTGATTGACGGATGTTGTGTCTGCTCGCTTACAGCGTTTTTCTTGTTTCATTTAAAAAATTGTGACATAGTATTACATGTTCCTTGTATACATCATTTTTGCAGAGGAAAGTTGTTTAGCCAATATGTCGACTGAGCTTATGAAATCCCCTCTTGTAGCTTTCATTCAGCCTTCAGTGTACTTCATTAGGTCACATCATTCGTTTCGTGCACCGGCATCGTCACCAGCAGCAGAATTGAACATTTGGTCCTTTTTAGGTATAAAAATGAATCAAAAGCCTGACAAGGTTTGTTTCTGGTATAGATTTCAGGAGTCCCCCACCCCACCCCACCCCATTTATGGGCATACGACAAATGTTACTAACGGGTACTTTTAGTTTTTAAAATATGGACATTGGTCCTCCATGCAGTAAAAGACTTGAGCGATGAATGCTCCCCTTATGCCTCTTTTGAGTAGTTTTAGCCATAGGGCTTGGCACTGCCACCATTGTCTTTGTGCCAAAAAATATCCGCAGCGGCTGTCGCATTCTAGTACTGGAGGGTTGTCTCGAAAATTCCGCAGTGAACGCGCCGGGTTTGTTCATCACTGCTCTCTCTTTTAAATATTGGGAAAACAGGATCTTTAGCTCTTTCAGAGCGCCCGTTGTGGTAGTGGGGATGGGGGGAGGTGGGTGGCGAAGAATGGAGAAAGGAGGACCGAGGCTGTCCGCGCCAGCCAGTTGGTATGACTGACAAAAATCCATGGCTCACATGGAAGGAGACACAGAAATGTGGGGGGCTTTTGTGTTCAGGAGAACAGATAGTTCCTTAAGGGTCCAACTCAAACATGTTGTCAGCCCTCTTGAAAATGTTATTATCTGAAACAAACGTTTCAGTGAATTTTTAGCAGGGAAAAATCAACATGAAGACCCTAGCCCATTTTCAGTGGACAATTTGCACAAAAGATTTTTTTTTTTTTTTTTTTTACAAAAAAAAAAAAAATTTCCTGGAAAAGGAGGTGTCATTTTAAAATGGCTGCTTTTTATCATTAAAAAAAAAAATGATAGGAATAAAAATCTTATGTTTGAGAAGGTTCTTGGGCTTTATCCACAATCCCTGATTATTTTGCTCCCAAACAGGGTTTTGGGCTCTGAGGGCAGATTTATAGTTGAATTTGGGAACAAAAAGCTGTAATAAAGTTAAAGGCTTACACTATCAGAATGAAATGTGTTCGCTCATGATCTCCGGAGCAATCTATTTGATGGTAAAAGTGGATGCTACAGATGAAATCTTCACAAGGAGCATAATCCTTGGAAAAAAAAAAAAAAAAAACAAGTCCACCTCCCAGCCTCCTGCTGGCTGCGCTGCCTCTTTGGTACCTCGCAGACTTCGACAGAGTCCTGGACGGGTGCCCATTGATGTCATGGAAACACTCAAATTACTGAGAATGATTCATGTCTATGCTGGTCTCTTATCCTCCCCCACACAAACAGAAGTAGATTTTTAACCCTGACAACTTGTAATTTGCAGTGGGTTTATTTTTGTATCTGGATAAATATTTTTTAACAAGCAAAATTAAGATTAAGCAGTCTGTATCTGATATGATAGTAAAAGAGTGCTGAGTCCATGTCGCCAAGAGTACTTTGGGGACTCTGCATCGTGAATTCATATTCTCCTCTCTCCTGCCCCCTTCTCGCCTCTCCTTCCCCCTTGCTCTTTCTGTTATTTCCTCCTCTCTTTCTCCCCCACCTGTTTTCTCTCTCTCTCTCTCTCTCTCTCTCTCTCTCTCTCTCTCTCTCTCTCTCTAATCCTTACTATTTGCATTGCCCTTCTGGCTTTAAAATAACAGGAGAAATAATCCCCACTTCTGTATACAGAGTGAGACAGATCCTGGTAGGAAAATTCTTCCCTCCATTTCTGTGTGCTGGAGTCGAGTTCGGGAAATAATCCTGCGTGGTAACATTCTATCAGGGATTGCTTCAGTCATTCTTTCTACAGGAAGAAAACGTGTTGGTGGCCTGCCTTTCTCAAACTGTATTTTACAATTCAGTTTTCAGAAACGACTAAAACAGGACACTAGCTGTTCAATGTCCTATGAAGTTCAAGTGAATCCTGGTTTATTTTTCAGTCTACCTCCCTGCCTCTGCCTGTCTAGTGATGAAACAGTGTCAAAACGAACATGTCAAAAGGAACAGTTATGATTGTACTGAGATTTTTTAGATGCAAGAGCTTAAGGGAAAATATAATATCTTCCCTTTTGATATAGCTCATCAGGGTTGAGCCTTTTCTGTTAGTTGTATTTATAAAGAGCAGTTAAAGGGTAGGAGTAGCCTTAAACTTGACTTAGAAGAATCAGTTACTGTGTGTAGCGTGACCAGGCACATTGCTGACATAGGTAAATGCACCTGTTCCTCAGGGTATGACCCCATGCACTGAAAGTTACTCTGTTAGGTCTCTAAGACTGACAGGCAATGTGATGGCATCTTATTTCACTGGAATTGAAGGTGATACGGGCATTGATTTTATAATTTGCACTGAACACTATACCAGAAATGGGGGGGAGGTTCCCAAGTTTGAGAGCCACTGAATAGAAAAGTTAACAGCAGGAGAGAGAGAAGGGGTTAATTTAAAGACTCAGGTTTGGATTTCTTTGAAAATCATATGTGTGTGTGTGTGTGTGTGTGTGTGTGTCTGTGTGTAGTAACTTAGTTAGCTACAGTGCATGCTTTTGACCAGATATAAAATTTTGGAAAAATGCATTCTTTGTGTGCTGTCAGAGCGGCATACTCTAATAGCATTGCCATTGAGCTCAAAGACAAAAGGCCACTATTAACTTTTAGCATTTGTGTTAACCTGGGCTGAGAGGGGAAAGATTGAGGGTCATAAGCCTTAGAAGACTGTGCACCCAGACCCTCCAAATACAAGAATTTTTTTGTTTTGTTTTGTATTTTGGTGGTTTTGTTTTGAGATGGAGTGTTCTGTGTTGCTCAGGCTGGTCTTAAACTCTTGGGCTCCAGAGGTCCTCCCTCCTCAACCTCCTGAGTAGCTGGAACTACAGGTGTGTGCCACCGTGCCCAGCTAAAGTACACGTTTTGAATTTTCCAGTGGGGAAAGGAGTAGTCTAGATCTGTGTATAAAGGATAGTGCACTTGAAGCCCTGGTGGAGGGGAGAGGAGAATCCCCAGTCTTGAGTGGGGTGAGGTCCCTAGCCTTTGGCTGCTTCACCAGTTCCTTGGCCTGTGCTGGCTGGGGCAGTTTTCTGTGACTCTTCATAGGTCACCAGCTGGACTCCACTGCTTAGATCTCTTGTAATTTCATTATCTTCCCTGCTGATTATTAAGGTGAAACATACTTTATAAAGCAACAAACGAGAAGCCTTGATTTCATCCCTCCACGTGGCCACACAGCATCCGAGGCTCCACACACGCCTGCAGAGCAGTGTGCAGATTCCGACTTGAGTAGTCAGAGCTGGAGCAAGACATGCACGTTCCCATGATCCCTATTGGCAGAATCTGAACTTGGGTTCTGGGTGGGTGAATTGTCAAAAGCCTCTTTCCCAAATGTAAATCCATGATAATCTTGATAATATTGGAATTTACTCCTGGGAAAGGGAGAGAGAGAGAGAGAGAGAGAGAGAGAGAGAGAGAGAGAGAGAGAGAGAGAAAGGGTGGGAGAGAGGGAGGGAGGGAGGGAGGGAGGGAGAAGGACAGAGAGACTCAGAATTTTGAATAGTTTCTTTGCTAAACTCACCATCTGGAGAGCCTGTGATTGATTAGCTTTGGCCTCACCATTAGGTGTCAATATAATCAATGGGAATGACTAGGCCAGGGTCATTACATAGATAATTTGCCTGCTGTGTAAATAAAAATGAAATTGTTTAAATTTTGTGAGAGAGAAAGAAAGTGAAAATAAGGAATGACAATTTGTTTGTTAGAGAAAGTGGAGGCCATTGGAATGACAGTTTTTGGAAGTGTGGAGCAGTTTGGCTAAGAATAGGAATGAAGGATATTTTTTTCCAGTTTATCATCGCCAGAGTGAGGACGTGTTATCCCTCTCTTGCTTGCACACATTGCCAGTAGTGCCTACTTTACGTATGTAAACATCGGGGAAGAGAAGTAGATGTCTGTTACCTGCAGGAGATTTGTTTTTAAAGGAAAAGCACGATTTATACTTTTTTTTGTTCTTGTTTCTCTTGGCAGGTAAAACAGAAAGGGGCTCATACTCATCTTATGGGAGAGAATCAAACTTACAGGGTTGCCACCAGGTAAGTGTGACTCTGGGCTGGGGAAGGGTGTAGAGGATTAACCTGGGGATATCATCGTGCTTTGTAAATTCGATTTTACATTTTCAACTGTGTCACTGAAGATGCACTGAAAGTCTGCTGGTGACTGTGTGTGTAAGTCTTGGAAGAATTCAGAGCTTAGAACTGATAAGCACCTCATCCTTAGATCTCTGCCGTATCAGGACTTCGTCCACTGGATTGTTTTTATTTTTTAATCCATCAGCCTGCACCAGTGGCACTGTTTGCAAACCAGCAATGTGGTTAGAGTGGTTCTATCAAAAGAGTTTATTTGCAATTAAGAACTTAAGAATTTCTCGCACAGGAAATGCTTCGTGGAACCATGTGTCAGACCCTGGGTTCGGGTGGCTAGTGCCCTAAATTATAGTTTTCCTAGGGACTGTATGATGTTGTGTGAAAACAGGGTGGTATTGAGGGATAAAAATGTCTGTGAAAATATGATTTGTTGTCCCTTTTTGTTTCTGAATTGTTTTTGGCTGGAAGTCAAGGCCAGCAGGCTAACAGCAAAGCCGTCTCAGGGGAAGCATGCGTGAGCTAGAAAAATAGGAGCACTTTAGTTAAATAATAAAATGCCAGTGTGATACAAAGGTGTAGTGTGCGTGCGTGTGCCCGTTGCACTCTGCATTTGTGTACTTCTAACTCTCTGGAGAGAGCCCATTTCTAAAAATACTACCAAGGCTGAAGAGGAAGGTTCGTTTCGAGACAATTGAGATTTTTATAGATGCTTTCTTTTTCATTTCAGTATCAGTATCGATCATATATTTAATTTGTTATACCTCCTTTTTATAAAAGCATCAGTCACTTACTTTGGAGAACTCTGGTAGAATTTGTTGATACTCTTTCATATTCAAAGCTCTCTACTGTTTTTTTTTTTTTTTTTAAATTCACCCAAACAGAAGGTTCGTTCTTTCTATACTGGAAAAGGGATGCTTAGTCTTTTGAACTCTCTCACCCTCCCAGTTTCTTTAATGATATGGGGGAGAAAATCCATTTGGGTTTTTTTAACAACCTGTTTAATATATCCCTGAGAAATGTAAGAACACATGCGCTTTAGTAATGAAATAGAGTATCTGAAGGAAGGATCATTTGTGTACCAGGCATCTCTCATGAAAGGTGGAATTCTGGTGGGTTGGGTTTTTTTTTTTTTTTTCCTTCTCCCTGTATACATTTGCATTTTTAAAGTTGACTCCTTTGGCCCAGTTGCCAATTCAGTCACATTTGGCATCTAAAAGATTTGTTGCGGTGAGGTGAACAGTGCTTGGGTAGAACTCCTGCCGGAGTGCAGTCCAGGGCAGTTTATTTGGAAAGAATTCTGCAGGAAAGAAATTTACAGCCATTCCAGCGCAACGGAAACATCTTTGGAATGTGAGTGCACATGTTCGGGGCAGATAGCCTGGGCGACAAGCCTCTCAGGGCTGGGTCTCTGGTGTAAAGCTCTCGATTCCTGCAGAAGAGCCGGTTCCTGTGGATCTGGTTTCTGAGGGTCAAGGCGGAGGTCACTAGAGTTTTGGGGAGAAGAAAGTTGACAACATCCTTCCTTTTTGCAGATGGTCATGGCAGAGGTCTCTGTTTTCGCTGGGCCCCTTTTGCTGGTCATTGAGAGAATAGGCTTCCTCGCCCCTGTATCCTTTCTTACTAATGGGAATTGGCGTGATTCCTCACAGACACAAAGATTTCCTCTGCTGAGTAAGCGTGAGGCCCCTTAACTTGTGAAAGCATCATCCAGACCGTGTGAGTCTGTCTGTGTGTGCAGAACACAGACCCTCCTCCGTTGGTGGGGAATACTTCCCTCGGGTGAAACTGAGCTTAATTTTTTTTGCAAACACAAGGTGAGAAGTGGAGAGGGGCAGAGGGGGGAATCGAGGTGGCTGGCTGCCTGCTGTCCGATGCCTGAATTTCTGGGCCTTGGGAGGTTCCTTTTGAGACCTCCTTGTCCAGGAGAATTCTTTTGTGTATGGGGAATAAGACTGCATCTGCTTTTCTTCCTCCTCTCTCTAGCTGGGGAGTGTGCAGATTCCTTCCTTCTTATTTCTGCTTCATGGCTGGGAGTCTTGCAGGAACCGACTATCCCTGAGAGTGCTGGGTCTCAGCACTCTCCATAAACAGTGTGAATGCTTAAAAGAGAAACACTGGAAATTCCCTGCCTGGGGAACTAGGGCCTGGAGGCGAGGAGTGTACATGGTATGAATTTCTGCTTTCTGTGAAATTTGGGAGTACAGCAGACCATAGGTTGTCTTCTAGGGACTCTCTTGAGCTGTTTTTGTTCTTTGAATCCCAGTCTACCACACCAGCCACACAAACCAAAAAGAAAGGCACAATCTCTTGGTGTCTTGGGCTTGGAATATAAATAGCTGATCACAGCTGAAATGGTTCCCTACTGTGTGATGAGGTGAGTGACTCTGGCGGGGACAGCTTTTGTTTTCTCCTGTTTGCTACTTTATTGAGATGCTGGACTAAAACTTTTGGCCAGTGGGCCCTAAGGAGCGCCAGGGCTGCTTTTTCGTGTGATAATAGTGTGTCCCCGTGGTCTTACAGGGATGAGCAGGGTTGCATGGGACATGCTGATTTCAGTCCCAAGGGCGTTTTGTTGGGTGCAGACAATCAGTGGTGGTAAGCAACAGGTAGAGAAAGGCTGTGTGGAGAAATTGATTGTTACTGTGAGATATGAATGATCGAAAAAGTGCATCGGGTTAAAATATGTATAATTACGTATATGTTCATTATGTTTCTCTTGTGGATTTAATGTTGATAGTGCGAGGCTCATGCATGACTTTTTTTAAAAATGGATATTTTAGCAGAAAAACAAATGCCTGTAGGTTCACGATCGACAACTAAGTTGTTTTCATTAAAGATGTAAGTAATAATATACATTCATTAATGCATTCTGATGTGAAATTATCAGACATAAACTTGATGACTTTTTTGAGACTTTTGAAATCTTGTAGAAAATGAACCAAAAAGACAAAAGCGACCAAACAAGACTTTTAAAAGTTCTCACTAAATACGAGAAAACTGGTTTTGAATCAAATTGGGGTACGGAAGTCACACCCAGGCTTAAAACTTTCTTGCCAAATTGCAACCTCATTCTACTTTTATTGGCAGAGAAAATGCGATTTATAATGGAAAGTATGACAGAAATGAAAATGAGTAGAAATAAACTTTTTTTTGCAAGATAGTCCAATTTCAACCTGTGATAGCCAATACCTAATTTCTAGTGTGTATCATGGCAAATCACAGAAGAAGAATATCATTTGCTTTTGGCCTCTTGTCCTGCTTGCAATAGGATGTTTGGTGATTTGCAAACTTTTTAGTTTTGCCAAAACTTTTTAGTTTTGAATGAGAGATGAGGTCAGTACAATGATTGTTGTTAGGGAAGTTTTTCCTTGAATGAAAGTTAGTATTCAGCGTGTGGAGTTGTTTGTCCCCCCCAACCCCCGCCCCTTGCCAATGGGTTACAGCCTTAGTCCCAAACTGTGGTTTTTTAAAATAGTATTTCCTGGGCAAGATGGGTATGTGAGAGGGGGTGGTGGCCAGCGAGCTGAGTCCTCTATGAGATCAATTCTACTAGGACCTGACTTAGTACTTGGCCTGTGCTTTCTGACAGCACCCCAGGTGATTCTAATGTGCAGCTAGATTTGATCATTTCCTAGATTGTTTTATAGAAATATACTCTCCATGGTAATGACTCCAGTTCAAAATGTGGCATTTCTGCTGGCCTCCATGAAGCTTTTAGACTTTGTGCCTTAATTAGATTATTTAAGGTATGGAAATACATTGCATATGACCTTCATTTAAAAGGCAGTGAAAATTAGTGATATATGGAAAATCAGCACCATGTCTTGAAATCTTTATATGAAATTTTACAACTGAATGTCCCCGCTCACATCTTGTTTTCTCTAGGGAAGGCCAAGCTTTACCCTCACCCAAGTTCATTTTATTTCTCAGCAAGTAATCAAATAGGACTATGCTGATAAAGTTATTTGAAGTTTAGATCTTATAACTGACCGATGGATTTAAGAATTAGGCCTAATCTAGGATAGTGTTGTTAAATTCCAGAAACTTTGATGCTGTAGAGGAAAGGGGATTTCTCTCTGTGTAACTTAGGTTGTTTATGTGACTCATTTTTAATTTATTGAATCAAATGATTCAAAAAAATTACCTATTTGAGAATTGATATTTTTTTTCTTTTAATTATTTTGATTTTTGATACAAAAGGTTTTACAAATGACTTAATTCTAGAACTTTTGTTCTCTATAAGCTTTTCTTATCTAAAGTCAAAATAGAAAAGATATAAGTCAAAAGCCATAAAAACCTTTTGTCTGTTATGAAAATGGCTACTTAGGCCTTGTGTAAGCAGAAATGCATGTTGCGGTTTAATCTGATATTCTAAGTGTTCTTAGTAATCAGTAATTCGGTCCCAGGTCCTAGGCATTCTTCCAGGGAACCTCTGTTGTGCACCCCACCTGCCCCACTCCCTGTGATATACCGCCCTCGCACTCTGCCTTTCCTATTTAGTAATTTTTCAGATTTGCCGTTATTTACGTATTTGTTGAATACCAGTTTCCACCAGGATTCTTAAACTCCTGGAGGGCAGGGGCCATGTTCATGTTATCTTGCACTGTGTACCATGTGCCTCCTAGTATCACTTAATTCCCTAGCATCACTTCTGGAAAAGAGTGAAGTTCGAATTAGTGGTGTCCATGAACCCTATATTGAGCGTCTTTTTTAAGCTTGTGAAAATCAGGAAAGCCTTCCCTTCTAAGCTACCACGTAGGCCCTGGAGGGACACAGAGGTCCTACTGTGGAGAGACACTCAGCTGAATACTCACCTAGTGGCATCACTGCCCTAGGCCTGTGTGTGGGAGACGGTGTGAATGAGAACCTTGTGGATGCTCTCTGTTTCTGGTGGGTGTGGCATTAGAACCAAAGGTCAAAATCCTAGTCTGATCTTTCAGATGTACCGCCATGGGACAGGATATTTGCAGTCACGATGCTTTCCGACATTGAAGTGTCTGGGTTTGTGGTGTGTACGCCCTCAAGACTCTGCCCCTGGGGAGGGTATTTCAGAAAGCAGCTCAGTCCTCTTGGGGCGTTGCTCTGGGTATACTCTACCCTCAAAGTGACCCATCACTCACCAGAGAGAAGAATAGATCCATTCTCTCAATGCACTGATCAACAATTTAATTTATCAACCCTCTAGTGATGTGTTAGGTCTTAGGGAGAAAAACAAAGGGAAGTACATTCATATCCTGTCTTTCATCCCCACCAGCAGCTTCCTGAATGTTAACACGCGAAATCAGATCAAACTCCATTCCTCACTTCAGTTTTTTTTTGTTTTTTTTTTTTTTGAGACAAGATCTCACTATGTTGGTCAGACTGACCTTGAACTCCCGGGCTCAGTTAACCTTCCTAAAACTTCTTTGTAGGTAGGTCTGCAGGCTCTTTAAAATTTTTTTTTTAAATGCCCAGAAAAATTGAAAAAGAAATCAAATGAAATGCCGTAGACCCAGCACGTAGATTAAACATGTGGTAATATTTGTTGCCTTTACTTTGTGTATGCATATGTAAAAGGATATATATATATTTTTTTCACAGAACCATTTTTAAGTGGCAGATCTCAGATTTCAACCTTAGATTTTTCAATGTGTGTCTTTTAAAAATAGGATACTTGCCTATTTAACTAAAATACTATTATCAACCCTCAAGAAATTAGCAGTAATTTCCTAACCCTAATTCATTTTCAAATTGTTCCTATCCTCATGAAAATGTCTTTATAGGCTTTTTTTTTTTTAACAAAAGCATTTATGGATGGCCTTTAGTTTCTGTTTCTCTTTATAATTTCAATTAGAACAGTTCCTGGTTGTTTATTTATTTATTTTGTTTTGTTTTTGTGATGGTTACTTCGAAGAGACTCGGCCATTTGTCTCATGAAATATCCTCCTTTTAGAGAATTGTTGTGTTATTTCTTTGTGTTACTCTTTAAAAATTCAGTCATTCCTTGTTTTGCGTACAAACTGAAAATTAGGTCTGAAGCTTGATTCAGGTTTAGGTTAAGCATTTTTGGTTGGAGGAGCTAAGGGATGATGTGGAAGGCTTCGTATTCGATCCCTTCCGAACGTTCAACTATGTGCTGCTAGTAATGCTAGCTAGATCACTGGGTAAAAGAGGCAACCCACAGATCACTCCATTGTAAAGAACCATTCCTGCTTTGCAAATGGCAGATGACCTTTCAGTAGCTACTTTGGCACTGGGCAGATGCCCCCTTACCCCAACAGCCTTCAAGCGGATGGCTATTGTGTGTGTTGATGACCCTCACCGAAATCAGTGGATTTCAGATTGACAATTTTTTTTTAAATTGTCATTCCTTCTGCATGTACAGCTGACATTCTCCTGTAAAGAACTTTCTTTCGTTTTAGCACTGCCAATTTTAGTAAAATACTTTTTACTAAACAAAATACTTTTTCATATGCATATATAAAAGTATATATATTTTTCAGAGAACCATTTTTAAATGGCAGATCTGAGATTTCAACCTCTTAACCCTGGACTAGCATAATGTCTTTGCTTTAATATGTCGCTTACTTGGAGACTGCTGGCAGCATTCGTGCATTCTCCAATCTCTTAAAGTATATTAATAAGAGCAATAGTTAGGGCCCACCCCAGAGGGTCTGAAAGCCCTTAACTGCAGGTTAGGAGGTAGTGGTAGGTGTGTCTCCTTGCAAACCGAACTCCAGTATTCTGTTGATGATATTTGGAGCTGTATGATAATCTCTGTGTCCCTTGCTGTGAGATTAATCTTGCAGTAAGCCCTTGAATTTCTCTGGATCCTCACGTTGCCCTCCTACATTCTAGTAATTGCTGTTAAACATTTCACAGGCTTGACCATCAGTGGCTGGCCGACCCCTCTGGTGGACTGCCGTGATGCTCCACACGGCCGCTCGATCAAGGATCAGCGAGATAGTGGAAGTAATCCCTGCCCCAGTCCAGTTGTGGGTGATGAGCAAATGTCAAAATGAGGGAATTGCTGAAAGGTAGTTTGAGTTTAGTCTAAAGGAAGCCTGGGGGACTTACATCAGGTGCCAGTGTAAACCTCTGAGTGTTAATACTGCTCATGCAATAATTTAGAAATAAGACAAGCAGACCCCAAATTGCAGTCAAGGAAGTTTTGGAGTCTGGTTGTGGACTCCAAAATATCCGGTATCAAAGCCAGTCCTGTGCCACATTGGGATCCCTGCTGCCCAGGCCAGGATGGGCTCTCTAGGCTCTGAGGCCTGTGTCAGGTCTGTCTAGGAAAGTGCTCACAGTAGGTTTCAGGCTCCCTGGAGAATCTGGACCTAACAGAACCTAGGACTGAGTGACTCCACTCAGGTATCCTTGGAATTGATTCGAGTGGCTGAGGTCGGGGGAGAGGAGGGCATGTTGCCTGCCTGTCCTGCCTTTAAAAATGAAAAAAAGTTTATGAATAATCTATTCAGTAACATCCTCAAACTTAGCATGTGTAATTTCCTTAAAACCAATGAGGATTTCCTGTGAAAAGGCTGGGGTGGAATATGCCAATTCACATTTTAGCAACAGCCACGAACACTTTCTTTAAAATGCGTAGATATTTTGGCCTTGATTTTTGTGCAGTGCCGGCGGAATGTGGTTTGCCATTGCACACATTTGGATTCATCATAGATCAAATTATTATTCCTGCACAGTAGCTACATACAACAAGATTCTGAAATAATACCGTTAGTAGGCTCTTAAAGGTGACTCCCCCCACCCCCTTTTTTTGATTATGGCATTTAACCTACTTGTGAAATGCATGGAGTAACAGAATGTATGTTTGGAAGCCTAGGTGAGTTTTATAAGAGTGAGTGCATTAAAACGCCCTTGAAATCACTGTGAGATGATTTATGAGACACCAAAGAAATGGACTTCTCGTATACAAATTGAAATTTCACCAGGATTTTAGGATTAATGTCTCCTTTCTTATGAAAAGCATTATGGAGTTTTTAATAACCACTAGCAATTAGGACTATAATCCTTTCTTATATTTATGATATGTAAAAAGAAAGGACAAAATCAATTAATGACCAAACATAATTGATTTAACTCTGGGATAGACCAGATAAAGTTTCAGGTTGAAGTATACCTGCATAACATTTAGGAATCCGGGTAGCTCTATAGCTTCTTTCTCTGAGAAAGGTGGTGTACTCACAGTTTAGCATCAGAATTTATTTTCAATGCAAACTGTCAGAAATGTTTATTCTATTGTCTGAGGACAGGCTTGGTGTTATTCCATTGATGAGGAAATGTTTACTGAAACTGCTAGAACTGACACCCAAAATTAAATATCAGGAACACTAGAAGATACGGACAAACCCCCCTAATCTGAAGTCAAAAGGATTTATTAAGAACTGTTTATTTTTTTTTTTAAAGAAATACTTTGAACCAGAAGAGATATTCTTGAGTACTGCCATGCCTGATAACGTGCTTAGAATTGAAGCACCCACTCTTTGAAAAAAATTGTTTGTGCTTGGGATGTTTATGCGGATTTGTTTACATGTGCTTTCACTCACAGATAGCTCAACTGAGCTTCCTACAACGTGGCCGGCCCTCCAGTACCCAGTGTGTTGTGGATCATCGAAGGAAGTGGATGTAAGGGAGGATAGAACCCAAAGCGGTGGGGCTATTTAGTTGGCTTTAGCATTTCTGACCTGCAAATCTTGCCTTTTTCATAGCGGGGGCCCTTATTTGTGCCAGATTTTTCTTGTTTTTAATCAGGGGAGAAGTCACATTTTGGTGGGGTTCTGACTTCAGCCTGACATTTCGTGAGATTTGGGTGAATACAGTATTTTATCACTGTTACATTCTTATGGCACTTAACAAAATGTACATAGCCCACATTTCCCTTCCCCTCTCTTGTCAGACGAAATCTTTCAGTAAAGAGTTCTGTGACTTTCTGTTGATCAGATGCATCATATTTCCAGCCCACCTCAAAGCTATGTTTCTGAGGGTTTGGGACAACAGTGATTCCCTGACGAGCTGCAGTGAAGGAGAACATCCTGGAGGTTTTCAAGCAGTGGCCATTCTCCAGAGCACTGCATCTGCGGGTCTCTGCATGTTGGGGTTTGACCGTGCATGCACACAGAATAATCTGAGCTCATTTGGACTGCCTTAATGAACAGCAGGGCACTGAATCTTCTCAGTTTTATTGGTATTGTATACAGTAAGTTATTAAATTTCATCTCTGTAATATACCTGCAGTAAAATAACAAAACATTGCTGCACTTAAAGAACATGTGTGTGTGGTACGACACCCTCCCCTCTCATTTCAACCCCCCCCCCCCACAGCTGCTTACAGATTTCAAGATCCATTGTATAAATTCCCTGGAGCCCACCTCTAATAATCGAGACACATCTGCCATTGCACTATTATAGGCATATGTAGTTTTATTGAAAACTATACCTGTAAAAAAATTAAATAACTCCTACCTCAATTAAATTGGCAAGCTACCTTTTGCAAAGATCATATTGCAGACCTCCAGAGACCCAGTGAGTTCATTTTATCCTTATATTACAAATCGCTAAATATGTTATTTTTTATTTAGGTGAATAGCTAGCTGTTTTCATGCTTTTTGATGATAAGTTACTTTCATCTCTTCTCACTTTGTTTTCTTTCTTCCCTCATCTGTACATTTAAAACAGTACTGGGCAAGCCCTGTGAAGCCAACATTGAGAACCCGGCTTCAGTAAACACAGGATAAGTGCGTCAAAGGGAAGGGCTGATACGCAGTTTTAACTCTTCAGGGATCATGTCAATAAACATAAAAGTTACAAAATCAGGATCAAAATCTTAACTCATCTTGTGCGTCAATTGATACTTTTCTTGAGCTTCTTTGAGACCTGGGTGATCATCCTCGGGCAAAATGGGGTGTAATCTGAAGAGGAAATGAGCCCATTGGTCATAGGAAGCCCATGCAAGTGGCTTCCTGGTGGGTTGAGGCCCTTACCTTAACACTCACTGGTCACTAAGTGAAGATAAGGGTCAGTAGTGGATGACTGTGAAATTGTTTATCCAAAGGAGGAATAATAGTAAAATACCTAATGATATAAACTAGTTCTTGGCATAACTTTCTTTTTACTTTTCCATGACTCAAAGTATGTAGGGTATCCCTATAGAGGTCTTCAGTGAGTTAATCAATCCAGCATTACAGTGATTTAACCAAGAAGAAAAAGTATGTGAGTTAACTTCATGTGATCATCGAAAACATCCCACTATGTGGGAGTACAAATATCTACCCTTCTGGGAGAATTAGAAAGTTTCTCATCACATTGTTCCCGTAGAGGAGAACGTTCTGTGATGGTCAGAAGGTTCTGACTGCGCATGAATGGGCCGAGTGGGGAGAGGCATGCACTTTCCCCAAAGGGAACTTGGATATAGAAAACCCATCCTCTGATGAGTCAAAAAGTAGATGACTTCCCAGGACGAAGCCACTGCTATGGAGAGGGCAGAAAAATCAAGCATGGTCAACCAGCCGGGATCATGTTTCAATGATTTTTCTTTTTTGATAGGCAAATTGATGAAAATCATGATCATGGCATTCCAGCTGGGGTTCCCTGAGCCGATGAGAGTATATTCAGTCTGTGCTTTCCGAGGGTAGTTTCTGCTCCACTTGTGGTTCCCAGGGATTCAAGGTTTCATGAGGATAAAAAACTGGGTCTTAGACAGGGCCAGTGCTTATGTCTACAATCCAAAACTCCCAAGGAACCATAATGTAACATCTTAGAAGGCTTTTGGTTTTGTCCTATAGAGTTAGCTGCCTTTCGATGGAAGAATGCATTACGAATTCTAAACTAAGTTTTTGAGGAGTACTCCTGTACCAGGTGGGGAGGACACCCTTGCTTAGGCCGTGGTGCTCCTGGAAGTCCCACCCGCTGAACCTCTTCCCTTGGACAGGATTCAGTCCTCAGGAACATTTATCACCAATGCTTTTGAACTTGCAGCCTGTCGCACTGAGCTCCAGAGTGCGGAACTGTCATGTGTAGAGTGTCTGATGTGACACCAGTGGTGGTAAAAGACATGCTATGGACAGTGACGTGTGTCACAAAAGGGTGTCAGCAGCTGCTATTGCTTCAAGGAGTCTTTTGGCATCCCTGTCATTTGACTGTCTCAACCAAGAAGTTGCTAATGTGGACCTCTTCCCTGCAGTCCGACCCCCGAGTTAGCACCAGGTCAAACTTGCTTGAATTTGCTCTGAGGGTATGAGTCTTGGGTGCCATTCTGTCAGTGCAAACAACATTTAAATTTGTGATTTTTGTATGTTAAGTGAGAACTCTCCTAGGATTCATTTCTCGAGAACCTGTCCTATATTGCTTTTTGCAGAAAGCATAGACCCTATTGGTTCTTAGGTTCTAGTCTGCCTCCATCCAGGCTTCATTATGAAGCACCTTGTCTTCCCCTAATGTCCTGGGTGTCCCTACTGTCCTCTGAAATCTCGTAGACTGCCTTTCCAAGCTCATAAAGTCGAGATCAGGGGCTTCTGTGGAGTCCCATGCTACATGTCTTCCTTAGTTACCTGGCGCAAATAATTTTATTTTTCTCTAGTTATAGACAGAAATAAAATGCAGACATCCTAGATCAGCTCCTTAGGACCTCAGCCAACCATCAGAAACCTTCTAGAGTATTCAACAATAATAGAGTCCGTGAGACCTTGATTTTGGGTGTTCAGTAAATGTTTTTACAAGACCCCGATGTTACCAGGTCGGTAGAGGATGTGAGCTAACGTATAGTGTAGTATAGTAACGTACAGATTCTCCTAATCTGAGGCTGTCATATTTAAAACTTTTCAAATGTATAATCTAATATCTATTTGGATCTATTTTCAAGGGGCTGGAGTAATATTTGGCAATCGCCCGGCATATAGGAAAGGAGAAAAAGATAATTTCACCGATGGTAGATGGTATTGTGCTTTTGAAGTTGAATCCCACGATTGAATCTCCCCTCAGGGCTAGATCCTTCCTCCTGTCCTTTGGCTTGGTCACTCGATGCCCCCAGCTGCCTCCTCACACTCCTCCATCTCCCTCACCTCCAGGAGTCCTTAGGGGCCAGACCACCTCCAGAATAGAGTGATCCCGGGCCCCTCCCAGCCCACCCTCTCCCTCATGTGCAGCTTCGTCACTGCCATGTCCCCACAGAACTCTGGTGCCGTTGCACCCTGGCTTAGCCCCCCTCAATGGCTGCAAGGTCCTGTCTTTAGTGAGGCACACGGGCTCTTGGTCGCCTGGCCCCGGTCTGTTCTCTCCACTCTCATCTCCAGTCCCAGCTGCCCTGAATGCTGCAGGCTCCTTGGGACTCCTTCCGTGGTTCTCTGTCTGAACCTTGGCCTTCTGCTGGCCTGGGGTGTCCCGTCTCCTCTTCTCCTCACTCACCCACATCTCGAATCTGATAGCTCAGCCCTGGGACTTTGTTCAAGATGCCACTCCTGCATTGTGTCTTCCAGAGACCCTCAAGGTTCTAACCACACCAGACCGTGGGCCGTGATTCTGTGCCTAGCGGCTTCTGAGGCACTCCCTCTGTAGAGCCAGGGGTGGGCAGGGCCTAGGCCTGTCCTGTCCGTCTGCAGGGCCAGGTGGGACACGTGGAGAGTGTCTGCTGAGGGTTGGGGGGTGGATGAGTAAACATCAGCTGAATTAGCCATGATAACAAGGGCGTGTGAGTACAGAGCTCCTACCTAGATCCTTCTGTGCAAATTTCCTTCCTTGTTTTGTTTGTGGTGTTGGGAATTGAACCCAGGACTTCGCACAGGCCTGACCTGTGCCATGTCCCCAAAGAACTAGCACCTACCAGTGAGCCACAGCCCTTGGGAAGGCCTTGTGCACATTTCTCGACTTAATCCTGCCAATAACCTTGTGAAGCAGGAACGATTTCTAATTCTCTTTTATGAAACTCACAATTTTTTTTTTCCCACCATTAATTGTATGTGGCAGAGGTGGGACTGGGGACAGAGTCTTTGACTCTAGATGTGCTGGTTTCTCTGCCACTTCTTTATCCCTGGGTGAAGTTGGTTTAGCTTCTCATTATAGCAGGGAGCCCGTGAGCCTTCTTAGAGCTGACCCCAGCTCTCTTCCCATTGCTAACTTAGGTAGTGTCCGTGGGAGCACTGCTGGCCCCTCTGTCCGTAAGAAAGATGTCCGTTTGGGTGTCCATTTCTAAGGAGGGCCTGAGGAACCCTGCAGTCTCTATCACCAGTAGCGTCTCTTAGAACCTTTTCTGAGAACCTTGATATAGGCCACGAAAAAGATGAAACAAGAAAACGAGATTAGCTTTTGTTCATCATATTGAAATCCTTAAAGATAGAATGTTCGAGTCAGAGAGGACCTAAATGTCAGCCATTGCTCAGTGCTGCTTTGTAGCAGATAGGAAACTGAGGCTCCGAGAAGTTAAGATATTGCATCAGCATCACACAGCAGCCCTCACTCATAAGGATCCACACAGTGGAATTAAAATTCCCATAGCATGAAGCTGGAGTTTTTCCTTGAGGTCTGTATTCTTTCTACCAAAGAGCAAAGGGCCATCTAGACCATGAAGTAATAGCCACTAGCAACAGCCAGAAACGTGGCTGGAAGAAATTTTTTAGACGAGTGTCCCTTTGTTCAGCTACCACTGAATCGCACTGTCTCAGAGCCAGAGGGTGTCGTTTGCTTGTAAATACTGAGTTTTTGAAATGTCACTGTAACACTGGAAAAATGTTGTCTCAGAAGGTTGCCAAAGTGACAGAATCCCGACATTGTAAATACCAGCCAACACAAGTGCTCATAAATGACAGGAATAAAATATACTTGACTAAATCCATAATAATCACTGATAACACTGTTTCCCCTCGGTGACCAGGAGCTGTGAACTCGGATAAAAAGCGCATGTGTGCAGATATCATTCATGTGTCTGAGCCTCTAGCCATTCCAGAATATTTTGATGGAAAAGCTCCCTAAATATGTAAAAGCTTTACAATAACTAAGAGGCGAGTGTGGGAGATAGGGTGACCCTGGGCCCTAATGGACCAGGAGAGCGCCTTGGCTATCTTCACACCCTAGAGGCCCGATAAGGCCTCCATTGTTCTGGTTAGAACCCAGCGATGAGCCAGGCCCAGCCGCAGTCACTGCTCTGTCCTCAACTCCTGTGATTCCCAGAAGATCCCTCAGGCGAGCACCCACACACCCCCTGGGTTGTCCAGAGAAGATGCAGGGTGGACATAGAGCTGAAAAACATCAAGCCACAAATGGCAGGATTCCATGAGAACCTGAACCCCACTTTGAGTTTTGAGGAGCAGGTGATGGTCAGACCTCCCTCCAGCCCTCACTGTACCCGGGCTTTTTCTTGGTGATAACTTTGTCCTCTGTGGAAGTGGCTGCTTCCTTTCCTTTTCTGCCCCCAACATAAGAGGACATGTACAAGATGGCCCACCAGTACCTCCTCGGCCTCTGTGATGTGGCTACTTACATGATCAACTGCATCTCTGAATTCCTGTCTTCCCAGAAATGCTCAGGGAACAGTGCCCGGTGAATGACATGGGGTTGGGCCCTCCCGGTTTTTCACTTGATGAAAGAGCCACCGAGCCAGTAAGAGCTGGCAGAGCAGACTCATGCCCCAGGGATCCGCTCCCATCTTTGCCCAGATGGTGCATGGGAGGGGCACACTGGGGCTGTCTGGATGACCTTCTAGACTTTTGTATATGTGCAGAATCCCTTTTCTTCTCTCTTGATATGCTCTCGTATTGCTGGAATGTTTTCTACAATAGGCATGGCTTTTTTTTTTTTTTTAAGGAAAAATAAGCTGCATTCAATATTGGAAGTAGTCCCAATGAAAGCTGGGGGAAAACTATAAAAGCATACGTTGCAAATTGACATTTGACCAAGAAATAATGGTGATTGTACTTCTTGGATATTTGTACTTAGGTAAAAAGTTCACAAGCCTGGTGTGGTGGCTCACTTCTATAATCCCAGCTATGCAGGAGGCTGAGGCAGGAGGATTGCAAAGTGGAGGCCAGCCTAAGCATCTTAGTTGAGATCTGTCTCAAAATGTTAAAAAATGGATGGCGATGTAAAGCCCCCCAGATCACCAGTACCATTAAAAACCCAAACAAAACAACAACAACAACAACAACAAAACAGTTCACAAGATGGGACATGCTGTCAGTCAGAAGCTACCTGTAAGCTGAAACAGTGAAGACTTTGAAAGGGTCTGAATGACAAAGTCTATGGACGTTGGTGCACTTTGGTGCCCATGAATAGGATCTGAGTGGGTGGCACTGTAGCTTAGGAGAAAATTGGAGGGGTTCAGACCCCCCTTAGGAAGCCAGCAGATTGCCCCCGCCCGCTGGTAGCACGTTCGTTCAGCCTTGCCCTGCGGACTTGCTGGAGGGGGCACAGCCAGCTCCCTGAGGTGCCTGGCGGCTGGTAGGAGGCACAGCCTGCTGGACCGGCTTGACGGACGGCTGTAGGTGTCGCATTGGAGGGGCAGCGGCCCATCTCTCTCAGGCTCCGTGCTGGCACAGCTCCTGCTTGTTGGTCATGAATGCAAACAGATTGAATAGCTTCTTAGATTTTCCTCGGAGAAAGGCATCTTTGTCTTCAGGGATGAGCTGGCTGGCAGGGGCCGTGTGCACTTTCTGCATCTTGGCACCCAGCAGGGACGGGCTGATGCCTTTTCTCCCTGGGGCCTTGACTCTGGGTACCTGCAGGATCCTGAGGGCCGAAGCGGAGCTGGATGAGCCTCCTGGCAGAAGTTTGCCTTGAATTTCTTACTTTTTAAGGCCGTTCGCCCCCAATATCTGCTTTTTAAAGTTGTTTTTAGTCGTCTGGTGGCCGTCTATTTATCTATTTTGGCAACAGGGCTTGAACTCAGGGGTGTTTAACCATTGAGTACATCCCCCGTCCTTTTTCTTTTTCTTTTTCTTTTTTTTTTTTTTTTTTAAATTTTGAAACAGGTCTAAGTTGTTGAGGCTGGTTTTGAACTCGCCATCCTCCTGCCTCAGCCTCCCCAGCTGTTGGAATTACAAGCTTGCACCGCTGCACCTGACTTCAGTGGGCTTTTAAAAGTTATTTTCTAAAAAAAAGAAAACCTTTGGGAGTTTTCTTTCTGGCATGGTAGGAAGAGTGGCTAGGGGAAATCCTGGCTAAATCAGGGCCAAGATTTAAGTATTTTGCACAAATTCATTTTTATCTAAAACTGGTAAAATCTTTTGGGCTCAGATGCTGCAGGTGGACAGCCACAGATTTGACTTTGTATCTGCCCAGTGATCTCCGCCACCCCACTGCCCCCTTGTTTTTCTTTCTGATTCCTCAGCCTCCAATCAGCTGCTCTTTTAGAAAGCAAAAGAAGGGAGAGAGAAAGAGAGAAGTGTTTGTCACCAGGGTAAAAATAGCTCTGAGACTCGGGAACTCCTTAGTGAGGCTCATATTTAAGGATCAGCTTCGAGGGCATGTCTTTGAGCTTAAAAGTTTACTGGTGAATAAAATAAGTGCAGAAGTTCAAGAATTCACTTTTCCCCTCTGCACATCCCTGGGTTTCTCCCTTCAGCTCTCTTTCTGATCCTGCCCATTCCCATCATCCCACTGCCCATATCCAAGAACTTTCTGGTGAAAACTCAGAATCTGTAGCCACCTTCACCAGGAACTGTCCCCAAAGTGCCCCCTGGTGGCAAGAGGGGGAAAAGACAAGATGGAGGATGGGGAAAAGGTGAGGTGGATAATTTGGAATCTCCTTTTTTAATACATAGGTCTAGTTATCGCTATCTAATGAGTCATCCTTCAGTGTCTGTATGAAACTTTTTCGCATAGAATAGTGTATCGCTGTGTTCCCTTTTGGGGTCATTTTGCTGTGGATTTTTCTTTCCCTCTTGTCTTCCAGTTTCCTATAGTCTGATATGTTTTGCAGGCCTTAGGCACTGGCCTCAGCCTTTCTAACAGTCCTGTTAACAGGAGAGAGAGAGCATGCAGGCGTGCACTCGGGCGAGCAGGAGTGGTTGAGGACTGTGCGTGCTGTCACTTCAGGTGCTGGCGTGAGCAGAACTGGGAGGGGCCGGGATTTTATAGGCGCACTGATTAGCCAAGTGCTTGCCACCTCTGTGGCTGCTCATTGGACTCCTCAGGGTGAGTGCACCACCTGATCGACAGCTGTCTGTTGTCAGAGGGCCACCTTTTCTCCTTTTCAGTTTGACTGAACACACAGAGACAGATCTGCAGAGCTCTCTGCAGCTCTGACAGGGTTGCCTTGCCTGCCAGCCTTCAGACTCAAGGCAGCATGATTGAAGCACTCAGAAAAGAATATTAACCCATGGGCCATCTTGAGTTGGGAGTTATACTGGCATAAAAGAAAAGTCTTTTTTTTTTTTTTAAGGCAACTACAAGTCCGTTTGGTAGAGGAAGAGAAGACATGGTATCCTGTGTCAGGTGGCTTGTAGAAATTAGAGTGCAAAAATTTTTGGTAGTGATTGGCCATGGGCATTCATTGATCTGACTAAGTGCAAAGGTTGAGAAGTTCATTTTCAAGGTAGACCCAGTGTTTCCTGGTGGAGATAGACCCTTTGTTTCCTGTCCAGCAGTGTATCTGAATCCTGGGATCATTTCATTAATGTCTTTGAAGGTCATAATGGCAGATTTGACTTGGATAACAACAATAGTGATGTGAGTGCTTTTGGTTGAAGTTTGCTTTTTTTTCTTTCCCAGCCACACTTGACACTGTCCTCTCTGGGAGAAGATTCCAGAACCTTCCTAAGTTTGCAACCTCTGTATTGTATGGAATGTAGGATGTACCCTGTAGAAACTATCTTCTTTAGGATGTTTTCTATAAGCCAGAGATAATGATCTGGGTTTTGTGATGGGGAAATGGTTTAAATAATTACTACACTAACATCAGCTCAGGAATCTGAATATTAAGTTTTGCCTTGTCATAGAGTCTCATTCATTTAAACATCTACGGGGGGGATTGGTTCAACATGGAGGCAAGCTGGCCTGGTTTGTGCTCATACGTTGGGGTGCTTCCTACATTTGAAAATGTTTAGAGGTACCTTAGTGTAGGAAGATATTTCATGGCATTCACTAAAACAAATTAACTTAGAAAGGGACAGTATGTGGAAATATTGGACCTTGCTTTTATTCTTTCTTTGCTTTATATCCTTCTCATTTGTTCTTTGTAGCTTGGCAAGCCTTTTCATTGAACTTGGTCAAGACAAGAACTGAAAAACCTTGAGTGATTTCATTGAGCTCTGTACTCTAGTGTTCTGCGGTGATGGTCTTATTTTGGGAAAAGTCTTAGAGAAAGGCAGTATCATTAAAATAGTTGGAGAAAATTCAGGCACAGGGACAGGAAAGACACATTTTCCAAGTTGTCACCTCCAAACTAAGACGGTGTAAATGAGCACAGTGTTTGTTGTCAAACAGAACTTGGATTGGGGGGGTCAGATCACTGAGTTTGTGTCCTGATTGCTGCCTTATTCAATAGCATTTGTTTGTTTGTTTGTTTTGTGGTGCTGGGGATTGAACCCAGGGTCTTGTGCATGCAAGTCAAGCACTCTACCAACTGAGCTATATCCCCAGCCCTACAATAGCAGTTTTTAAAGGCTTCATTTCCACCTCTATAAAATCAAGGCTTGGCTTGGGGGGTTTATGAGATTCCTTCCAGGAATCTCTCACTGAAGGAATAGGAAAAGAGGAATGAGAACTTACACTGGTCGCTTTTAGCCACATCACAAACATTTGACCCATTCTCAGAAGGACACATCCAAGGAAGAAACTCTCAGTCCTTAAGGGAATAATAAGTGCAGAAAATATTTGAGAGATGTACATTTAATTTCTACTGTTTTTTCTTAATCTCTATTTAGTATAAGTGATAAATGATTTTTTTTTTTAAGTTTTTGTTCTTGTTGTTTTGTTTGCTTTTGGTGTGGGGATCAAACCCAGGACCGTGCCTGTACTGGGCAAAGCGCTCGGCCACTAAGCCACTTCCCCAGCTTTATTAGTATTAAATGAAGGTGGTCAGAGAAGACAGAGTTGTGTCAGGTAGGACATGGGGCTCATCTGGGTGGTTGTCATTCCTGTTGGAAGATAGTATTGTCTAATGTATTAAGAAAAGGGTGTGTCGGAGCTTTATGCTAGTAAATTGAATTGATTCTGAGACACATTTTTTTCACATTTCAGGGTCTCAGGAATTTACGGTATGCCAGTTTAATTGGCAACCTTTCTTCTCTTGGTAATAAATAGGTAACAATGTGATTTACATTCAGTAGCATCTGACACATGCCTAACTATAGTTCTGAGGGGAATAAAAAAGTGTGTGTGTGTGTGTGTGTGTGTGTGTTTCCCTTAATAGAGAAAGGCTAAAAGGACCTCTCTTAGGTGCTGATTGAAACTCTGAATGTCCTTTTCAGTCACTTGGAAAGATCCGTGTTGCCTGAAGACAGTTCACGCACAGACCTCCCCTCCCAGAACTGGACACTTAATGCCCCATTGAGGCAGGAGGGGACACCGGCTCACATCTCATGCTGCAGGAGGAACGTTCTCAAACTTATTTAACAATTTCTACTCCTGGGCTTTGCCCAACATTTTTCTCTTCCATTGAGTCAAAAATGCCAGTTGACTTCTTCACAGGAAGGTCAAGGGTCTTCACCATTTTTTAAGTCAGAAGGATTCTCACCTAGTCCAAAGTGCCAGTGAGTTACTTAGAATTCACATTTTTTCACTTATTTTTCGAGTTTGTTGGTACTTTAGAGGTCATCTAACCCAGCTGTTCATTTCACAAATGAGCAAACAGAGGTACATTAGGTTTCTTGTCCAAGGTTTGCTTTGGAACTGGATGGAACCTGGGTAGCAGGATGCTTATTCTTGGCACCCTTGCCACTGGACTCCATATGTGATGATGTGGTGTTCAAAGTAATGAACCCGGATCGAGGATCAAACAGATGTCCCTGCGTCCTTTGCCTGGGCTGCACTTTCGCTGATAGACGTGCCCGTAGTTGGGTTTCCGTTGCTTTGATTTTTCTGAAGGCTACACTTTTACATTCATAGGTGATGTGACAAGGGGCAGAAGACGAACTTGTCACGTGTGGTTTAATATACACCACACTTGATGCTGCAGCCACGCCGGTTGATGGTTCTCTGTGAACTCTGGTGGTCGAGAGTGCCCAGGCTCTGGCTGCCACTGAGGCCTGTGCTCAGGAGCAGGCTCAGCACAGACATTCAGCGCAGTGAGGTCACATGAGACCTCGGCCTGGATGTGTTACTTCCACACATGGGTCTTGTCACCTTTCAAAAGTGAATCTGGATATAATGTTTTCTTAAAAAGAAAAAAAAAAAAGTCTTCAGACTCTTTCATGGGAACACCGTAGAGGAACACATTACATGTTAATATCATATATTTTCATTTATTATTAAACACTGTGGGTAAAAGACATTTTTTAAATTAAATAGTGGTTTCCCACAATAGTCAACTCTATTCTTTTAGTTTTAGAACTGGTAGGGTAAGAAGAGAGTTGAACCTTAATTATTTCTTTTTAGTTAATTAACAAGTGGTTTTTAAAAAATAGAGAGGCATTTTGTTTCAGATCCTTATTAGGAAAGATGACAATAGTAACATAATGCTAACTTAATTTTAAAATTGATAAATGTGGGCAAGATGATGGGAATCCCAGAGATGGCACAGGAGACGAGGATTAGCACTCCAATGAATAGCTCCATCACTGAACTCCCCCCCTCCCATAGCTCCTTAAGTAATTTAGTCTTTCAGACCTAAAACCGACTCACAAGCTGTAGTGTGAATACCATAAGTTGGGAGTTTAAATAGGCAAAAAATTGTGGGAGGCAGGCCATTAAGCCATGGGTAGTTTGGGATTGGTCACCGTGGGAGTATTTGCAGGTGGGAATCACCCAGAATCACAAGGGTGAAGAATGGACATCTGAGCTCTTTGTGTTACTGTTATTACTGGTTGTCATGGACAGCACATTTGTGCCCCCTCACAGTTAAAACCCTAACCTTAGCTGGTGTTAGAAAGTGGGGCCTTTGGAATGTAATTAGGTCATGTGGGTGGAGCCTCGATGACATTAGTGTCCCTGTCAGAAGTGGAAGAGAGCTGGCCTTCTCTCTCTTGGACATGCATGGGTGCAACCAAAAGAGACCCTTGATCCTGGACTTCAACCCTGAGAAACTGAGACAGGACAGTGGGTGGTTCAGGTCACCTCGGCTTGGGCATTTTGTTTTAGCAGCCTACTCTGATGAAGGCCTTCCTTACTATATATTTTCAAGGGCTGTACTTTAGCTTTCTGGAGTTCCTGCATTGAAAATAGTCATAAAGCCGAGTAAATGAAGTGTTCCACCAAAAAAAAAAAAAAAAAAAAATCAGGGCCAGGCCCATGCTCTGAGGAATAGTTGTGCCTTTGGAGGCTGGTTCTCTTCCCTTCTTCCTGGTGAATTTCCTGCTTTTTCTCCTGATACTTATGGAGCTCACCTCTGCTTCTTCCGAAATGGAGTCTTTGCCTGTGAGGTTAGCTTCTCCACACCTCAGAGGTTGCAGAGGATGGAGTCTGATCCTGGAGGGGGTGTTTCTCCATCCAGGGTACAGATGCATTGTCTAACACACAGTGGTCAACAGGGCTGTGACAGTAATAAGCCATTCTGAGTTCTGGGTAGATTTGGGTGTTCTGCTCCCTCTTCTACCTTCTCCTTTCCCTCCCCACCTGCCAAGATGCTGTTTCTAAAAGAAAAGAAGCAAGTCCTTCACACTTTTTTTTACATTGATGTTTTGTTATAAATAACTGCTACTGGTAAATTTAGTCACAGTTGGACTAGATATATGACTTGCAAAACGGAGGACCATCGAATGAATAGAAACGATGTCTATCAGGAAACACTTCACCGTTAAGAGTTAATAGGATGTTCAGATTTCAGATGATTTTGCTGCTGTGCTAGTTATGTAAGAGTAACCATATTTTTCACCTTCATTCAAGCAACTTTTGTGGCTCTTAAACTAGCACCTTCTGAAAACATTGATTTCCCTGGGCCTCCTCTTGGAAATTAATCCTTCTTTGCGTTAACCTGGACCTGCCGTGCATACTAGTGGAAAGAACAGTGATTCATTAAAAAAAAAAAAAAATGTTGATCTTGAAGCCAGGGCTTCCCACATGCTAAACACAGGTGCTGTCATTGAGCTCCACCCCAGGTCCCCAGGTTCATTTTAAATCTTCTTCCCAGCTTAAAAAAAAAAATTCTAGAGCTGATATTCAATAGAGTTTTCTGTGTTGTGCTTAGCCTTAGCTTAACAGCAGAGGAGTGGTTTGATGTAGATGATCCACAATTCCATTGGTCTGTCCCGCTACTTGAAGACCAAAATGGTGCTAAAAGCATCCCTCCAGCTGATCCCTCAAACAGCCTTCTAACTCAGTAGTCAGAGGTGGAATGGGACAAATTACTTGGCTTATTATGCCTCAGTCTCCTCCTCTGTGAAAAGGCATTAGCACCTCCTTTAGAGGGCTTTGTGAGTAGTCATTTTATGCAAGGAAGACACTTAGCAGAATGTCTTGCTATAGTAATATCAGCCTCTACTTCATTAACATTGGCACCTTCTTCATAGGATTTTGTGAGTATTAAAGAATTCAGTGTATGTAAGACACAAGAATACATTAAATCATGGACTCTACTCAGTGCTGGCTATTATAAAACTTGACAGTTATTACTTTATAACATATCTTCAGCCTTAGGCAGATAATAGTGGGCAATATCTTTGAACAGGTCAGTGTTTCTAAATCTGTAGATCAAGTACTCTTGGTGAAACTTTTCACTTTGATCCAACTCATACCTTTTATGACATTAATTAGTCTTTGCCGTTGCCTGCTGAGAAAGTACCCTTTCTTTCTGTTTTCTAAGGTTTTTAAAGCCTAATTTTATATTAAAAGAAAATATGGAAAGAATATAACATATTAAAAGAAAACATTAAAAGCACATGTTTCTTTTAATATAGTAAAAGAAAATAACACAGTTATTTTCTTTTAAGATTAGTAAGAAGTTTGATTGTCTTCTTTTTACCCTATAGGGTAAAAGGAAGAAATAAAGCAACTTTCCTAGAGCTAGAGAGTGTCTGATGATGGTCAGGATTGGGCTCTCTGCCATCTAGTCATGATGTGTCTCATTCCATAAAATAGCACCCACTTCAGCGCAGTATGGAATTCCCCTTGATTTCCAATAACTGTAGCATTTATTGAGTTATGTTTGTCAAGATTCAGTGCCACAAGTAAATGGTAGCTATCTTATAAAGTTGGTGTGGTCAGGACATGTGATCACTCCCTGGGCTGTGGTCAGTTGGCCAGGTTGGCATGAACTTGGGCTATGGTGCTTCACTACCTCTGCAAATGATGGGACAGACCTGAGTGGCTATTCATGTCAGCCAAGTGTAAGCCCTAAATATCATTATTCCTGCCCAGGCTTAAGTTGGATTCATATTTATCCAGAAAACAATGGCTTAGAGTCAGTCATTTTTTTCCCCTTATTCCATAGTGTACCCATTCCATAGAGGGAGGGCTTGGAGATTACCACTACTGGGGCTGGAGAGCTGTCATGTTGTAGTACACGGGGATGAGTGGTGCAGGTGGTGATGGTATTTTCTTAAATTGGAGCAAGAGCTGCTGCCTCATCCCTTTTCTTCCCATCTGCCCTCAAACAGGAAAGGTGCTTACTGCTTTACCTCCTGCTAGGCATGTCTTTATGCACCTTTACCTTGTCAAGCTCACCAGGTGACTCAGAGGCTTATGCAGAGTCATTTAACTAGAAACTATGGATGGGAGGATGAGATCTGGGCAGAACTGGTGGGTGGGTGCATGTCTTTCTATCTTACAGGTTTCTGACACCCACAGTGCAGTGCCCCACATAGTATTCAAAATTTGCTGTATCTTTCTTACTGAACCCACATTAACCTTTTTGTCCCATTGTTCTAGATATGGAGCACCTACGAAAACAAAAGTATAATGTATAGTATATGGTATCATTATCTAATATTTAGCACGATTTTATTATAATAATTATAATGCTAGTATTATAAGTATGTTCTAGATTATGACTTCCAACCTATCTTTATGCACCTGTGTCACTTTCCATGAAAAATTTGTAGAATTGAAAAGTTGGAATTTAATGGATCCATGAAAGGGTGGCAGGCTCCTGCTCAAATTCTTGCTGGAAAGCTAAACTCTAAAATGACCCTTAGAGAATAGGAAAGACCGCCAAAGGAATCGGACATAACTTTCCTGTGCTCATATATGAATATATGACCAGTGTAACTTCACATCATGTTCAACCACAAGAATGGGATCAAAACTGTAATGGGTTGTACCCCATGTATGTTTTTAATATGTTCAAATACACCCTACTGTCATATGTATCTAAAAAGAACAAATAAAGTAAAATAATCTTTCGAAAGAGTGACTTCCCCCACATTGGTAAACAAGACAGTGAGATATTGTGATGGTGAAATCTACGTGCTGTGTTTTGGGCTAAGAGGCAGGAGCCTAGCAGGCGAGGTCCTGGACGGTGGTTTTTCCACAGCCAGATGATAGGTGGGTCGGCCTGCCTGTGTGATGAGAACGCGTGACCCTGGCGTGCCCCAGTGCAGTCTGGAAAGGCGGGGTGAGTGTACTGTGTGCCCGTGCAAGGACCCCGAGGTCGAGGAGCACTGTGGAACGCTAGAGTGGCCAGTGGATGACAGTTGAGAAATGATACCTCCTCTTTGCACACTCAGGTCTGATCAGGAATTAAAGGGAAGTGACTGAATCTCGTTGGAAGTGAGACTCTGGCTTCTGGTCCTGTTTCCGAGTAGCACTTCAGCCAGGTATAGCCCGGTGGCCAGGCCTTCTTCCGGGCTTCAGAATGCTCTGTGATGAAACTCCGTAGCCTTTTTCTCTTTTTACTTTCATGTCTTTGACAAATATAAAAATAGTGCATGAATTCTTAAGAATTCAGTCACTAAATGAATGTTGAGTACAATGCAAAAGACATCACTGGATTGCGATTATAGCTTGATTATTGGGAGAGAATAGCTTTCGTTGTAATATAGAGCCATTCTAGTTAGAAAAGTTTCCCAACCCTCCATTCCTCATGTATGAAGGTTTTCTTTTGTGACTCTGGCAAAATTTTTATACTTTTAAAAAGGTTCTTGTTAATTTTATTCTTAAATATTTTACATATTTTTTTCTCAATAAGGTATCTTTTCCATTATCGTTTTCAGTTGTTGAAAGGACGTATAAGAAAGTCATCTTTACTGTCCCTTGAACTTATGGATTTTATGGGACTTCCTTACTGGCCTCTGGTCGTTTTTTTTTTTTTTTTTTTTTTTAAGTTTATTAAGATTTTCTGGGAAGAAAATCCTTGGCAAATATTGATGGTGTTGCCTCTTAGGGTATCTTTCCCTTTTATTTCCCGCATGCTCTAACACTGGTGAAGTCCTCCAGTGGATGGATTGTTAAGGGAAGGCTGGAATGCAGGTCAGCTTTGCCTTTTTCTGACTTGAGCATCTCTTCTAGAGCTTCATGATTTAATAAGTTTTCTGCAGGCTTCCAGCAGATTCAGAAAGCTCCCTTATGATCCATAACTTCTTAAGATGAATGTGCGAGTGTGCGTGCCATCTCCAAACTAAATATATATTGTCCTAGAAAACATCCATTTCCCAACTTTATAATTACTTGTACAAAATGATGCATATAGTTTTCTTACAGTAAAAAAAATCATAATGTATATCTAAGATTATTAGTTAGATTTATTTTTTATTATATTTTCTTTTCTCTTTGCGTTTCCTTCTCTCTGGCTGACCAGAGGCTTACTCATTTTCTTTGATCTTCTCAAATGCTCTTTAGATTTTGATGAAAATCTATATTTTTAATCTTTATTTCATCCATTTAAATTTTATTATTATACTTCTTCTTTAGCATTTTGTGTTTTTCCCCCAGCTTTTTATGTTAAGTTTGTCTAGTTCATTTAGTATTAATTTTTACACAGTGTAGTATACATTTTAAGCATAATTTTCCCTTTGAATACTGCTTTGGCTGCACCCCATCTATCTTCTTTCTATATACTTGTCATTGTCATTGATTTGTGTTGTTTAAAGTAATATTTTGAATTCCTATTTAGCCTGAGTTATTAAAATTTTTTTAAAAGATTTCTCCTTCAGTAAGACATTTTTCCTGGTGATAGAACAGCTGTGTTTTATACACAGACACAGACACACACAGAGACACACACACACACACTTTTTTTTTTAAAAAAAAGTTGTAGTTGGACACAATACCTTTATTTTATTTATTTGTTTGTTTGTTTATATGTGGTGTAGAGGATTGAGCCCAGCACCTCGCATGTGCTAGGCAAGCGCTCTACTGCTGAGCCACAACCCCAGCCCTGTGGTTTTGTTTTTAATTTCTTATCTTACTGCATTTTGGGTGGGGAAGGAGCATGTGTATTACATACTTTGGGAGGGATTTAGATTTAAATTTTCTTTGTGGCTCAATCTACTATTTTGTTTATTAAACAGCATTCTTTATGCATTCTGAAAAAGTGAGTACTGTATTGTCTGTATTTTAATATATTAAGCAATTTCTTATTTTCAGTGTACTTGATTTAAATTTCTAAAAGAGATTTGTTGTAGTCATCCACTTTAATTTTGGATGTATCAATTTCTCATGTTCATTTCTTGAAAAATGAAGCTGGTACCATAAATGATTAGAGGTTTGTGGATATTTTGTATTTTCAGTAGACTGTAAGTTTCACCAACATGAAATCTTTTTTTTAAAAAAAATTCTTTTTGCCTTGAATTGGCTTTCAACTTAAAGAAATGCTGTATATTCCTCTCTTAAGTATATTTTATAACCTCTCATTTTCCATCTTGTGTGTATCTTCTTCTTAGTGTTGTTCTATTATACATAATATTCAGTGTCACGTTTTTCTACCCTAATGTGATAGCCACTATAACTTAATTGGAGAATAATTAGGGTGATTAATTAAATAAACATAACAGAATAAGATTACATTTATAGTCATTAAAATATATTGAACTTATTTCTGCCATGTTAATTTCTGTATTTCCCTAAGCTTCCATTTTAATGTTCTTTTTCCTGGCTTGATCACATTTCCTTTGTTACTTTTTTTTTTTAAACTGAAGTTTGAACTTTTTCTTTGCTTTTGTAATGAGATGAGATTGTACATATTATTATGTCTTTCCTCATAAAAATCATTTTTTAATTTTTAACTCACATATTTCAAATTATCTATTTCTATTAAAGTCTATTGTGTGGTCGTTGCCATATCTTTCCTGAACAAGACGACAAAGAATCTTAACACCTGTTTAATCACTCAGTTTCTCCTTCTTGTCCCTAGTTTAACCCCCGATCCCCCTCGAGATTGGTCTGTATGTTTCCTTTTAGGGTTTTCTTTGAATTGCATCAATGATTACATGGATTCTGTGATTTCCCTGCCCACTTTGCTATTTTGGGGGACCATGCTGTTTTCTTTTTTGGGGTTTGCTTATCATTGTTCAGTTACATATCCTTATGTAGTTCTTTCACAAATGGGGTGGCATTTTCTAAATTACCTTTATTTTGCCCACCCACTTTTTTGAATGCATGTTTGACTTCATATGGAATTTGAGTTTTGAAATCTCATACTTACTTTTCTGACTCACTTTTATCTTGACTTGCCTAGCAGTTCTTAAATATACCCCTGTTCATACCCTCATTGTTACAATACCCTTCCCCACAAGTTGACTCAGGGATTGGAGGATACTAATTCATTCCTTTTTTTCTTATAGTCTTCTAGCTTGGTCCATGGTTCAATTTTTTTCCCCTTCTTCTGTAAAGCTAATTCAGCTATTATGTTTTAAGAACAGGTAAAAATTTTTGGTCCACTGAAATTATTAGTACCTCTTATTTTCTAGCAGTATTTGGTATGTATTTCTCTTCTAAATCTGCACCATTACACACACACACACACACACACTATATGAGATGTGAGCTTAGAGGAAGAGTAGAAGCTTCTATTTAATCTAGTGCTCCATACTAGCTTCTCTACATAGAACCTTATATATTCTAAGTGCATTTAAATACAGTACTTTGAAAGAGAGGGAAGACTGATATTATTTTTATTTTACAAATGAGAAAACTGAGAAGTTAAGAGGTGTTAATTTATTGTTTCATTTGTTTTGTTAAACCATTGGCTCAATTTGTACTGATTACTATATGTAAGCAATTCTCTAGCACCTCCCAGCTGAGATGGAGGCAGGTAGGTAGGTCCAGCAGAGTAGAATAATAACCGTGCCATAGGGTGGATCTAGCACCTCATGCTTGAGGCCTGGGCTAGGTACAGGGCACATGGAAGACGAGTCTCTGTGTTGCCCCGTTGAGAAGGGCTAAAGTGTTGCCCTTACTGCTGGCCCTGCCATAGTGGTAGGCCTGGGCCACTGCAGTGCTCCCAGCCTGGCCCGTGGTGCCCCCCTCTCCTGGTGAGCACTTAAAAACAATGAGTAAATTAACAGAGGGTTTCTCTACTCTCACTAGAGTGCTCCTTCCCTATAATATGGTGTCTTGGGTCCTACAAGCAACAAGTCCCCACAGGCATGATTTTGTTATTTCTCTAGGCTCCTTTGGAAAGGTACAGTTGTCATCTCCAACCCTCAGCTGAAGGGGAGACTAAGGGGACTTCAATAACCTGCCTGAAGTCTTGGGCCCTAGTCCTTCTGACTCCCCCTAAAGGCAAGACTCTTAATGGCTCTTTGGCTGCCTCATCTGGATTATTCACACCTCTCCTTTCATCTGACTCACATTCTCAGAACGTGCTTTCCTCACTGAGATCAGGTATCCATAACTGAAGAAGGAGGCCACTTATCGTGAGGATCATTTTCCTAAGCAAGGATTTTAGGCCACAGTGTGCATGTTGTGCTAATGACAACTGCCTCCCAAAATTTACAGCTCAGCAGTCTACTGAGGTGGGGCCTCAGGGTGTAAAGAAGGGGACAAGAATGTCTCCATAGAAAAGAATATAATGTACCAACTTGCGGAAAGAAGAGGTTAGCTCAGAGGTGTGTGGGTCAGACAAAATGTTAACTAAGGACCTGTTTCCAGGTAGGGAAATCATGAACACAGAACAGAAAAGGGAAGGGAAGGAATATAAATATTCAGGGGTTATGCATAAAACTGTTTTCTTTATATATAGTCTGTGAATGTTTTTCTGTATGCTATATATGAATTTGGGGAGAAAGTATTTCCTTTCTTAGACTTTTGCCGGAGTTGAAACATTGTGACATTACCTGCCCCAATTCAAACCTTAATGCCTACTGATTCCAAGTGAATAGGTCCTGGAACAAAGTATCAGGCTAATATACTAAATGGATGACCCACTGTTTTGTTAGGGTCTTCAGCAGGTCTCTTGAAGGAGGATGGCTCAGGTGTCCACATGAGTTCTTTTCCGTTTGTGTAGTTGAGAGCATGTTCCCCTCTTTTTAAACTAAAGTTGAGATTGGGGGTCAGCATGCACTGTTGTGGGCGAAACTACTCCTTGAATAATGGGGTACCCCACCTCTGGAGGGCTACCAGGATGAGGTGGCCAGGTTGGGACCTGAGTTCAGTGGGAGAGGGAACAGTAGCTTCCCTTTGATCCACTGTGGGGTGCCTACAAAAACTTTGATGTGCACTTTTTAATTGAAAGCTGAAAACGCACAGCCCTTTTCTGCAGATTGACAGGCTGATGTTTGAGCAGTAGCCAAATAACCCAGTTTAGTAAGTGGCTGAATTTTGACTTTTATAAACATTTAATGAATACATATTTTATTTATGTGAGCTTAAAAAAATCCAGCTGCTGCTATTTTGCTCCCCTCCCCCCACATATTTTTTTTTACCTTTATGCCAAAATTAGAGTATTTAAATATTTTTAGATTCCCCAGTGAGCTCTGTGCAGGTGTGTAGGCAGCGTGGGCTCTCAGAGAGCTCTCCAGGCTGGCTGTCTCTCGTGCCTGCAGGGAGTGTGTATTTCCTGTTGAGGACTCTGTGTCACCAGAGGTTGTTCATGGACCTCAGCCATTCATGCATCTTAGAAAGGAAAGGAAAGGGGCATTGTGGTACAGGGGCAAGAGGACACATTTGGGACCTGGTCCTCAGATCAGGTGGGACTTCTGATTCTTTCCCTGCTATCGTCTTGACCTTTATTCTCATGTGTTCGAGGTCTGTGTCTCTATGCCAGTTTTTTTTTTTAATTTTGCTACTGTTGAGAAAGCGTACAGAATATATATCTTAGAGGAATTCTGCAGCTCTTCAGTCTAATGCTGGTGTGAGGAAGGCATTCTGAGTCTTGGCCTCGGTCTAAGCTTAAAAATAGATGGAATTTGTTTTATTGACCCGTTAACCTTTTTGAACTTTTTTATTACAGACCTTATCAGATACATGACAAATTGAGAGGACTCTGATAGGCTCTGTCTACCAGGTCCCCAGTTGTCAGTTCCAGGAGATCATAACATTTTCTCAGTCTTTTATATAACATATTCTCCAGTTTGTTTCTGATATTTTTAAAGCAAAGCCAAGATAGCATATTATTTCACCTATGAATATTTCAATAGCATCTTTAAAAAATAAACTCTCTCCTTTACTCCTCATGCCACAGTGCTGTTCCCACAGCTAGGAAGACTCAGTAATTCAACAGCATCCTGGGACTCTCTCCAATTGTCCTCCAAGTGTGTTTTGACAGTTAGCATGTCACAGACTGGACATGGCATTTGATCATCATGGCTCTTAAGTTTTTTAAAAATTCACAGCTTTCCCTATCTTCCTCTCCCTTTTAAATATCAAAACTGGGGTAATTTTCCTGTAGAATGTCCCACTTTTTGGATTGGGCTGGTTGCTTTCTTGTCTTTCAGCATGCTGTTCTCTTCTCCACATTTCCTGTAAATGAATAGGTGGACCTAGAGGATTCATGAGATGAAGGTGATGATGGTGCTGCCGGCAGCCTCCTCCTTCTTTGATCTTGAACACATCATTTTGCTTCACATCAAGAGACAGATCATAGCTGGTCATCATTGTTCACAATGCTTAAGTTGATCAGTGAATTCATGTGCTGCCCATTGGATCTCTCAGTTATAAAAATTCTCATTTGTAGCTTGTTGGTTTTAGAATCTATGGTTTTTTGGTTGGTGGTTGTAAATTAGTCACAAATTAATTCAATGAAATTTTTCTCCTAAAATCTTCTTACGTGGGGGTTAATCACCTGTACACCATTCCTTTTGCATATTTTATAGCAATTTTTGTTGTTGTATTTTACATATGTCTTCTGTCCGAACGTATGGGATGTCTTACAGACTTTAGCTGCCTTACCAGAAGAGGAAAGTGTTGAAACTGCACTATCTTGTTTATGTTTTCATGCACATCCATAAATGTACATTGTACTGTAATTTGTCCTCAGTGTTTTGCACAGTTCCTGGAACATGATAAGTGTTTGTTAAAGAAATTTCCATATTCTCCAAATGTATTATTTGCATTAGGGACAGTGCTACCAAAAAAAGGAACCCGAAACTTGGTTGGACTGTGAAAAAGTTGTCATTAGTTTCCTCCATCTTCTTATTCAGTATTGGCCATTCAGGCAAAGGAATGGAAATGACAATTGTCTATGTTTGTGAAAGGAGGAAGGAGAATGGAGGATAGGTTTGGATTGGGATAGTATATGCACAATTCCTTAAATATGGAACCTCCATGTGAGAGCAAACATCATGTTGGGTCCTGATGGCGGGAGATCTTTGTACCACCCAAGTGAAATCTGAGTGGTTGACTCACTCCTTATTTGAGCTACATAGAACTTTCTTCAAAGAGCAGTGAAATTAAGTGTCCAGTTTAGCATTTTACCAAAATCAAAACAAATTAAAATCAAAAATTTTAACAGGTATGATGAAGAGGCCTAAATATGAAACTGCTCACCAGCAAATATAAAATGAACATGTGGCAAACTGCAGAGGACGGCACTGTCTCCCTTGGAGGCCTAGATTTGGTAAACTGGACATGTTCAAGCACTAACATAAGCAGGTCAAGTACAGATATTCTCAGGGATCTTTAAGTACTTAGGCATTGAGGATATCTCCAGAAGTAATTAAAAGATGACTCATAAATTTTCTTTTTATATCGTGCCTTAAGCACAAAAGACTTTTATAAGCCACAGTCCCTTATTGGGAATCCTGGGGTCATGGTATTTCAGAATTTAGCAATTATTTGCATTTTAGGAAGTTAATATGGTGCATATAACATGTACTATGGAACTCACAGTGGAGTTGGAAGCATCATCAGGCAATTAAATAGATTATAATTTCTGTAGCTAATCATGTGAATAGTCACACTAAGATTATTTTAAAAAATGATAGATATCCTCATATCAGTTCAGCTCAGGTTTGGTCATAATACTACAAAAAGTATTCAGAGCTCCTGGAGTACCAGGATTGAGAAGAAGAGATTATGGACCTTCAAATGAACAAATAAATAAATATTTACCTTTCTCTGAAAAAGAAAAAAAAACCATCAAATAACAAATAAATATCACTCTTAGCAGTTTTCTAAGCCCATCAGAGAAATGACTTCCTTTTCATTCACAGCACACAGAGAAATATAAAGAAGTCTTAAGAAACCTTTTTGAAAACAATTTTAGAAATAAGCTTTCTTAGACTTTCAGCCTGTTGGCTCCCCAAACCTGCTTAGTTGAAAGAGGGATGTGCTCTGGACAAGGTGTGCTGTTGCCCAGGAGGAGTGTTAGAAAGTGGCTTCACCTCTGCATCCCCCCATGTGCTCTGAAGTCATTGTCACCCACACAATGTGGGCATCTATCCAGTGCTCCTACAGGGAACCATGCTGGTAGAAAAGCAATAAGGAAATAAGCTACAACCGGAATTGAGGCTCAGCTTTGGGGAAATCTACATATCAGCGAATCCCAGCCCTTATTGTGTGCATTAGTAAATTATAAATAGTGGCATAGACTGCATATTGAAAGTTAATTTAACTTCCCTGTTTTTTTTTTTTTAAATGCACAAAGTAGTTCTGTCCATTTTATATCTACTTCAAAAAAGCTTGTTTGCAGTACATTCTATAGAAAGCCCTTGGGTATCTGATCATCTCCCCTCGCTGCTCTCACATGAGTGGTGCCTGCACAGATACAATCCGATTGGTCTTTATCATGCTGTAACTAAAGCTCAAGAATTATTTTTGAAATGAAGATCATCTTTATTTTGCCTTTTCCTACTGTCTGAAGTTACCTTGCAGAACTCTGCTCTGTGAAGTTCCTCAAGACTGTTACTTTTAACAAACGTAAGCCAGAGAATTTGCCAGAGTATGAAAGAGTCTATGAAACATCATGATTTGATTGATGGTGGAAGAGAGGTTAAACCTGCAGACGCTCTTAGAAGAAGAGACCTTAAGTGGTCCTTTCAAAGACAGGCTTTTTCATTCCATGTAAATTTATCACATTATTTCATGTTCATTCATTTATTTAACAGAACTACTGTAGGTGTTTCTAAATTGTCACAATCATAAAGAGTTGTCATGGATATCTGTGCATATGTTTTTGTATATTTGCCTGGTTTTATCCTTAGGGTAAAATTGTAAAGTTGAAATTTCTAAATCAAAGGGCATGTCCTTTTAAAATTTTTTTTGTAGGGCTACGCACATGCCTGTAACCCCACCTACTACTTGGGAGGATAGCAAGTTAGAGGTCCACCTGGGCAACTGGCTGGGACCCCATCTCAAAATTTAAAAAGGGCTGGGGGGATGTGGCTCATAGGCAGCACACTCCTGGTTCATTCCCCCAGTATCATCAAAAACTAAGAATAATTTTGCTGTACATTTAAATTGCCATCCAGCAAGTTTATACCAGATTACATTCCTCTTAGCCATCTATGGAAGTGAACTTCCTCACTGGCAGTTTGAAATTTGTGTTATTTTTAACTTGCCAAACAGATTTTCCTGTATTTATGGCCAAATTTCAAATTCCTTCTTTTTGAAAGGAATAGTTTATATTCTTCATCATTCTGTTTGATTTTATTCTTATTGCAGTCTAAGAGCTTTTTATTTATTAAGGGTATTAATCTTTCCTTTGAAGTATTTGTTGCAAAGGTTTTTCCCAACTCCCCCCCCCCCAATGAGGTGAATAATGGTTTGAAAACAAGTAGGTAGCCATGGGTTCAATGTGTTCCTCTAATTTTATAGATCTAATGTCATAGCTAACAAAGATCTCTACCTTAAAATTAAATATTTTTTTGCTTACATTTTGTTTTCTTGCTTTTACATTTTAACTTCTACATATAAACATATTTTGGCAGAAAGCATGAAGCATAAAATTCAATTCCCCCCCCCACAAACGATGAACAAACTTTTGGTACCATTTATTGAACAATTTATCATTTCCTTGTTGATTTTTATGTGACATTTCTACCATCAATCTCTCTGATACTTCCTGTTTTGGCACCACTTCTGTATGGTTTTAATTTATTTTAATATATGTAAGTATATATATTACATACATGGTATAAATTGTATAGTTTCCCAACTAAAATTCATCTGAAAGATCTTAACTATTATTGTTTAATTTTCCAGATAAGCTTCAGAATCATTTTAGAAATGTGTTCTCCTCCTGTGCAATACACACTCATTTTTCCTCTATTTGAGATTGGTTTGGCTTTGCCTTAAAAGTCTGAAGTTAAATTTTGAGTCCTCAGATTACTTTTATGCAAGTACTTTTCTGGGGAATATTTGTGTGAAAAATTAAAGTATCTGATTCTTTTAAAAATTGATACACAAGATTATTTCCGTCTTTTGGAAGTGTTTATTCTGCTGAATCCTTTTTTTTTTTTTTTAAATTTTTTCTGTTAAACTGGCTTCTGAACTAGTTGAGCAAGTCAGTGCCACATGCTCGATATCTAAATATATTTATAATGAGGTATTATGGGAACACATAATAAAAATATACCTGTCCTACATCCTTAGAGAGAAAAGAAGAGTATTTATAGATATAAATGCTCCAGAATATTCTCTAAGGAAAGTTAAAATCTGCAGTCTTGTTTTAGCTTTTATTTATTTATTTTTTTTAATAAAGTTACCTGTCTGCCCCTGGTTTTAGTATCATCTTTAGCACACAGCGTTGAGGCTGCTTCCTAAAGTTGGGTGCATGGACGTCCAGTAAACGCAATAACTGGAGGCCAGTTGCTCTCCAGAGGAAAGACCACGTGACATGGGCGCGTTCTGAATGGGGTTTCCAGAGAGGGATGGCTGATGCTCCAGGGGGGAGGGCAGTGGCGCTCAGAGGTCAGGGTCAGCATTCCTTTTCAGGAGCTCTGAAGCTGACTGTGGTTGGAGGGTAGAAGAGAGAAGGCGATTGGGGGGGGGGGCGGTTCCAGCATGAGAAGGTGTGCTGGGGAGGGAGCAGCCAAGAGGGTGACATGGGGTCTGCTCATCACCCTTGTTTGGAAGTGGCTTGTCTCACGTGGCCTGGGGAGAAAGGGCCTCCAGGGAGAGAACTCAGCCTGTGTAAAGGTGCCAAGGCTCCAGAGAGCAGGGAGGGCAGCAGAAACACAGGTCCTTCCGTCTGGCCTGGACTGTTCTTCGGCCACGTTGAGGTGTGTGTGAGGAGCCTCCATGTCCCTAGAGCTTGGGATCACTGTGGGCTAATGACAGGTGCCCCGGGCAGCTTCAAGGACTTCACTCCTTTCAGGACTGACAGGAGCCCTGGGGCGAGCCTGGCTGTGGGCATGGAGTGGGGCTCAGTGTTGGTGAGCTGGAGGGAACAAGGGCAGCTCTGGGCTTTAGAAAGCCGTCTCTGGCCTGGTGCTGTGGCACACACCTGTCATCCCAGCAGCTCAGGAGGCTGAGGCAGGAGGATGGCAAGTTCAAGGCCAGCCTCAGCAAAAGCAAGGCACTAAGCAACTCAGTGAGACTCTGTCTTTAAATAAAATACAAAATAGGGCTGGGGATGTGGCTCCGTGGTTGAGTACCCCTGAGATTATCCCCTGTACCTGCCTCCACCCCCCAAAAAAAAAGTCTCCTAAGAAAGATTTAGGCCATTTCCCTCCATAGGAACAAATGTCCTAAAACTTTGTGTTATTTTGGAGCTCAGGTTTTTTTTTTCTTTTTTCTTTTTAGTTATATATGACAGTAGGGTATATTTTGACATAGAGATACAAACATGGAGTACATCTTTTTCTAATTAGGATCCCAGTCTGATGGTTGAACATGATGTGGAGATCCACTGTGGTGTATTTACATGTGAACGTAGGAAAATGCAGTGAGATCCATTCCACTGTCTTTCCTGGTCCTGTCCCGCTACCTTCCCCTCACTCCCCTCTGTCTCATCTACTGAACTTCTATCTGCCCCTGCTTTGTTGTGTGTGTTAGCATTCACATACCAGAGAGAACATTTGACCATTGTTTTTTGGGGATTGGCTTAATTCGCTTAGCATAGTGGTCTATATATCCATCCATTTTCCGGCAAATGTCATAAAGTCATACTTTTTTATGGCTGAGTAACATTCCATTGTGTATATATACCACCTTTTCTTTCCATTCTTCTGTTGATGGGCATGTAGGTTGGTTCCATAGCTTAGCTATTGTGAATCGAGCTGCTATAAACATTGATGTGACTGCGACACTGTAGCAGTATGCTGTTTTCAAGTCCTTCAGGTTTAAACCCAGGAGTGAAATAATTGGGTCAAATAGTGGTTTCCTTCCTAGTTTTCTGAGCCATCTCCATATTACTTTCCAGAGTGGTTGCAGTGATTTGCAGTCCCACCAGGATGTCTAAGTGTACTTACTGTTGTCATGATTGTCTTGATTCTGTCTTCTGTGGCATCTCGGTGGTTTTGATTTTATCAAAGCCAATCTGGTGTCAGTAGTTAAGAAAGTAGAATCTAAGTGCTGGGTGTGATGTCAAGAAGGCCCTAACAGTTTCTTAGCCCGTGCTTGAACTCTTCCTAGTCTGTTTCCTATGCTGAGCTCCTTAGACTAATATTCCTCGCAGGCTCCTAGCACATGGCTTTCTCTCGATGGCCTTTGTTCCTCTCTGCCGGAGCCTTCTCTGTTGGAGGTGTGTGGATGTGTGGATGGTGAAGTCTCTTCCTCCCAAGGGTGCCTGTTTCCCCAGCTGTTCAGATTCTCTCCAAAACCTGGCTTTGGGGTGAGTGAAGAACCCTTGAACAACCAGGATACTTAGGGACATTTAACCATTTTTTAGTCAAACGAATCATAGATTAAAACAAAGGTTAGACCTTCACACCTGTGTTCAGATAAGCGTCCAACTAATTCCTTCTTAGACTTTACAAATGCTGACGGTTCAGATATCTCTTAAAGGGCTGAGGGAATAAGTTGAAAGCAGAAGTTTTGTGGGAAAAGATGTGTTGAGCCTTTGGCACATGAGGAGTCAGATTTTAGTTTTTTACATGAAGCATTTGTGGGGTGAAAGGAGACGAGCCGAGGACGAGATTCACTGAACATTAGAGGTGCAGGAGTTGGGCGTCTACTGGGACGAAGATGGAGAAGCCATCTTCATGACAGTAGCAGTGGAAATCGTGTAAGCATCTTCCACAGTTAATTAACTCAGCCACTTGGCATTTACAGAGGGCATACAGTGAACCAAGGCCCCACACTGCCAGATGCCAGGGACGCAAAGATGACGGAGCTCACTTTCTGCCCCTGAGGGACCCACAGATCAGAAGGGAGAAATCAGACGCATAAACAGGGACTCTCCGCACAGGGTGATGAATGTTGCCACCGATGAGATTTTCACATCAAGTGGAAGAGAAAGTCTAGAAGGGAAGAAGAGGACTGAAATGAGAGATAACTGGAGTGGGGAAGAAATAATCCTAAGGAATGATCACAGAGAGAAGAACAATAGTTTGAACCTCATTAGAGAAGATGATTGACACACTGTGGAAATCAAGATTAGATGGAAGGAACAGGAGGCTGTGGAGAGAGGAGTCGAGGCAGTGGGAGCTTTCAGGCGCAAGAATAGGATTCAGCTGTGGGGAGGGCATGTTGCTCCTCAGCCTGGCCTTCCCTGGCCTGTGGCAAATGTACATAATACATGCATGTATTACTAATGTGGAATACATCTTACTAGTTATTTCAAACTTGCAGTCTTAGATTAATGCATTAATCTATCATAAGATATTTTATAACAAGTACAATGATTACTTCTTATCCAGTTATAAATGCTCAGTAAGTACTAGGAACTTTGCAAAGCACTTATATTCTCTAAGTCGATGTTCACAGTGGGTGGGAGTCAACATACCATCATTTCCCAGGCAAGGAGCCTGAAGCTACCAATGTTAGATGGTCCAGGTTGTCCCAGGGGTAAGTGGCACACACACCCAGGCCTGCCCTATTCTCATGAGTTTGATTTGCTCCTCTGCAGGCAATGTCAGGGATGAACTTGTCCTTTTTTTCCTCCCCGCCCAATATTTATTTATTTATTTATTTATTTTTGATGAGGGAGGTTGAACCCAGGGCCTCACACATGCTCAGCACTTGCTGTAATGCTGAGCTGTATCCACCCACACTCTGCAGGGATGAGCTTTTAGTGGATGTTAAGATGCACCAATGAGAACAGGCAATTCCGGGTGACGCTCAGACGGTGGGATGGGGTATAAAAATCAAGTGCACAAATAGAGGGAGGAGTGGGGGGTGGAGTAGACAATAAGCATGGACATCAAAGTCAAGTCTGACTGGCTCCTCTGCCTGCCAGCCTCCTGGCCTCAGCCAGGTCACATAACCACTCTAAATGGCCCCATCTGCCTGGAGCAGCTGCCTTGCTTGTAGGTAAAGTGCCTGTCCTTGTCCTGACACTCAGCACTCATTCAGGTAGTTGTAGCTGTGACTACACCCACTTCCCTGGCCCCTGGAGTCACACTCGTCCTCCTCCATCTCCACATTATGACTCTGGCCACTGCTCCTGCTACCGTGGCTATTAGTATTAGCAGCAACAGCAATTGGAATGGCTAAAGGAAGGGATTGAGGCTAAAATAATGAGAGCACAGCAGTTCATTTAAGTCCTTGGTTTGATCGGCAGCAATAGTTCTGCATTCACTTCCATATTTAGTGAGCCTTTGCCATGACAACGCTCTCTGCTAGGCACTGCCTTGAGTTACAACACGAATGATGTCATTTCCTCTTCCAACCAGCCTGTAACCTAGTTTGGCCACATGCCACACATTCTTGATGAGCTACACATTAAGAAAAAGAATGTTGGGAGGTGAAGAGTGAATGCACGTGGATCAGGAGGCTGTGCCTGGCTCCTGAAGGATGGTCAGGGTTTCGGGATGAGGGAAGACGCCACATACCTTTCCCACCATCCACGGGGTCTGAATTTCCTCACATCCTGTGTAAGCTTGTCACCATACATATGGGTGAAGACCTTGGTACCCTTTATTTTAGTGTGATATCTTATAAAGTGGGCCATTAGATGAGAGTTGAGCACCTCGATGAGGTGCTGGGAAAGCAGCCTTAAGGAGACCCTCGTCCCTGTTCCCAGAGAGGACAGTCCCATAAAAATAGTTTTTATGGCTTCTTCCCCAGAGGGGCAGACATTTACAATAACCTTGAAATGCAACTTTTCCCACCCAGCATGATGAAGACTGACATGTGACAGTTTGATATTCCTTTGTTTTATTTAAATAGTAACATGGCCAAATATACTTCCTAGCACGTTTATAATAGCCACATGTTTATGTTTATGGGAGAGTTGGTGCTAATTTCCTGGTACATTAACAGGGTGTATTCAAATTGTTCTATTTTTACTTTGGCACAAAATTGCTGAAGGAAAACATTTTAAGGCAAGCAGTGGCTATACGATTTCAAATCACTATTTATTGAATTATATATTAAATGAACTTCCTGAACTGAGAAGAAGCTTGTACTGACAGGAAGGTGGGTGTCTTAAATTCTGTATTGTTTACCTAAGATTTCCTCAAATCCAGTTTTATTCTAGATTTCTGATTGCTTTAATGTTTTCCTTTGCTAAATTTCTCCCTTCCCAACAACAAATATAATCCCCTTTTTAATATGTAATAAATGACCTGGGATTCCAGAATGGATTTTCAGAAGCCACAGCAAACCCTTCTCACTTTAGAGTATACAATAAATAATGTATTTTTTTTTTAATTTGAGAAGTAGTCAAATAGGTGAATGCATAAATCTTGCCAGCCCTTGGGCAGTTGTAATTTTCATACCAAAATGCATGAGTTTTTACTTGACTATTACTGTGTTATACATTAAGTAATAGTTGCCATGGCAACCTTTGCATCACATTACAGCATTTAAATATAAGGTGCTGTGTTTCTTTATAAGGAAAGACAATGTATTTCAAATTTTTTAATGTTTGTTAAAATATAATCACTACTAAAATAAATAATTTTGTTCAAGGTCCATTAATTCTTTGTGAGTTATGCAGATTCCCAAACAAAACTATGGAGTGTATTCATTGATTTACGTGTGTGTGTGTGTGTGTGTGTTTGTGTGTGTGAAAGAGAGAGAGAGAGACCTCATAGGAGAAGCAAAAGATTAAAAAAAAGTGCTTGATAAGTATCATGTAAACACGCATATACTCATTAAATGTCTGTAATTGACTTTGCAAGGGGAAAAATACAAAATTGGACTATACTGTACTTCATTTATCAGCAGTTAATGCAGTAAAAAAATTTTAATTTATTTAGCATCACAATGGATAAAATTTTATCACATACGGAACATTCCTTCTTTTGTATACTGAGTTGGTTAATTGTTAACTAATTTTGATCTCACATATAGTTGAATTAACAGTAGCAGTTTGCTCATGCCTGGAAAAGCAAAATTAAATGAGCCACTGAAGTAATCCTAGTGGCAGTTCCAGGAAAATGGCCACTTAAACTCAAATTATCGAGATCTTTATTAAATATGAGGGGGAAAGCTAGTCATTTCTTTTTGCCAGTGTAGATCTAGGCCTTGAGACTACCACCACTGTTTACATAGACTCCCATATTTAACTCCTTTTCAGCGTTTGTAGTTACTTCTCAGTCATATTAGAGTGCGTACTTCTGATCTGAAAGTGGAGTAGAGGATCTGGCAATTGTTCACAGTTTGGATGAATCTTTTAAATAATAATCAGTGATTCTAATGTGAGTGGAGGACAGAGGAAGGGAGCCTGGGCTGAGGCTGTGCACCAGCTCTGCTGGACATTCTGTATGTGTTGTTTCATCTGATAACTGTTCCATAAAACAGGTTTTACTAGGACTTTTCTACAGAGGAGTGTGGTCTTGAGCAGTTGTGTAACTAACCCCTAATCCCACTGCTTGTGTGACTCTGAGCTAGGGTTCTAACTCATCTGCTTACCTTAAGCTTTTCCTCTTAGTACACTGGAATTCAACTTGAGACTTTTTATGAAATACAATGTGCATTACACGTTTAACATAGAAATTTAAAAAAAAAAATCACTGACCAGTAGCCCTTCAAAGAAACTATTTGCTAAATGATAATGTCAATAATTTGCATTTCCCTGCAACAGATTGACAGTCTGTTAAGTCCCTGATCATGAAAGTTATCTCTACCATCTTGTCTTTCCAAGTTTCCCCTAGTCATCTTTTGTTGAAACCAAGCAGAGGGCAGAAATCTAAATAAACTAGAAAGGTGCCTTCCAGAGTCTTCAGGGATCAGGAATAAAGACTGTCCAAAGACTCACCTTCAGTTTTGAGCTTTGAAGTTCAAAAGTGGACAGGTGGAAATATTGTGTTCTTCATTGCCCTTTGGTGCAAGATATATTCTAGGTTGCAGAGTAAGTGCCAACAGCAGCAAAATTATCGCCCCCTCCTGCTACTATAGTAAGTCAGCAATGGCCCTTCTGTGGTCAGAATGGCAAATTCAGCAGCAGCTATTCGACAGGGATTTGCAAAAAACTTCCCCATAGCTGCTAGGAATCTTATTCAGCAGTGTCTTTGAAAACCCAATTCTGTGCAGAATTAGCTATGTAGCAATGACCTCAGTTGTGATTTAAAAAAAAAAAAAAAGTGTTTTGAACAAATCCAAGTTGTGATTTCTCTCCCTGTGTATTTTGCATGTACCCACTGCAAACTCTATGGGGGTACCTACACAAATATCCAGTGTTCATAAGTTTTCTAGTTCAGAATTTATTTCCATATTAACATTAAAAATCCCTGGCTTTCTAGAGTCAGTTCACCATACAAAGCCACTATACATCACTTAGGTTTGTGATGAAACAATGGAATTGCAGCTGTGTGAGTACTAGAATACCCAAACATGAATTAGACTCACAAGCATTTGGCAATAGTTCAGAAAAGGAGCTTAATCTGGTTTCATCTGAGACTGCTTTTCTCTGTTCTACAACATCCCCCCAAGATGTTGTGTCTGATATCTGATCACACCATGATGGCAGTGACGCAAAATCAGAGAAAGCCCCCAAAACCAGGGGCACGTTTTTTTCCCCCAGAGATTTTCTTTTTAACCCTTCCACTTTTTTTTTTTCTTTCCCCCCATCCCAGACCCCAACTCTAACATTCAAGGTCATTCACCTATTAGATGAATTAATTTTAAACCTCCAAAGCAGCATTCATCGTACTCTGATCTCACTCATATCTATAATTAAGGGTAAATATAATCTTCCTTTTTAGAAATGAACCACCCACCCATTACATTTAAAGAGCTGACTGAAATGAAATAATAGTTCAGAGCGAGATGATTTTAGTTTAACAAGAAAAAAAAAAAAGTTGATAATTTAAGCTTCAAGCAGTGAGTTCTATTTTTGATTACCATTCAGTTATAAATCTAATTTGAGATATATGTTGCTTTTCTGTTTCTCAAGTTTAATTCATGGTTTGCATTCCTGGTTGCATAAGCAAAGTTTAGTGGTTGATCAAGGATGTTAAGATGCCCTCCCCCTAAAAGCAATAGGGGCAGGATTGAGACAGTGTGAGAAGGACAGTCTTGAGGCCCAGATCTGATGTAAAACAAACAAAAATTTTAATTGAAACAGATCCTCAAAGAAGGCTGCCTTTGGCCTTTGAATGGCTATGCTAAAATTGGCTCTTTGCTGGAGAATGGGTTGCAGGGGGTGAATCTCAAACATTGAAAGCCGGTTGGAAAAGTGAGTGTATTTTACTCTTTGGGTAGGGTATTTCAGGTCTTGAGATTGTTTGCCTGTGGATGAAAGGAGCGAACAGGGGGAAGGGCTTGTCTCATCAAATTGCAGACAGTTAAGCAAAATGCTAACCCATGGGTGTAAGATTTACAGGTTAGTTCTCTGAGAGGCCACATCTTGTTTCCAGTGTTTCCTGGCAGACTTGGTCTGCTTGCTCCTGGGACCCAGGGTAACCGCAGAGCCAGGTTGCACAACGTGAAGAGCCTAAAGCCTTTATAATCCTATTTAAGGCAAGGACGAATTGGCCCATTTTGAAAGTAGACTTAGCTTCCGAACTTGACTTTCATTAAACATAAACTTGTCTTCAGAGCTGTAGATACATGTAGGTAAATTCACATGTAAATGAATGCCTTCTCCATTTTTAGATTAAATGCCATTAACTTTTTTAAATTCACAAAGTCAGGCTTTTCAGCCAGTGGAACTTTTGTTTTTTTACCTCCTCAAGGCTACAAAGAGTTAAGTGTATGACATAAAGACCAAACAATAGTAAATGGTCATTGTTCATTTTACAAGTATACTTTACAATAAGAACACATATATTTTTATCTTCATTTTCCCTAAGGGGGTGATTAGGATCCCCTTAAGTGTGAGGAAATGTTTATTTTTGTTGCTTTAGAAGAATGATTCTATTGTCCAAGTGAAAAAGAAATAGGAACAAACAGGTTTAAAGAGAAAGAAACAGGAATGTGCTTTTTTTTCCGGGGGTGGGTGGTTAGCAGGAGCCACTAAGTGTGATGAAGGGCTATCTGGTCTTTGTATTGTGCACAGTTCATGTGGCTGCATATGCAAGAGTTGATTTATTTATGACTGGCCCATGAAATGATTTTCTTTTAAATGAACAACAATGAGGTCAGCCACAACCAGTTAGCTGTTTTTCGGCTATCATTTTATATTTTGAACAACTCTATTGTGAATGCTGTTAAAACCCAGGGTAACAAGCATGTTTGCTTTTAGGTTGACCCGTTAAATGCATTTACTTTCCTGAGAGTGAAACCTTTGCCACCAAGACCAACAGGAATTAACCAGTGGTTAGGCTCATTAAAAAGAGAAGCAAGCATCTCAGCTTATTTGCTGAGCCCTTTTATGAATACTTTGTATGTTATTTAGGGAAGAGAAAAGTAGAGAAATAGAGTAATGTCTGTCAATAATACAATGCTTATACTATTGGTAAATACAAAGTTATCAATAATATAATTTCCATGGGGCTAGGGATGTAATTCAGTGTAGAGCACTTGCCTAGCATGCAGGAAGCCTGGATTTGATCCTCAGTGCTGCAAAATAAGTTGATAATAATAATAATATCATTTTCAAACTTCCTTTTTCCAATGAAATAAAGACTCAGATTTACCAAACTGTCTGGAGCTTGTGACTTCAGATCATCTGAAGCTTTCTCATTGGAAATGTCAAAGAAAACTTTGGAAGACTTAAATATACACACTTTGTTAATAAGAATTGCCCAGTGTGAAATTTCAGGTTGAAATTTTTAAATTTTTGAATTAAGCTCCTAAACTTATGTTTAAAAAAAAAAATCGATGTTGTACTCTTAGATTCTCAGCTGATAGACAACTTTGTGATAGTGAGTTCTACGTTTCAGTCTGCCCTGGGGGGCAGCATTTCAGTGTCTGTCTGAAGTTCCTAAGAGGCAGTGGTTGAGCATGCAGAGGTCAGGTTTTCATCTGGCAAAGAATCGGTTTTTACCAGCTATTTATGTGGTAAATCTTAAGATGCTAGCAAGGATTACTCAGTATGTGCTTTCAACTTTCATATCTCATCTTCGGGTTTTTATTTTAAAATAATGTTTTTTATGTACCCCTTGAAAAAGTCGTGCGCTGGGAGCAGTGACGGCAGGCCTGTCAGCTGCTGATTAGTCCTTTATATATTACTCATCCAACACTCACAAAAACCCCTCGCAGTAGAGAGGACTCTATGATATTTAGCGATATGGCGGTGGAAAGGGGAGGTTTGAATTTTTGATTTTCCAGCTTATGGGTCATATTTGACCAACTGCTTTCACTAGAGGACATGCCACTTTGTTGAGCTATTTAGGAATCAAAAAGACTGTCTTAATTTAAAACAAGGACCCTTTGTTTTAGTTGGTGACTGCCTTGTGAAATTTTTCAGTTCTCAGCGGGTTAACCAGGGAACAGGGGCAGAGTCATAATTGGCCTATTTAGAGTATTTTGCATGTGAATAGTGTGTTAGTGAAGCATCCCTAAGTCTGTTGTGAGTGACATGGTGATTAGAATTTAGATTAGGGAAAACACATTCTGTACTTTATCAAGGACAGTAATTAGTTCAGTCAGTAAAAGTTGATTACAAGTAACGATAAAGTTAGATTTTTAGTACTTAATTTTAAAATTTCTTTATTAAACAGTAAATTTGTTCTTAATATAAATGGTACTATCTACACTTGTTTTATTGCATATCAGAATAATTAAAAGAACAATGTGTTCAATGCAGAGTATAATCAGGCGATTTATATATTATGGGTAAGTTTCTATGTAGCTTTTAGAAAATGTGATATTATTATATAATCTTTCTGATGTCATCATTTTTGAAAGTGTAGTAATTTGTCACACTGTGATAAGTTAATGATATTTGTGAAAGTTTTCTAGTATTCAGGTAAATGTTTAATCTGTGGGGATGTGTTTAGCTTCCGATAGTCCTCAAGAGAGCATTCTAAAGTTCTTTGATTTGTTCCTGTGAGCTTAGAATGCCTACTTTTTCTAAAATGGTGCAAGTTGGTTCAGGTGGTGTTTTCAAGTCGGTGGGTGCCGTGGGGATTCACGGAGGATCATGGCGTGCGGGGGCAGAGGGACAGGGTTCTTACTGGTGTGGATCGGGCACACTTGTCCCAATGTGCGCAGCCGGGGCAAGTTCGAAAAATGAGATTCTTGTTGGTCTTGTGAAGGAAGGGCATGAATAGTCCCCAGATATGAGCCTCAGTCTGGAGAAAGAAAACACCCCTCTTTCAGAAATGCCATTTTCATAGGAAATTAAAACATGAGGCATCTGAAAAGATTTAAAGACTCCGTGGTTTAAAGGGAATCATACCTCCCTCTCAAAAGTGAAGAATGCAAATGGGTAAACTGGGGGATGGCTTCCTAGACTGCTTTTCCTTTTTGGTTTGTGTTTTGGTCATTGTTTCAGCTCAGCAGATGCTGTTTTCTCTACTGCTTGGGTCTAAATAGTACTAGCAATCAGTTGAGGGGTGGTGAATGTCAAGAAGTAAACTTATGTGTTTGTTTCTTCTTCTTAACCTTTTAGCAGAGTCTCCTTGGAGGGGACATGGATATGGGCAATCCAGGAACCCTTTCGCCCACCAAACCTGGCTCCCAGTACTATCAGTATTCTAGCAATAACCCCCGACGGAGGCCTCTTCACAGTAGTGCCATGGGTAAGGTCTTCTTCTGTTTGAATGCCTGAGTGTCATTTTTCTTTTTAAAATTCCACCCTCTCACCCTATTTCTACTCCACCTTCTCCCCAAACCCCCTAAAATTTGGCTTGTCAGGCTGGTGGTCCCCTCCCCAGTAGCCCACCGGGCAGATAGATAACGTTAACAATGTATAGCAGCAAGAGAACTTTTTTTGGTGTCTGCTTATTTCTGGATTTCTCTTGGTGACACACAGAAGGAACCTTAAAAAAAAAAAAAAAAAAGAAGAAGAAGCAGTAACAAGTTAAATACAGCATCTTTATTTTTATGAACAAGGCAGAATTGATCTCTGCTAGAATTAAAGGTGATAGTGGTAACGATGGCGCTGTGGGAATGATTTAACAAATTGTGGTCTCGTCTCAGTGGCTTCCTGGGATCATGTCTTTTAGTTTGGAAAATGGGCCTGTGAGAGCTCACCTCCTCTTCATTTTCTTTCAGAGGTACAGACAAAAAAAGTTCGAAAAGTTCCTCCAGGTTTGCCATCTTCAGTAAGTACTGCTTGTTTCTCTACTGTTCACTTTGTGTTCGGTTTTGTGCTGCTGTGAATGAGCTAGAAGTCAATGTGATTCCGTGCATGCCCCGAGAAGCAGGTTTATCCAGAATGTGGACGAGGAGGTAGGAATGACCTGCAGGTCCAGCTATACCTGGTCCACCTTGGAGTGATGGATTGAGCATCCCAGAAGACTGGGTGGTCATGTTGGTATTCAGCAGGTTAAGCTCTGAAGAGAGCCTTGAAAGCAGGGCCTGAGGTTCTAGCAGTTTTACCTGTATAGGGCTTTCAAGAGAATGAGTATTAGTTTCATGTGTTGGTTAAATTCTTTTGTCAGTATTATGATGATTTATGGATTTGCATGCGAAAGGAGATTTGTGGAGCGGATTTAGGAAAAATTTACATGGGTTTCAGCCCAGAGTGCAGGGAGAATGTCTCTATCTTCCAGAAAGGTTGCGGAATAAATGTTTCCAAGGTAGCTGCCCTCGTAGCTGTTTGCGTCTGTCATACCAGGTGAGGACCAGAAGCACCCAGCTGTAGCCAGAGCATTCTGGGTCTTTCAAAAGGCAATGGCTGGAGCTGCTGAAGCATCCCGGGCCCAACACAGCAGAAGTTGGTTGTGATCACAATAAGAGCATAGATTTTTTTAGGTCCTGGATAATTTATTTAATATTCTTGGGAACTGATATCTTTCTAGTCATTTTCTCCTTATGTGAAATAAAAAGATGATATCCTCCCTTCTTTCCCTGTTTCCTTCATTCTTCCGTCCCTCCTTCCTGGGTGTAGGTTTGGACTTGATTTTGTAGAGTACTAGTATTGGAAAAGTATGGCCTGATTCTAACTTCATATACTTTAAAATAAAATTATATTTAGATTTCTGAGACTATTACCCATCAATGTTTGCATGTTAGTCTTATTTCACTTTTAATAAATTAGAAAAATAATGGGTTTTGCAAATGTGCTAAGATTAGATTAACACAAACACCTGTGTATTTGACTTGATTTCAGTTCAGCTCATCCAAAAAAATTATTAAGTGAATATATCAGAATAAGTCTTATCAGAAAAAAACACAAATGTTGCGTGCTGATTATTACAGACTTGATGATGTTGAAGAAGCATCTCAGAATTATCCATAAATATGGAAAAATATTGTGTAAATAAAACTACCAATGGCATATAAAATAGTCATTTTGGACTACCAATAAGTCATTTAAAAATGTGCAGAATTGTTTTTCTTTGAATGTCTATATTGTATTGAAATTGACTAATATCCCTGAAGATTTTTTAATAAGCCTATTTTAAGCTTGAAGTTAGTGATTGGACTTAATGTTGATGACATTTTAGCTTTTAATTGCTTTATGATAACTTCAAATAATATAGTCCTCACAGCTGTTTACATTTTAAACATGCCCTGAACTTAGTATAGACAATATTCAATATATTAAATGGACCTTTGAATGTTCTGAAATGACAGTTAACACTATGGTACAAAAGCTACGAAAACCAAGCTTTCATATTCTATTTATGCCCCATGTTAAATTTAACTTTGTTTTCTCCAGTGCTAAAATTATGCAGAAAGCTACACAATTTCTAAGGAGTACATTGGTGTGGCATTGGATATTAATCACTGTCAACAATTTTTCTTAATTCATTGTAATTTTTTTAAGTATTTCCCAATAACTTACTGGCCCTTACAGAAAATTTTTCCTAGTTTTTTTTTCTTTGCTATTAAGATAATTGATAGGTTACTGATGTGTTGGGATATGCTTGGTAACATAAAATTATTTTTGTTTTCTTACTAATAAATAAAAGTTAGGAATTGGAAATTTGGTTAGTGTTATTTAATTTTGGCTCTTGATCATCAATTTAGGATTAACTCTTCATAGAGAATTTATCTTGGCTAAATGTTTTAGTGGTCCTTATGGAATATTTTGGTAACTAGCCCTTTTTTGAAAGACAGGGAGGAGGAAGAAAATCCAATTTCATGGAAATGTTATTTATTTATTTATTGAGCAGGAAGAATAAGATAGTTTGGATAATTTTAGAATTCAGAAACCTATTGACTTGGTACTCTAAAAATATTGCAGTTCTGTTCTAATAGCAGTTTAACTTAGTTTATATTAGCTTTGTTGTATGTGTTGTTCGCTTATTGCTTACAGCAAGATCCTGTGCCTTTCCATCACACAAAATCTGTATTTTAACTTGATTCCAAGAAACAGTCTGTACTAGTCACTATAACACTTGCTCTTGTAGCTCTAGATGTCTGTATTTTTAGACCTCTGCCATGCTTGGTTATTCTTCTTGAAAATTCAAATAAAATTTTGAGTATTTATCCTGTAAGAGATACTTCTGAAACTTGTTTCAATAGTGTTTGTACAACAGTGAGAAACTGGGGATAGTAAAATGTTTCTTTTGGAGTGATTATGGTTAGGTAAAGAATTATATGTTTTCTTTGATACATATTTACCATGATAAATAGTAATAAATCTGTCACAATCTGTTGTGTAAACTCACTTTTTTCCCCCTTTTGAAATGGGCCCTCTCTCTTCTGTGACATAAAACAAAATTTACACGGTGACGTTCCATAGTCGGGTATTATTTTGTAACACCTGTATGGAGAGAGGATGGATTTCCTTTTCCACCATTAGACTGGAAAACTCTCAAAGGAGTGAGGGGACTGCCTGGCCCTGATTTGAAAACTCTGATGCATCTGTGGCAAGAGAAACATAAACCTGGCCCAACATCATGCCACGGATCTGGCAGGATCCTTGAGTGTATGTTTGCATGTGTGCTGCTTCTAGAGACCTCAGGATATTGTGGAAGTGTGACGAGGTATACAGGCTCGAACCCCATGAAGGAAAGCAGGACTGTCGCTGTGGAAATCAGAGGCCTGGGGTTAGGGCTAGAGTGATTTTGTTAAGAAGAGGCTATGTGAGAGGACAGCTATCCACATGTCCACAAGAGCCCTGCTTATTGCTACAGAGCATGTTCATGTTCTCTGTTAGAATGTTGCTCTTTTCTATCACATCCCAGTTTCTTGTGGCCTTCAACTTCTGCTGAGACTTTAGCGTCTTTGGTTGTGCCCTGATTTATTTTGCATGTCCGATCTCTTGAATTTGCATGTGAACTTCTCTGCATCTTGTTTTTCTATGTTGAATCACATTAAATTATAGACTTAATATTTTGCCTCAACTATTCTTCCTAGCAGATTTCTTGGTTATGTATTACCTAGTAATCAGACACAGTGAGCCAGGTATTCATGCAGGGAAAAGCATACCATATTAAATTATCCTTTGGGGAAAATACTCCGGGCTTTCTTACCAGAAATTAACATGAAAATATTCAAATCTAGAAAGTAACAATTTTCATATTGTGTTAAGTATACTTATCAAATGCACAGAGAGGGAAAAGCAGACATTGTCTTTCAGGATTTTTTTCTGTGGCAGCCAACACATGAACATATACAGCCTTGACATCAAAATCGTATACATTTTATCAAAAAGCATTAATAGCAGCACCTTTTCTGCTTCAAATATGGGTGGAATTTGTCCCCATTTGTAATCTAGTTTAAGCTTTGTTGACAATCTCACCAAGACCTCACTTGGGATTTTTGGAACTTCACAGTTCTCTGGAAATGTGAAGTTTTTTGTTCTAAGGAATAGGTTCCGATCTCCTTTATCTCCACAGATATTTTCTCAAACTGTACTTTTCAATAAAAGTCAATTTTCTGCCTTTCTTTCTTTCTTTCTTTCTTTCTTTCATTTTTGGTTTTAAATTCAGGAGGATCTGGTTAAAAGTATCAGGAAAAATGGATAATGCTAACAGTATTAATTATCCTCTGGGTTTTCCATTATATAAAAGCCTTTATATTTGAAGGTTTCAAACATTGCTATTGAATCCATATTTTTAGTTATTCTAGAAGGGAAAAAAACTTTCTTGCTCAAATACTTGTAGAAATCAAAATTTAATACAGGAATTATAAATTGTTTTTTTCCTTATTAGGTGTCCATGATAGATGATTGGAAAAATGTGGTACTTAAAATACATAATTCACCCCATAACTTTTGACATTGATCATAAGGAATCAGATTGATACAGTCCATAATTCAATTGCTTTTTCATGTCAACAAATTTAGCTTAAGCACTAATGAAACTTTTTTCTTTCTTTTTTTTTGAACACAATATATTTATTTATTTTTATGTGGTTCTGAGGATTTAACCCAGCTCCTCACACGTGTGAAATGGGCACTCTACCCCTGAGCTCCAGCCCCAGCCCCAGCCTTAATGTAACTTTCTTTAAGTTAAAATTTATAAGAGAATATTAGTTCCTTCCATGTAAACTGATCATCAGCCACCTGGTCTCTGTCCTATGTAGGGAATTCTAGAAATAGCTAGTAGTATGATAAACTAAAAGGGAAAGGGGTCTGTCTCTTCAAGGTTTTTTTCTGGAGAAAGAGATACTTGGTGAAGTATAACTTAGGTTATATGTTAGGATAGCCCGTTACATTCAACCTTAAACTTAGTGTACCCATTTTCTAACTTAAGCTATTGAAATATGAGGTTTGGATATTCAAATTGTGCTTAATAAGTATGAAAGTGAACAGCTAGGAAGGAGATTAAGGTCAATGCCGTTAAATCATCTCAAATAGGACAAAACTATTATTCACACAATTTACACAGCATATAAAACACATCACTGGGGAACACTTTGAAAGCTGAGAAAATGATCACAAAGTATTTTTTTTTTCTTTTGTGCAGTTAATACTAAATTTGATAAATTTGATTCTGGAGTGATTATGACTAGGTAAAGACTTATATGTTTTTTTGATACATATTTACCATGATAAATAGTAATAAATCTGTCTCAATCTGTTGTGTAAACTCACCTTTTTTTTTTTAAACTTGAATTGAAGGCTTCAAGTTCAGAATATGTATTGTTTTCCTGGAAACTTATGTCGTCATGTCCTCTGTTACTCTAAGAAGATAGATTTTATGATTTTTATGAATTACTGGTACATGAACCAAGTGCAGGAGGATCTTGATATTTGTTTTCAATGGGGGTTCTTGTTCCCTTCAAAATATCTTAAAGAATACACGCAAGAGACATGAAAATGGGCAGTCCATACCCCATCAGAGCATTCCAGTCTTCCAAAAGTTTCCTAAAAAATTTCTCTATTTTTGTTTGGAATTTTGAATTCATGAGCTTCTTCTTCTACAGTCCTGCTCCCCCTCAACTTCAAAGCCCATTCCTGCCCCCTCGAAAAAGAAGAATTCAGGAGTGCATATTTTATATATAAAGAAATGTAAGCGAGAGGACAAAAATAAACGTGAACTGCAGATGAAAGATTTGTTATATTTGTGAGCTATCCCTGGATTATCTTTGAAAATGAAAAGGTTGCCCACCGCAGACAATCAAACAAAACACCCCTCTGCATTCCTTCCAGCACATGCTCTCTGGCCAGCAGTGTCTGTTTATCTTCTCACCAGGTTCTTCCAAGGTAGGCATGATCCCCACCACCCCAGTGTGCCTTTGTATCTTGAACCAAGTTTTGAAAATACAACATCACTGCTAAGATATACCAAGACTTTTGTGAAGATTTCAGCAGCTGGAACAGTAGCCTTTAATGTAAAACTATGCTCATTTTTGGAGAAACGAGAAATTTCTTTTAGGGAGCTGTTGTTTTGAACCATATTTTGCCACCTTCACAGAAAAGTAGATACTGGTATGGAGTGGTTTTATTTCAGAAATCTAGAGAAATCGATGCAAGACTGCTTTACCCAGAGAATTATTGCAGGGCTTGTATGTATTTTGAAATTATAAAACTTGTTCTGTAGTTGCATGTGGCTTGATTGTTAATTTATCATGTTTATGGGATAATCTAGATGTTTGGTTTGATATTTGGTTGAATACCTTTTTTTAACTTTTAAAAAAGTTCATCGATTGAAGCAGTTTATATTCTAACATAGCAAAATTCTTTTTTTTTTCTTTTTTCTCATTTCTGATAATTTCTGCATTTTCAAAGCGTGTTTTTCTGGTTTCAAACATTCTGAAATTTTTGTTGGAAAACAGTAAACTAGAGTCAGAAAGCCTAAATAAGATTCAGGAAAAAAAAGGGGGGTCAATAATTCTAAAAGGATAAAGAGTTCGTTAAAAAGAGCAAAGTTGTATTTTCTTATGGCAGAATAATTATGGTCAGGCTGTTGACAGACACCTGCTTTGTTTCTTTTTTAAAGTAAATCGCACTGAATTTTAAACTTGCATTTCAAAGCAATAGGATTCTCAGCCTGGATCCCTACTGTCCCAGCATGTATTTGTGTAGCCATTGAGTTCGTTTTAAAGGAGTGAGAGCTTTTATAAAATGCAGTGCAAAATTTGTGGTTTTAGTACTCAATTATTTTATCTCAGAACAGCAGCCTGTGTGTGATCCTGCCGCATAGGTGTAGTTATTTCTGGATCCTAGGCTTCACTTGAGCATTCGCTCCCTCTTCAGAGAAGTTCAGGTAGTGCAGAGGACTGCGTTCTGGAAAATGCCAGGGTTGAAAATGAAGAGGATTTTAAGTTTTGGTGAGATGTGTAGATTTCAGTTCCAAAGGAACGTGAATGCTGTATTTTTGAAAAGAGGCTTTTATAATTTGAAGAATTATATTGGAGGGGATTAATGACACGGGTGTCGTCCTCCTAATTTTGTCATCTGAGGAATTAATCACAATATGCTGCCAGGGTGGAAAGTTGGTCGGTAAGCATCTACTAGTGATCAAAAGAGGTGCAGTGTGCATCCTCGATTTTGCTAAATTTATTTTGATTATTCAGTGGAACAGAGGACATTCCTTGGCTTAGTTAAGCTGTCTTCAGAGTCAACTGTAAAGAAAATTTCTTGGTGTGTTGCCATGTCTGTAGAGATTAGAGGGTAATTCCTTTGTGAAACATGGACTCATATTAGAAAGACTTATATTTTCTCAGAAAAATGACCCTTATAGTACATTTAATCATGAAAATTGTTGTCATTCTCTGCCCACACATACAGAAACTGTCATTGTCACTACTTACTGTTATCACTTAGGGATTTTAGGAAAATACTGTTTTGGAATAAGTATTTTGATACCATCTGAAAAAGAGTTACCTAACTGCCTGCAGCAACCTCCTCCCTCCCAGCCCATATCATTCTAAAGATGCCTTCTGGATTATACTTATAATAATATTGTAATGGCTTTCATTCTACCGATTGGCACAGTATATCATTATATCATTAGCTGCTATGAGAAAGCAGTTTCAAGTAGGTGGCTGCTTCTTAGCATTAATGTTTTCAAGTAACCCTGTGCAGGGAATTGGGTTGTTTCACAGGTGCTCAGGTGTATTCACACAAGGTACAATATTATTTCCTGGCTTGCTTGTTACAAAATGAACTTGAAGCACAAAATAACTTCACAGTAAGTAGCTTTTATAAAAGCTGGGACTTTAGCTTAACAAAGTTCAATAACTTGAGACGTTAAAAGATGAGATCAAAATAAAATGCCAAGAATGCTGAAGCTCATTTCTCTCTCGTTATACTGAAGCTGAGACTTTAAAAGACAGCTCATGGCCTCGCAATTCAGACTTGTTGAGTCAGTTTAAAATTTTAAACCACGAAGCCGAATAGAACAATAAACTTATTTCTGCAACTAGTATAATATTTGAAAGTATAGTGATGTTAAAAAAAGGTTATAAATTCTGACACTTAATACAGAGGCGTATTTTTCAGGAGTGAAATTTTATTACCAAAACCCTGGGGTCCCTCATATGGTGCCTTTAGAAGAATTTTATTTTTTAGAAGTCTACAGGATGTTGGCACATATAATCTATGACTTAATTGATACAGTCGGGTGAAAGAATATGGAATTCACCATATTTATTATGGGCAGATATAGTTGGGGATTACAGAATTCAAAACCAGATAGGCAGCTATTTTACCAGTGAATGCTGTCTTTTTTTCCTTTTAGTAAATTGCAGCAACAGCTTCCATGTTCGTGAAACCCTCCAGTCACAGCCTGGGAGCACCCAGCTGGGGGAAGCATTGTCAGAGATTTTCATTCAGTCAGTTATTGCTTTCTTCATTTAGGTTTATTCGAAGCGCATTTTTCGGCCAAAGACCAGACACACTATGTGACACTGAGTGTGTCCCGCTCCTCATTGTACCTCTGTTTAAGTCAGGAAATGTCACCACTGAGGTGCTTCATGCTTGATGAAATCCACAGTGTGGTGTCACCAGCATGCTCTTTAAGAGCATGAAGTCTGGTCTTCTAAGAACATCCTGTGTTCAAAAAAATAAAGAGCCATCCCAGGTAACTCATGTGGAGCTCTCAGTCTCCTTCCCACTTGTCACCACCTTGAAGAAGGGAGGGGACGTGGGTCTCTTACATCTATTTTGCTGGTACAAGTCAGACTCATTGCCGTGTGTGTATTACCTGGAAATATAGACGCAGTGCATGCAGTCACAAAGTGGAGGAGGATGAAAACAGCATGCGCTGGGGATCAAGAGCCTTCCTGACTTAATGTCTTGATGTCCTCTACTTACGCACCCAGTGGTCTTGTTAGGTCACAAACCTGTGTAATTGTCTACAAGGTAGGTGTACGTGGTGCCTGTGTAATAAGATGATGCCACAGCTGGGCAAGGTGGCACACACCTGTAATCCCAGTTACTGGGGAGGAGTAGAAGTTTGAGGCCAGCCTTCACACACCGTGAGACCCAGCTCAACATAACAAAATAAGAGAGGACTCAGTAGTAGAGCATCCCTGAGTTCAATCCTTAGTACCACCACCACCAAAAAAAAAAAAAAAAAGACATCCTATCAGAATACTAATAGGAAATTCGTACCATGGTGCCTATTCTGGGCTGAGCCTGTTACAAATACTTTGCATTTATTCAGCCATTTAATCCTAAAAAATTCCCTATAGTAAGTATATTACTGTTTACTCATGAATAAAGAAACTGAGGCACATTGAGGTGAGGGAACCTATCCAAGGTCACGCAGCTAGTAAGTGGCAGAGGTGGAATGGAAACCTGGCAAGTCCGGATGCTTTCTGTGCTGTTAACCACAATGCTTTTCAAGCAGCTTGCAGGTTATTCAGCACGCTCTGTAGAGTAAAAAGACCTTTCTATAACATGGTGGTTGTTAACTTTAAAAGTGTTACACTATCTGGAATAAATTAAATATTCAACAGTTTAATTTAACTGCAGACTGCCCCTCAACACCTCCATATAGTGCCACAACCTCTGCTCAACTCGGAGGATCAATTAGAGAACTCAGGCCACCCAGGAAAAATTTCTGGACTAGAGACAGTATGATCCAATGGATAGAGCTCAGCTGCAGTTTTTGAGTTGACTGTGCTGCTTACCAGGTCTATGCAATGCCTATATGTAATATTGTTGAATATTGCAAATAATAATAATAAGCACTGGCAGTGCTTACTTCAGCAACAAGGTAACTGCCTTTCTTTTGGCACTTGAGGCAAAAATCTGATATGACAGCTTACTTGTGAAGAGTTGGCAGAACAGAAAGACCAGGATCTCAATTGGCTGCACACTACTATCAAAGGCAGGTCACTGGCTTTTTCTGAAATTAAGAAATACAACCAGTGCTTTTTGTATATCTTCCTCCTTACATCCCCAGCCCCATTGGAGCCAAAGCACCTAGTCAGCTTTTCAGTGGTGAGACCAATGGTGTTGTGGAGCTGCTGAGGGTACTGATGAGCTGCCTGTCCCTGCTCTCAAAATGGGCCATCAGGCCAAGATGCTCAGAGCTCCTCATGGTGCGATTTCCTCAGTCAATAATTTGCTCCTGTCAACATCAACCCTGCCACTAAGTGAGCAGGAGATATGGGCTCTTTCTTTCATAATAGGTCAGTGATACTCTAGAATAGGCCAGAAGCCCATTTTCCTGAGCGATGCATGGAGCTTCCTTTCTGTAGAGCTGACTCTGGTCCCCCAGCTGAAGGGAAAGTTGGGCCTGGGGGTTTAACTTCATTTGTCAGGAGTAAGGTATGTGAATCAGGTGGGCGCCCACCTGGTGGCAGCTTGTCTCTCTTATAAAAGAAAGCCGATTTTAGGTAAATTTCTAACATTAAATAGGAATATTTGTGCAGTTAGTTTAAGGTAAAAAAAAAAAAATCAAAGAATTCCTGGATTTAAGCCTTTGCCCTATTATAATGTGTCTTTTTTGCAAGCCACTGTTGAACTTATTAAAGAAAAAGTAATTTTGCTTGTCATCTATGGAAAACATTTTTTCCTCCTTTTTATAATAAGGGCTGGTTAGTTAACTCTCGCATTTCAGGGAAAATAAATAAATAAATCTGCTGAAGGTGGTGGGAGGGTAGCAGGAGCATGGTCCCAGCATTCTGTCTTTTGCCAGGCGGTTTCAGTTTTCAGAGAAACCAGGCACTGAGTGAGATTTCTCAGGAAAGGTCCCTTTTGACCGGTGAGCCCTGAGCCTCTTCCTGCTGCCCCTGAGCAGGTAAAGACGCTTTGGTCTACAGAGATGCTGTCTATGTCTGGGAAGGCTGATAGATCTGATTTAGGCACCCTCATTTGTAGTCATTGCCACCTTGTGGATTACAAAGGATATTGGTTTTCATCAAACTTCCATTCCAATTTGGCTTTTTATGGCAAGTACACGTTGGCAATGGATTGCTTGTGTTCCTCACCAAAAGGATCTTCGTTTGTTCGGTAACACCTCACTTCTCCACTCACAGTTCATTTATGATTCTGATGAGAGTGTTTTTTCAGGAAACACACATTTCACTTTTTGACCTAGGAGCATCTGTTAGAATTTTTTTTTTTAATACTACTTTGGCATTCTGAAAGTGTTAATGTCTTTCATATCTGTTTAATGCTATTTAGGGATATTTATGATCACCTCTTGGTTACTCAGGGTAAAGTGTGTCGCAATTTTTTTTAAACAGACAGGAAAGCATTCACATGAGGAAACAGATTGCTTTAAACATGTGCTTCCTGTGACAGTAAAAAGAACAAATTAGATTTAACACTGTGTAATGAATGCATAAATGTGTACATTTAAGCTTTTAAAAGCTTTATGTTCAGTTTTGGTCACAACAAAAAATGAGTCACCTGTAAAAATTAGAGATGCCTCTGGTATGCTGAGACCCCTGAAATGTCCAGCAGTTGCAAATCCGAACCCACGATGCCTCACTGGGATCATAAATAGCATGGTTTGTTAATGCTGGTAAGAACTAGGACTTTACAGGACACATTCAGAGGTTAAACCAGATTGGGAGTCTGATAATGTGCATTGAGCAAAGAAATTGAAATGTATTGGGGAGTGGAAGGATTTTACTGAAAAATCAATTAAAAATTTTCTTTTTTTTTCTGAACCAAAATATTCTGTCTTTCATGAAAAAAAAAAGAGAGAGAGAAAGAACTCTGTGATGTTTACTTAGCAGCATTTACAACAATTTAATATAAGAAAAGACCCCTTTTCTTATGTAATTCAGCAGCGGTCATGAATGCTGGCTGGCAGGGAATGAATAGAATCTGAGTTCATATTTCAGGTTAGACGCGAGCCTTGCTTTGGAGGGCACGAATTCTGTCCCCAGCAGAAGAGTCGCTCATGGCCATTTCTGTCTGAGCCTGGCGGATGGTGCCTTTCTGTCCCCTGTGCTTTCACAGCTAAGGATTTGTGGCATGCTCACCATCTCTCTGGCCAAGCAGGGCCCGGACAGAGTCCCTCAGGGGAGGGCATGTAGTTTGGGGACATCTGACTCTCTTATAGCGCATACTGAGGTACTAATATCAAAACAGACTGCTTGTTGTCGCACGGTGGGGCAGCGCTTTTTTGGCTGCCGTGGTCGAAATGAAATGGGCAAGCTGTAGTCCGCTTGGCATCAGAATGGGCTGAGGGAAGCTGGGAAATCAGAGTCAGACTGTGAATGCAAGTTACAGCCAATGGTTAACTTCCTTTTTGTGTGTCACTTGGCAGCGATGAGACTGATGGCGATTTTTTTTTCCGTGGGTTAGAGTTCAGTGCCCTGGGAAGAGCCGTAGACGCTGTTACTGTGCTTCTTCATACAGTTGACTTGTGTTGATTTCTTGAGGCCACTACAGCTGTTCCAAGGGCCAGCTCCAGGAGCTCCATACATGGCCATCGGACTTCGGATGCAAAGGTAATCAGAGGAGAGGTGGTCCACAAGGAAATCTTGCAGCTGATCTCACTAGGCAGTCAGAGGGAACTCAGATTCTTGCAGAAGGCAGTCATGCCAAAGCATAATACCGTGCACTTGAATGGATGCTCCTCAGTACACAGACACCCAAAGATATTTTTAAATTATCACCATTCCACACCCCTCATCTCACATAAAAGATTCAAATCAATTTTGAACTGTCTGGAAAATGCAGGACTAAAATAGTTCAGATTGAATTCAGCTAAAATGACCTTCTGCTTTTTGGGGGAGGCTGTTGCTCTTTGGTGAGCCACATTATTTTCTTTGAAGATTCATTTGGAAGAGAGTTTGGGTGAATTTCTAGCCTTTCTCAAGATACTCCTCCCATATCTCTGTTTGCAAAGAGCTTTTCCCCAAAGGCGAAAAGAGCGAGTTGCCATCTTGAGGAGTGAATTGCATGTTTAGTGAGCACCACATGGTCTCAAAGTTACTCTGGAATTTTCAATATATCTGATTGCTTTCAAATACTATTTATTCCCTCAAAACTTCTAAACATTTTCTGTTTGTGAAAGATATCAGGAAGATGACCAACTACTGACAACCCTAAAAGCAGGGAAGGAAGCTTAGAAACAGAATACCATTTGTCTGGTAATTAGAGTGCATCTCTTAAGAGTTCGAGAGAATTCTGATTAACCTTTCTGTTCCCACATTCGCACATAAAATTAGCACACCTTTTAAATTATTATCTAGTATTTAAACACATATTTTTGAATCTTCTTAATGCAACAGGTTCTAGAGACACTAAAAGTGTGTTAGAGGTTTCTAAAAAACTTCATTTTTCTTACATTTTAAATGTTCTGTTTGTGCAAAATTTCGAGAATCACCATAAGGGCTTCTTTGCATTTTTAATTTAGTAACTAACATATGAATAAATTTGCATATTAATTAGTTGCAGATTAAATCATGCATACATAATTGCCTCCTTACTGTGTTTAATGTTTGTCAAAATCTCCAGCCTGGTTTGATGGATGTCGTATGAAAGATTACAATTTGATGTACCCTTGGAAGTATTTACACCAATAATGCAAGATTCTTAATAGCAGAATTCTCTAGTTATATACAGTTACTAATAAACATGTAAGATAGGTACATGTCCCTTTGACTAAAATTTTTTTCTTTGCACCAAATCATTTACTATTCATAATCATTAATGCATCCCCTAATTATACAGCATATGTCTGTTAACCCTTTCGTTGCTGGTCTTCAAATGGTAGCTTCTTTCTTTTTCTTGCCCCCTAAAGAAAGCAAATTATTTTGATAGTATTCTGAAAACAATATTGCCTTTCACATATTTATCTACTAGTAGGTAGGCACACCTCCTTTGCCATTTGTTTTAACATACAATTAAGAATTATATTATCACTTTGTATTCTCTACAGACAATCAAGAAATGACCCATGTGCACATGCTTTGTAGCGGATGGATTTTTCCCCCCTCTTTTGCCAATGCTGAAAGCAATTCAGATATTTCAGATGCTTTAAATTAAATGGTTAACTCTATAGATAGGTAGATACACCCATATACATATTCTATTCAGGAAGATAATTTTGGATAAATAAAATTTCAATTATATTTTATCTATTCTTAATAGTATAATACATTTAATGTGTTATCAAATACAGACTGACTTTTTTTTTTTTTAAATATTGAGATTGAGGTCTCTGCTATAGAAACTGACTAGAGAGTGGATGCAGCTGATTTGGCATGGTCAGAAATGTCATTGAATGTTCTTTTAAATTAATTTCTCAGGTATTTAATTTTTAAGTTTTATTTCACTCGTGTAAAAAGTAGACCAAGTGGCTTTTTTTTCCCTATTTTGATGTCTAAGCTGCTTATCACACTGTATTACCCCGCATTAATGAGTATTCCTACTGTGCAAAATTTTATCAAAAATATGGTGTGAATGTCATTTTTAATTGGAAGTTTATACAGTCAAATTTATAGTACACAACAAAAAATATGTACGTTCTTCTGCTCCAAGCCCTTTTTAGGCTATTGATCTTTTTGTGTAAGTATACATTTTTATCAGTCCAACTTCAAATTTAGTTTGACAATATGGACAACTATTACTCAGTTCATATAAATACTATTGTTAGAGAGGGAGGGAAACTAAGGCACAATATGATTGTATTGCTTTAATTACAAGAGAACCAAATGTGAAAACCTTCAAGTATAGATTTTCAGGGATCCCTTTTAAACGTGGAAACTCGCTGACCAATTCCGTAGGTTCCTCAGAAGTCATAGCATCTGACTTCTGCCTGTGTTTCTGTGCAACGCCTTCCATTTGTATTCCTCGTAGAAAGGCAGAGAAAGGTTAAAATGAGTCAAAGAATGAACAGCTGATTTCCTTTCTTTGATTTTTAGATAGGAGACATAATACCTCTGGTCGCTTACCTTAGGAACGTTTCTTCCCTCATCACAAGACACAAAAAAACTATTTTCTTGATTTAGCAAAACATTCTTTTACAGCATGAAATATTGCATTACATTATTTAGCAATGTGAAAAATGAAATGAAAGCTGCAAAACTTAGAAAAGGAAGCAAACAGTCAGACCCGAAACATATTTATCCACTGCCATTGTGCCTAGGTAATTCAGGGCATATGGTATGTAAATGATGTTTGGAGATCCTTGCCAAATCTACACACGACGGGATAAATTAAGGACAGGTTTCCTTGGGTGTTAAGTCCCATGATTGTGGCCGGCACACTCCCTGCTCGGGTGGATGTGTGTGCTCTCTTGTCTTTCTGCAAGAGTCTCATCCAGCATTCAGTGGCCAAATCTGGTCCTCAGACGGCGTCATCCTTGGTAATTCCCAAGAATTTTAAATTTATTTTTATTCAATTTAAAATATAGTGCCAATTTCCCAAACCTGCCCCTTGTTCCCACATTTGAGAAATGTGTCTGAATAATTCAACAGTGTATATTTGGGTATTAAGCCATTTTTAAATGGGTCTCGTTGACAGTGGGAGCTGAGTGCCTGAGCCACTGAAGAAAGAAAGGTGGTTCCTAAGGAGTGGCTTTTCTCTAGGTTGAGATTAAGGTGTTTTCTAGAAAGAACAGTGAATTATTTGGGCCGATTAATAATTTTAGTTCCAAGTTAGCCCATTCTCATTTATGAATTCACTTTGATAACACAAAGGACTCGTATCACCTACTGTATTTTTGAATTATTTTCAAGTGTATGTACTCATTTCCAGAAAGGAGAAGGCACTAAACCCTTCTTCATTTAAAACTCACTTTACAGAGCCAAGAGGTTGGCTATTTCCTTTTTTTTTTTTTTCTCTGAAAGCAATTTCTTTTCTAAGCTGCGGATCTAAGCCCATAGTTTCTAATGCTTTAAATTATCTATTTTGATTAGTCTTGGAACCATGTAATTGGAGATTCTGGTTAGAAGCTATGGCATAGCCCTTGCCCCTATGATAATTCATTGAAATACCCCTAAAAAATGCCTTTACTATGAAGAGTCCGAACATGATATTTACATGTTGTTTAGAAAGGTTACTCCAGGATATTTTAAGGCACATGGAGTATGATTTAGGATATTTTATTGTTTTTCTATTAAGAAGAATGCTTTAAGAAAAGCCTTTTTTTTTTTTTTTTTTTTTTTAAGAATAATGATCTTAATATTGTGGCTTTATCTGAATTAACAGTCCGGGCTCTGTCCCCTCTGCTACCATTTCATTTATGGAAAAAATAACAGCGTGCTGGTTACTCTATGGAAAATGGAGTTAGGCTCAGTCCTTGTCCATTTCTCTGTTAATTGGGTAAAATCAGAGAAAAAAAATGCTCTTGAGAGCAACATAAATCAACACTACTTGATGCTGATCCAACTTAAAATTCAGGCAAGTGGTCTTGGTTCCAGAGGAGTTCATATAATTACATGTAGCCCTAGTTGGCGAACTCAGGGCAAAGTTATTCTGTGACTGTCCCTTGGTTCATTGAAACTACTTTTCACAGCTGTGCTTGAAACTCAGCAGCAGAGAGCCGAAGCAATATTCACTGGAAAATAAAGCTCATTTGCCTTTCAACCTTACTGGGAACTTGCAGCCTTAGAAACAACAAAAAGAGTAATCACAGTTGAGATTACAGAGTCCAGATGAATGCATTGCACAGTTGGGTGGTAACACACAAGTTGACTTACTTGATACCAGCACCCTGAATGCCAAGGTGTTCAGCATCATAACATCGTAGGTTTTAAATGTCAGTCATTGGACTGCATTTGAAATGAAGCACCTGCGTTTTATTCACAGAAGTCAAGGTATATCTGAAGATACTGGGGTGTCTTAAGGGGGTGTTTTTGCCAGTTTTTGACAAGACTATAGATAATGAAGAAAAAAATTCAAGTATTAAAAGTCTATTTTCATGTACTACAAGGTTCAAAAATGACTTAGCATTTTTGCAGTTTTTAGAAAGGAAAGCATATAAAGAGAAAGAAACTCGATTTGCATCTCTACACATGACTCTGCATAGCAAATGTAAGGTTCTGGCAATTTCTTCACAAACATCTGAAAATAAGGAATTATAAAGGAAATCCAGACAGGTCCTTAACTATGGCATTGCTACTAGGTGTCTCTATGATGACATCAGTTTTGATACCACCTTTTGAAAAGGCAACCCCAACTACAATGATAATTTGTTTTAGTATTTGCTTTCAGATAAAATATTTCTTAGTTAAGGATATTAAAATTCTATTACCATGTGTTTATATTCAGTGAGTTTTGGGTATGTTTCATAAAAGATAATTTTCTTATCTTAAATGTATTTCAAACTACTCTTTACAAAATGTTACAAAATATTAATTCCCTTCTTTTAGAATTGTAATCATTAGAATTCTCTTAATCGAATATGAACATCCCAGAGGTAATTAGGAATAAAGAATATAGTTTTGTATCATATTGTCCAGAGGCATCTGTAACTCCCTAAACATTAAGAACCTCGGATATCAGCCATAAATTGTCTATCAGTTGAGTATTTACCATTATATACTCACTTAGCATAGACTTAGCTTAAGGACCAAGTATCAGATAAACAAAGTGTGGCAAATATTTATTACACATCTACTACACGTCAGACTTTCGGTGACTAGACAGCCATTGAGGAGATGTGTGGAAGCCTGGCATGGTGGCACACTCCTGTAATCCCAGTGACTCAGGAGTCTGATGTAGGAGGACTCAGGTTCAAAGCCAGCCTCAGCAATTGAGCGAGACTGTAAGCAACCGAAGGAGAACCTGTCTAAAAAAGAAAGAAAAGAAAAAGATGATGTGTGGAAAGATAAATATAGATAAATATGGGCACAAGTAGTTATATAAACAAGAATTCACTGTATAATTCTTTGTAGGGAGCAAGCACCATTGATCCTCCTCACAGACTAATAAACAGAGAGATTATATGACTCAAAAGTTCAGTGATTGCCAATGCATTCTAAATAATAAAATGACATCACCCATGATGATATAATATGGAATATGAGGTGAAATCAACCATATGGTTTACAGCAGGCATTAGTAAGTTTCTCTTATTAGCAGACTTCTTTTAACAATGAAACAAAGGAACAATAAGTTTTTTTCCCCCCTGAAATGCCTAAAATCTACTCGAGTGGAATATGTTGGAAAAGAAAACAAGCAAAAGTTAAATACGTGGCAATGGCATGACAAACGTCTGCTTTTTTCTTGTTTTCCTCCACATCATTGGGAAATAATGTTTAAGCCGCTGGAGAATCGGGTGTCCCTCAAAGAATATGCTGATAAGCGTGTTTAAAGTAGAATATAACTTAAATAGTAGGGGTGACCTGCCAAGAGAAACCAAGGTACACATGAAGCAAGAAGGAGCCTATGTCACACCTGTTAAGTGGCCTAACAGTGTCATCTCTCAGAGTGATGATGCGTGTATCCATTTTAATGTCTTTGGCATTTTGTTGGCACTCTTAAGTATTCCATTGAGAGACTAGACACACTGAACAAGAGAAAGGAAGGTAAGTTAGACGCTTCACGCCCCACCTGTCCACCTGTGAAGTGTGCGTATGGATCAGTATGCTCTCTGCCTGCCCAGCCCATGAAACTCGGTCCTTCCCTAAATTTCAGCAGTTTATAATCCCATTGAAGGAAAGGCCAGGCTCATGAAAGAAATTATAATATGTAGAATAGTTCCTCATAGTGGTGTGTGAAGTGTTTTATCAGTGTCAAGTACATAGAGCACTAATGACATTTTTTTTTGGTCTAATAATAATAAAATGCCCACTTTTCCATTCCATGATTTCATGAAGACTTACTCTTATATTGAAGTTACAGCTAGGTCTAATGTGCTTTCTAACTATCCTCCTCTCTCTGGACTTGATGGTTTCTGTTATTATGGAAAAGAAGGAAATAATTTCTTTTTGTTCCACATTTACAAAATAAGCAAAATGGGCTGGAACTTCTACTGTGTGCATAGACATCGGAGAGTGGAGCAAAAACACAGTTATAATCTCTGCTCTTCATAAATTTATAATATTTGGGGCAGTAAGTAGATGCATGATTTATTTTACATCAGTTCATAGCACTGAATGTTTTGGGGGAATACCATATTCTTGAATATTCCTTACCTGGAGGTGTCTACCACACATTATTCTGGATCAGAGAGAATGGCGGATCTGGCATGGTTAAGACAGTGACCACAAACATTCTGTGCTCTTCTGTCTAGCAGCTTCTGTCTGTCCGTTGCCTGAACATCACAGGGAATACAGTCGAACATTTGCTTGGTCAACTGCAGAAACAACTTCTAATGTATTTTGTGTTTTCAGAATTGATTATCCAGAGATATTCTCTTACAATAAAAGCATAACTTAAAGAATTTCAGAGTTGAAAATAACTTTGGGTGAACACAACTGACCACTGACTGACTTATTTGAATTTTTCTGTAAGGAAACAAAGATTTAGACAGAGCTAGAACTTGCTCAGGATTTGAGAGCTACTTAGAAATTAAGCCAGAACGTAGAGCATCTTAGTTTCTGGCTTCGCCATTATATTGCTTACTAGCAAGGCCAGGAGGACTGGGGATGGAGGGTTTATCCTACATGCTCAGTGGAAGAATAAGAAGCTCTGATTTATTAGAAACCTTAGAAGAACAAAAGGATAAGTTTTTTTTTTTTTTTACTTTTTCACATTTAGTAGCTTTTCATCTGAAAATATATAAGCAGATGTTTAGTTACTGTGCTAATAATGTCTTTATCCAGGAATATTTAACTTTTAGAAAGCTTGATAGATATAAGATAGTTTTTTTGTTAAGTATATTTTTTCATTGCAAACAGTATGAGAAACTGATGAGTTAAAAATATGCCAGTCAACGTTGCTAATAAATTTGAAGGGCACAGCCCATGTTCAAAATGAAAATGACTGGAAGAACTCTGGTGTTGACTGTATTTTTTATACTTTCTGCTTGCACAAAATACATTTTCTCTACAGTGATATTAAGTAGGTAGGTGCCCAAACCCTGTAAAGAATGTGGCTTCCAGGCTCTGAACAAATGCCAGAGAACACATCCTGTACTGCAGTAAAGGGAATCTCCCTTGTGGGCAACAGTGGGAGAATTGACCTATTTGGGACTTTTAAGTTATTTTACCTTCATCAGGAATTTTTAAGCTGTTTTACTTTCGGAGTGCATTTGATAATGGTATCCAAGAAGGCAAAAATACTGACAGGTTGGAAAGTGAACACCCTGTCAAACAAATAATAGAACTTGCACACAACATGATGTGTACATCGTAAATTTGACAATTTGGCACTCTTGACAACATTGCTATTTGATGACCTCGAAGATATCCTTTTGAATCCATCTTTTGCCTATCCGTAAATGGATGGAAATAAGGTCAATGCTACCATATGACTTTGGCACTCACCACCCATAGAATTCAGCTGGCTTACTGTTAAAAGTCACAATTGTCTCAATATCCAATTTTTGCCAAGCCATTCTACTTGAAATGCTGTTTACATTCAACACATTTGTGCATTTCAGTTTTATTTTTAAGCTCATGTTTTTTTCTTAATTGCACCTTACCTTTTTAAAAACATTTGTTTTGGGTTACTTATGGTATTTGCTTAAAGCTTTTGTCTCTCAATGAAGATGATATGAAACTTATCTCACATATTCCTTTCTAGTCATGTCTGTATTTATGTGTGTGGTAGGCATTTTAAATGCTTATGATGAACAGAGGGGGGAAATCATTAATTTTTAATGGTGGGTATTTAAAATTCCAGGTCCCTTTGAGTTGAAAATACAACATTTAGATCAGGAAAGGACCAGTGACCAGCAGAAGCTTTGGGCTGTCCATCGACCTTGAGGAAGCTAACTGGAATCTCTTACTCTTTCCTCCTTGAAATATCAATTCTTGCTCAAAGTATCTGGTTTCCAATTCCACAAAAGAATATTTTAGGCAGAATTTGTATAGCACATGAACTTGAAGTAGACACTTCAGTTAAGGATGTGTACAGGATGCTCTCCTTGTATGATATTCATTTTCAAAGATGTTTTTTATTCTTTTTACTCACTCTTTTTATTCTGTGTGTTACCAGAGATCATCACTGAAGTATTTGAAAATTGTTTTTGCCCAGCAATTTGTTGTTCTACTTGATGTCCAACAATCAAAAGGAATCAGCAGTTAGAAACCTTAGGAAACTGCTAGAATTCCCATCCTAAAGCAGGTTCACAAACCCTAGACAAGTCTGTTTAGAATGAAGATGACTTTCCTTGTGCTACCACATTCCCCACCCAGTTATTGAGCAGTGCATTGGAAAGCTCAATATTTAGTCACTTTTTTTTTTTTAAAGGTATACATACTGTGCCCAGATTCCAATCGGCTTTGTCAGTCCTTTTTTGTCAGAAGTGTTTCAAATGTAATCCTGCACCCAGACAAATAAATCATGCAGGAATTCCCCTTTAACTTTTTGGGGAATTCTTTTTACACATGTACCAATTTGAAGGAAAAAACAAATGTCCTCCCATTTCATTGGATTCAGGTAATGTGGTGGGCCTGCTAGCTCTCTTCATCTAGGAAGTGCAGCAGTCTGACTCAGCTTCCGCCATCTCTGTTTTTATATTGTTCAGGGTAATACTTCCTCATTGTACCAAAATAGAAATGGTTTGTTTTTGTATCAAACTTGGAGACTAACTATGGATTACACTGGGTTAGGATAAAGGATTTTTTTTTAAGAAATTCCATTTATCCCAGAGGAAATAGATTAATAGCCCAGGGAAATATAAGAGGCATAATGAAGCCTTTTCCCTTAAAGAAGTTACCTCTTTTGGTCTTCGTTGTACTGTCTTTGCCTCATTTCATATACTATTGGAGAGACTGGGTAGTAAATTTATAAACTTTTTAAAATTTTTATAAAATTTTTATAAATATCTTCATGAAATTTAGGAAGGGAGACGTGAACTTCGATTTGAGTCAAGCATGCAGTTTCCAGTGGAATTAAACATAAAAAAATCTGTGTATTCTGGTCCTGCGCCTTGACATTTTGCTTTGCCATGTCACAGAATGCATCAGCTGCATGTTCCCCTGTCTGCAGGAGAAGGCCATTTTATATGCTTGGCTTGTCGAATATCATAGCTGTTATGTTCATGTGGGTAATGGGAATGCTAATGGTGTTCTTTATCACAGAAAGATGAAAATATGTGGAAAAGTGGGGGAAATAAATCTAATCAAGTCTAAGTGAATACAACTATTAGGGAACTTGGTTTTCACATTTACTCTGCCTGTTGCTGTATGTCTCCAAAACAATATTTGTCTGTGTAAGTTTTCCAAATGTCACCAAATGCAAGTAAGGAAACCACCTCCTTCCTCCGAAGGGAAACAGGGCCACAGAAAGGTGCAAGTCAAATATTTATGAAACAGAAGTCTAGTTAAATAAAATTAGCCCTCATTACTTACCTTTAAAATCAATGTGAATTATGTTATAATCAATATGACCACAAGCTGTCTGACCAGCCATGAGGAAAATAAATATTTGATCATGTAATAAATTATTTGAATGTCTACATAGGAACCCAGATCATACAAAAACAGACAGTTGAAGATAACACAGAAGTCTCCGATCAAACCACAATTAGAAATTAGATTTTTATAGTTTACACTGATATTTTTATACTTTTGTGTGATAAAAGCATCTTCCAAGTGAAATTCGTTTATATTTGAACAAATACTTTGAACTATCATACTTGATACTATCTAAATAGTGTCAAGAGAGTATAAGTTCATGCAGCTGAAAAGATTGAGATGCACTTTATCTGAATGCACCATATAATGTGGATTGCTAAAGTTAAATTACGATTCTGATAGATGGAAGTAATTTTTTAAAACAGTAAAAAATTTCATTGGTTTTTAAGCGAACATGGGTATTTTATATTCTATAAATCTCAGTACAAAGACAAATAGAGGAAAGTACACACAGGCAATTTCTTAGCCTTCACTACTACATTACAAGGCTGTCTCACGTTATAGTCATTAGAACCAATTTTTAGGGAGTATGTGGAGTCTGTGTAAGTGCACGTGTGTGTGTCTGTAACCTCCTTTTGATGATTAGATCTTTTATGAAGTTGTATTCATACTTAATAGGGTTTTTATCATTGCAATTTAAGTTGGATATTAAATATTAACCCCTCCTTCCTATACTCTATAACAATTTATTAAAATTTTTATAATAATACACATATATGCATTTACTAAGTAATATCAGTATTAATTTAGCTTGTGAATTAAATCACTTGTTTATAGTGACTCCTACTGGAGAGCAAAGAATACCAACTAGTATAGCTTCTGAATAAACTATATTTGGTAACACTTCTTTTTAAAAGTAGCATAGCCAACCCCTTTTCCTGGCTTGGCAAAATTTACTCTTCATCTAACTTTAAATACGAGAACACAGATTTGGATCCTGAGGCATCAGCAGATGTAAGTATCACAGGTTTGAGTATCTTAACAGTACACATATACTTCCCAGGTCAGTAATGTTGAGTACAAAGTGACCATGATTGGATATCTGCTTGGTAATGGAAATTTTAGCATGGTGCTATAGTTTACAGTTTTATTCCCTGTTAGTAGTCTTCTGTTGCCGAAGTCCATTTGGAGTGGAGATTATTGTCCTGATGCTCTTCAGGGCATCTTGCATGGAAGAAACAGCAGGAAAAATGAGGAAACACACCATCATTTATAGCATGCTGCTGAAAGAGGGAGGTCTCCTCTTATTTAAGCTTAGAGGAAATGTGTAAGTAAGGTAGATAAAGGAACTAAAACTCAAATCTGGGATGTGGCTTGGCCAGAGTGATGCTTCTAGGGAGTAGCAAGATTGTCCATCTCATACAGATATGTCTGACCCTCAGGTTTAAGCCCTCTGCATTTCCTAAGTTGCACATAATCTGGTTCCACTGTCTTAGTAGCTTTATGGTCTGTGAAATGTATGAAATGTCATCTAAGGTTTTTTGGGTATTAATTCTCTTGTCTTTCAAGGGAGAATGATATTACCTATCTCAGAGTACTGGTTATGAAGATTAAATATTGAAGGCAATTGTATGTTCCTTAAATTGTATATGATGATAGCTGTATTAAGTACTGTCTGTTTTTTAAAATTTTTTTTGGTTCAATACATATTTACCTAAGGTGGTTATTTTATTTATAGTCTTGCTTTCTTGCATTATGCTATTAATCATATAGTGATGAATGTCACTATTCTCCCTAGGGTGTGATATTTACCTAATTCAGCTATGCTAGGCAAAAAGGATCAGCATTGTAGAAGTAAGCAAATATGGTTTGAAACACATAAACAAACTTTGTTCAGTAACTAAATTAGGAGCATGGACTTGTTCAAGTTCTTTGATGGAGAGAGAAATGGCATTCCCTCCCTATGACCGTCATTCATTCATTCATTCATTCAACCCATGCACTGAGCCATCTCCCTTATTCTGGGCAATGTGCAGGGCTCTGTGTGTGTGTGTGTGTGTGTGTGTGTGTGTGTGTGTGTGTATGTGTGTGTTTATTAGGCTTCTTTGGACTTTGTAGAAACTATGTAATGTTGTAGAACAAAAAAAATTAGAACCTAGTGTAATGAGATCTGTGATTGGGAGTTCAGTTCTTTGTCCTGTCATGGTTTGTTGTCTAATTATTTAAAATGTGTATGATTTTTCCCTACTTCACAATTAAGGCAATATTCTTTAGTCCTGTTTTTTCATGTTGTTCAAATGCCAGGTCACATCTCTTGGCCCTGTGGTCAGGCCTCCAAGGGCAGGAAGAAAGCTGACATGTCTCTGAATCCTGTTCATGTCCTGGATCAAACATAACCCGAAGTTGGGAGTCATTAGGAAAGTAGTTGAATGAATATAGAAATCCAAGACTGTTCACTCAGATGTTTGAACTTGGATATTTACTTGTGCCTAAATTCATTCATTCATTCATTCATTCATTCAACAAGATTTTATTGAATGTACACCTTGCTGTGGATATCATGCCAAAACCTTGGGGATTTCTAGTTAAATAACCCAAATTTCTTTTGACAACTGTTAATTTGTATTGTGTTGCCATTTCTGTTTCCCCTCAAATATATTTTGTCAAGGACTTTTTGGAAAATAACAAGGAGAATTGCAAGCTTTTTAGATCATAGAAGAAAGTAAGAATAATGTCCTTTAGTAATTGGTTTTACTGGTAAGAATTTTTTCCCTGAAAGTGACAGGAAAACCTGGCTCTACTGCCTATCCGGGTCCTCAATGGTGCTTTGTAGCTGAGCACCAGAGTCATGGCCCACTCTTCGTTTCAGTGATAAAGGGTT